>NW_008343207.1:4129070-4140550 GCF_000622305.1 Nannospalax galili | reverse complement strand
TCTTTTTTAGTTTCTGATTCTTGTGAGAGACTCAAGACTTCATATTTAGGTCTGCTTCTTTTTGTAAACTTTGTGTGCCTTTGTGGTTTACTTGTTGGGCATGAAAAGCTGGTTGGTCTAGGCTTCTGGTTCTCTCTTTTGATTTTATATTGGAGTGGCCAAATTGATTTTGTCTTCAGGAGTTCCCACAGAGGCCCAAGTCAGATGAGATCAAATGCGTTCAGGCTTTCTCCTAAGGACTGGATTGGATTCCTCCAGGAAAGATGTTGTCCTCAGGAATTTGGGGGCTGGACAGACTTGGGAGCAGTGCCCAGGAAAATGCTGGTCTCAGCAGCTGGTGGCCATGCCACCCAGGGAAGCAGAGGGAGGGAGGTGAGGGCTGGACCAGGCCCAGAGGGCTCCTGGAGACCAGGAGAAGGAACTGGGTTGGTCTGGATGCAAAGGATCAGGAAGCAGTGGTGGTTCCAGGCTGAGAGGTCAGCCCTGATGTCTGGGGTGCCAAGACAAGAAATGGGCCAGTACCCAGGTAAGAGGAGGGATGGGGCGGGGGAGGTGGGACAGTGAATAAGGCTGGGGGAGTCAGGGCAAGGTGGGTGCCACTGGACTTACCCAGGAAAGAGGCTGGCAGGTTCTGAAGCCTAGGGAAGCAGAGATTGATAAGTATATTAAAGATACAGTAACATCTGTTTACTATAAACTTTCTCTTAAGCCTAGAGTTAGATTTATATATTCTTTAGACATTTTTTTCAATTTATTTGAAACTGGGTGTGGTGGTGCATGTCTTTAATCCCAGTACTCAGGAGGCAGAGGCAGGTGGATCTCTGTGAGATCTAGGTCAACCTGATCAACATAGTGAGTTCCAAGGCAGCTGGGGCTACAGGGAGACCCTGTCTCAAAAAAGACCTAAAAAAAAAAATTTAAATTAAAAAATATTTAACTTTATTTAAGAAAAGACTCTATTCATTGATATGGGGTCTTACTATGTAGTCCTAGCTGGCCTGGAACTTGCTATTTAAACCAGGCTGACCTCAAAGTGCTTCTGCTTCCCCAATGCTGAGATTAAAGATGTGCACCACCATGTCTGACCATATTTTGAAGATTTCATTTTTATTTATATATGCACATGTGTGTGTGTGTGATAATGTGTGTGTAGGTGTCTGGAAAGTCCAGAAGAGGGTGTCAGATCCCCTGGAGCTGTAATTACAGGCAGTTATAAGCCACCTTATATGGTCCTGGGAACTGAACTCCTCTGCAAGAACAGTAGACACTCTTAACTGCTGAGCCATCTCTTCACCCCAGATTTTTCTCTCTTTGTATACTGAGAAAGAGGCAGTGGAAGATGTCAAAGTCCACAGGACACATTATCAGCTTTTATCACGACCATCACCATCTCTTCAATTGTTTTCTAGTAAATTTTGTAAGACTGAAGGCTGCCTCTGTCTACGTAAGAGGATAAAAATATGTTGGTGTGCAGGATGAACACGCCATATACGGACTAGGGGTTGATTGGGCTATGGATATAGTTCAGTTGATGGAGTGCCTGCCTAGTATGCATGAAGCCTTGCCAGCACCATAAAAACCAGGCATGGTGGCTCATGTCTGTAATCCCAGCACTTGGGAGGTGGAGCCAAGAGGATCAGGATCCTGATCAAGGGCATAGTGAGTTCAAGGCTACATGAGACTACCCCACTCTCTTGAAAAAAAAAAAAGACTAGGGATGGTTATTTGTAATTATAACACTACCTTACATTTATTTTCCATCAGGTTAACCAAGAAATTGGTTGTTAGCAGACAGGGCCCCAGTCTCACCCACCAGCTTCATCTGTTACCTCAATTAATCCTTTCAGTCATTCTTAGAAGTGGTCCTAGAATGAAACCTAGACTCAGAGCAATGAAGTGATCTGCTCAAGGCTGTGGTCATGTTTGTTCATTTCACCAGTATTTATTGGCCAAGGCAGCCTATCTGCTTAAGCAGGTGCAGGGAACTCAATTCTGCTTCATGTGCTTACACTTGAAAGGGAGGGTCAGATAAGGAAAAGTCACCACACAGGTGACTTTGAATGGCTGTTCCTGTGCTTATACCTTACTTTTCCTTAGGTGTAAGACAAAAGTTTCTATATGTTCCAGGCCTGGCTCACTCACCTTATCTCCTGTTTTGCACGTTTATGTGTATAATGACTATGGATAATGATAACACATGGAAACACATACATATTTAATAGAAAACATGTGTTTTTTTTTTTTTTTTTTTTGGTCTTTTTGAGACAGGGTCTCCCTGTAACCCCAGCTGGCTTGGAACTCACTATGTAGACCAGGCTGGCCTTGAACTCATAGAGATCTGCCTGCCTCTGCCAATTGCCTGGCTGTGCATTCTTTTTTAAGGTCTAGATTCCTCTGTCTTCCATGATCCCCAGGGTCCCAGAGCTCTACCTCCTCCACCTAGGAATCTACTGACTCCTAGGAAATCTCATCCAGTTTGAGATCTGGGAGGGAAAGGACAGTATCAGGAAAGAATGTTAATGCTTTTTCCTGTAGCTGATCTCAAAAGCTTGGCAAAGGGGAATTTAGTCCACTGATATTAATATAGCATCTTGATTAAAAGAGCTCAAATTCTAAGTAGCTGAATTTTAATCTTTTTTTCCCCTTTGGTGTTTGGAATCAAATGTAGGGCCTCAGACATGCTAAGTGTGTTTTATGACTGAAAGCTACACCTCAGCCCTGTAATCTCCTTTTCAAAAATACATATTTGAGCCGGGGGTGGTGGTGCACACCTTTAATCCCAGCACTTGGGAGGCAGAGGTAGGCGGATCTCTGTGAGTTGGAGGCCAGCCTGGTCTAGTCTACAGTGAGTCCAGGACAGCTAGGGCTAGAAAGAGACCCTGCCTCAAAAAGACAAAAAAAAAAAAAAAAAAAAAAAAAAAAAAAAAAAAAAAAAATACTTGAAAAAATAAAATCCTCTATCTACTTTCATCATTTGTTAAAAATAAATTCCACATAAAACATACTAGAAGCAAAGCTACAAACAGTGATAGTCTCTGGGTGAGACTGTGGGAAATTTTAATTATTTTCTGTATTATTTAAAGTTTCTCAATGATTGTTAAGGATTTCCTTTGAGCTAGAGAAAAAAATGTTACACAAGAAATTTAAAATGAACCATAAGAACTCAACTCTACTCCTAATTTTAACAACAATTATTATTATTGTTATTATTATTATTGTTATTGAGACAGGGTCTCATGATGTAGGCCTGGCTAGCATGGAACTTGCTATGTAGACCAGGTTGGCCTCAAACTCACAGAGATCCTCCAGCCTGTGCCTCCTGAATACTAGGCGTAAAGTCTGTACCACTATGCATGGCTAAAAAATTCTTTAACCCTGTGAAACCAACAAAGATACTGTTTAGTTAATAGGCCTTGTCTAGGAAAGTGGACAGCAAATGACAGCAAGCACCTTTGCCTGCCCAGCCATGCTGCAAGTCCAGCTTTCCATTTTTAATCTAATAATTTTTATATCTGAATTTTGCCACACTGAACATGTTTTTATTTTTGTTTTTATGAGACAGG
Organism: Nannospalax galili; assembly: GCF_000622305.1. NCBI lineage: Eukaryota > Metazoa > Chordata > Mammalia > Rodentia > Spalacidae > Nannospalax > Nannospalax galili. The sequence continues at coordinate 4,136,987 of NW_008343207.1, read as the reverse complement.
GTCTCATTATATAGCCCCAGTTGGCCTGGAGCTTGCTATGTAGACCAGGGTGGCCTTGAACTCATAGAGATGGCCTGCCTCTGCCTCCCAGTGCTGGGATTAAAGGCTTGCTCTGCTATGCTCAGCCTTAACATGTATTTTTAACAGTTTTACTCACATACTACATAATTTACTTTTTTTTTGGTCTTTTTGAGACAGGGTCTCCCTGTAGCCCCAGGTGTCCTGAAACTCACTATGTAGACCAGGCTGGCCTTGAACTCACAGAGATCCACCTGCCCCTGCCTCCTGAGTGCTGGGATTAAAGGTGAGTGCCATCATGCCTGGCCCATAATTTACTTTTTTAAAGTGTTTTTAAAAATGTATTCACATTCAATGACTTTTTAAAAATATATATTTTCGTATTTTTATGTGTATGAGTCTATTGCCTGCATGTATGTGAGTACACCCATGTCGTGCAATGCCCTGGAGGTCAGAAGAGGGCATTGAATTCCCCTGGAACTGGAGTTAAGGACGGTTCACAGTCACCATGTGGGTGCTGGGAATCAAACCCAGGTCCTCTGCAAGAGCAGTCAGTGCTCTTAACCACTGAGCCATCTCTCTAGCCCCACATTCAATGATTTTTTTGTGTAGTCAGAACTGCACAATCATCATCAGATCATGTCTTTTTGTTTGGGAAGTTTGTATTTTTTAAAAATTTATATTTTATTTACTATTTATATTTATGTATTATTATTATTATTATTATTATTATTATTATTTTGGTCTTTTTGAGACAGGGTCTCTTTGTAGCCCCAGCTGTCCTGGAACTCACTATGTAGACCAGGCTGTCCTGGAACTTGCAGAGATCCACCTGTCTCTGCCTTCTGAGTGCTAGGGCTAAAGGCGTGCACCACCACACCCGGCTATTTTATTTTATTTTATGAGTGTATTGCATGCATGCAAGTGCACCTGTGTCATACAATGCCTGAGGAGGTCAGAAGAGGGCATCGGATTCCCTGGAAATGGAGTTACAGATGGTTGTTAGTCACCATATGGGTACTGGGAATTGAACCCGGGTCCTCTGCAAGAGCAACCAGTGCTCTTAACTGCTGAGCTCTCTCTAGCCCCTAAGTTTTTTTTTTTTGTTGTTGTTGTTTGTTTGTTTGTTGACAGGGTCTCCCTATAGCCTCAGCTGGCTTGGAACTCATTATAAACTATGTAGAACAGGCTGGCCTCCATCTCACAGAGATCTACCTGCCTCTGCCTCCCGAGTGCTAGGACTAAAGGTATGTGCCACCACACCTGGCTAAGTTTGTATTTTTAAAAGATTTTTTTTTTTCTTTTTGAGACAGGATCTCCTTGTAGCCCCAGATGACCTGGAACTCATATGTAGACCAGGCTGGCCTCCATCTCACAGAGATCCACCTGCCTCTGCCTTCTGAGTGCTGGGATTAAAGGTGTGTGCCACCATACCTGGCCCAGTTTGTATTTTTTTGAGACAGGGTCTTACTACGTAGCCCATGCTGGTCTCAAACTGGTAATCCTTTCATCTCAGTCTCCCAAGGGCTGGGATTACAGCATATAACACTACGTTCTGTGTTCTTAAGAATGGAAAATATTTCTGAAAGATGTTCCAAAAATAAACAGTATGGGTAAGAAAATGTACATCTGAAGGAGTCTGGATATGGATGATCTGACACAAACAGGCAGGGAAAATACGTGAGAAGAAAAGGATGGATGGAGATGGCTGTCAGTAAAGTGCTAGCTATACAAGCTTGAGAACTGGAGGGTAACCTCTAGCATGCCTGTGAATAGTTGCGCGTGATGGTGCACACTCTTAATTTTAGCTCTGGGGAGGTAGAGATAGACTTATCCATGGGGCTTGCTGACCAGCTAGCCTAGCCTAAAAATGCTGAGCCCTAGGTTACAGCAAAAAAAAAAAACAAAAACAAAAACAAAAACAAAAACCCTATCCCCCACCAAAAAAGGTGGATGGCTCCTGGAGAACAACACCCAAGGTTGACCCCTGACCTCTAGGTGCATGCACATGAGACCAGGCCAGCACCCATCAATACAATTAAAGATGGACAGGGTTGGGGGAAAAAAAAGATCTTTTGAAATGAATATGTAAGGTCTGCCTCTTTAAATAAACAAATATGGACTTTGTAGCAAAAAGATTGAGGTAAGGGTGTGGAGAGATGGCTCAGCAGTTAAGAGCACTAGCTGCTTTTGCAAAGGACCTGGGTTCAATTTCCACTACCCACATATGTTGGCTAACTGTCCATAATTCCAGTTCCAGGGGATCCAACATCCTCTTCTGACCTCCTCCACAGGCACTGCACGACACAGGTGCACTACAACATATGCAGGCAGTACACTCATACATATAAAATAAAAAGAATACTTTTTAAAAAGATTGAGGTAAGATATATAGGCATGATGAGAAAAATAAACCCTTGATCTAATCGGACTGTAAATACTTAGGTGACCAGACTGTACATCTCTGGATGTTCCATCTCTGAAAGACACAGATAAAAAGTTTAGAGAAGCATGCTAATCTGTTATTACTGGAAATCTCCCATCTGAGAGGGGTGCTTGTTCTCAAGCACTGAGTACTTGTTAGATGTTGGCAATGCCTATCTGGGCAAGAGTATATAAAAAGTGTGAAGCACAAAATACCTGGTTTCAACTCTTAGGTTAAAGTTTTGTATGCATTTTTATTGTATTTATTTCATTGCTGGGAATGGAACCCAGGGCCTTGGAGAGGCAGAACATATGATCTGTTCACTGAGCTACACCTCAGCCCTGTGTGTACTTTTGAAAAAGAAGAGAAGCACTCAGGGTGTAGTACAGTGGTAGAGCACTTGTCTAGCATGTGTGCAGCCCACGGTTCAGTTCCCATTACTTCCAGGGGAAAAAGGCAAGAAAGTATACTTTCAAAAACAATGTTTTCTAAAAACATTGGGCAAAACTCATGATTTTCTAACTTAAAAATTTAAACTTTCTCTTGAGACATTTTCCTCATGAAATTTTATCCTGTAAGCACTATCGGTCTTGGGAACATTTTCTAGATCATTCTTTGTTTTCTTTTCCATGTTGTTAAAATCATGCTTCAAAAGTTATGCAATTGGAGGAGGCTCTCACACTAGGAAAAGCAAACTTTACTGCTTATCGTGTAAAAATCAATCAGCTTGGGCATCACAAGCTCTAATTTACTTAATTAGGGCAGTGTAGTGACTTTAGCAATTGCTCTAGTTCAATATCAATAAAATAATGGAAAAGTACACAGAACAGCCACACCCATGCAAAACCCGTTTTTATAAGAGTAAATGTCAGATTAACAATGAAAGTTTTCAGTTTCTGAGTTAGGAAACTACAAAGTAATGCTGGTAATGATTTATAATAATTAAAACTTGAAGACCACCTGTCATCAGATGGGAAGGGTCAACTGTAAGTATCTTAGGTACGAGTTTTATGTTGACTATCTGGTCAATATCATTGACCCTGTGGCTAACAGTTGACATAGCATTTGATTCCAAATCAAACTATAAGGAATTCTTGAGAACAGATATCTTTGAAGTATCATATAGTGTTTTATCTCCATGTGTGGTATGGGTTGCACATGTGTCACAGCATTTTATTGGAAGTTAATATATTGCACATGCTGGACACTTGCTCACAATATAACATTCTCTATAGATGCTCTTGTTGCCTATAACATGGTAGGAAACCCTATGAAAATAGAAAACATTACTATCCCTGGTGATATGCTATGTAGGACAATAATCAGGCTGTTTGCTTCAAAGAAAAGGTGCCTTATCAAAAAGGCTACTTAAATTTTGTCATAAGACCATGACAACAAATTAAAAATGGAGTTGCTTAAGCCTTCAAAATAAGCAAAATAGTATCTGAAATGAAGTCACCATAATGACAGTGTAAACCATCCACCTCCATGGGCTAACTGCAGACATGGCTGAAGGTGAGACCAACAGGACTTCCACTGTAATCTGGACAAGTGGCAATACCTTAGAAGGGGACAGCAGTGCTTCTAAAAGTCTTCTTTTAGATCTTACATCGAGCTACAAGGAACTCTGGCTTCAAATCAAATTTTGAATGTCAGAGAGCAAAGGTAAAAGGGTTGAATGTTCACTGTTTTTTATTTCTTAGAAGCTAAAATATTTTGAAAAGCAAGGACAGCTCAATTTAGACTACAAAAAGACATGCTGATGAAAAGCAAATGTGTTCCTAAATGTATTTTGAAGTAGATGGTTAGCAAGCTAATATAGTTTATGGGCTAAATATATCACTTCTTTTAGAGGCAGAGCATATTGCTGGGGGAAAAATGTCCTCTATCACAGGACTTATGGCATAGAGTAACTAAAATGTTTTTCCATTAGTTGAATTTTGAATGTTGGGGAATATCACTCTGTAGACCCAGAGAAGTCCTAAATTGGAAAAGCAGCTGAGTCCAAGGTCATCTCTCTTGTTTCCAAATATATCTTGAAACAAGTGTAAGAAGGGAACTTTTCTGAGTGTTATCTGGACACATATAGATTCAATCAAATTCTTTGAGAAGTGTCAGAATAAAAGCTCAACATTTGTTTGACATGGTCAAGTTACTGGCAAGTGGTCTTCTTGAGGGCTGAAGCTTTCCCTGGCAATGTGACAATTATTACAATAAAACTCTGCTTGCTCTCAAAGAAACCAAGCACAGTGAAACACCAGCTTTGAACTTTTTTTGCATACTTTTTAAAACATAGAATATCATATACTTATAAAAAGTCTCCTAATAAAAACATTCCTTTAAGATACTCTGCTCCAATGAGGCTGGAAAAATGGCTCAGTGGTTAAGAGCACTAGATACTCTTGCAGAGGACCCCAGTTCCCAGCATCCACATGGTGGCTCACACCATCTGTAACTCCAGTTCCAGGGGATCCCACACATCTCTCTGGCCACCATGGGCACCAGGCATGCACATGGTGCATTTACATATACACAGGTAAAACACTCAAACACATAAAATAACAAAAAGATATTTTACTCCTCAGCTAAATTCTTTGGAATTATCCAATCTTTTTCACAAATCCAAAAATGTTACATACAAAAAAAAAGAGTGAGGGTGTTGATGATACAAAGCTAGAACTGAATCAAAGACTAAAATGCTGAATCTTTGTATTAGTGTAAAAATAATTCCATGTCTACAGGAGGCCGGGGCAGTAGGGACAATTCTGACATTATATACTAATGACGGATTATCATCACAGCAGCTCAAAACTTTAGCAATGAGGATTCCAAGTCCCTTTCCAGCATGCTCCCTCTTCTCCCAGTCTGCTCTGGCTTGTACCTTAGGGCATTTACTTCTTGAGTTTTTTTCCCCCCTATGGAGCCCTTGCTCCTCTCTGAGCCAACTTCTATATACGTGCTTGCAGAAGAGGCTGAAACTTGTATTCTCTTCATCTGATTTGCCTGGATGGCTCCAGCTGGATGTGCTTTCTTCCTTTTGAAATCAGAATAAAAACTTTACAGATCTTAAACTCCAAAATGATTACAGTGTACCCCCCAATACATGCAATGAAAGAAAATTAGGTAATGAGTATAAGAAAGTCAAACCAGGGGCTGGAGAGATGGCTCAGAGATAAGAGCACTGACTGCTCTTGAAGAGGACCTGGGTTTGATTTCTAGCACCTACATGGTGGCTAACAACCGTCTATAACTCCAGTTCCAGGGGATCCGACACCTTCTTCTGACTTCCTCAGACATTGCACGACACGGGTGCACTTACATACATGCAGGCAATACACTCATACACATAAAAATAATAAAATATTTTTAAAAGAAAGTCAATTTTTTCTCATGAAAACTGGTAACTTGAAATATGAAAACTTTCAGAAAATCTGGGGTCTACTTATTGGCTAATCAAGGCACAGTAAGCTTCCATTGTTGGTTATGTTTCTCATCTTGATGACTAGACTTCATACTTCCTTTTTCTGCTCCAGAGGCTTTGAGCATGCCTGGGTGCAGGAGAGGTAGGCAGGGAGCACTTGGTCTGTTTGTTCCTGCTGACCTCCTTCGTGTGCTCTCACTTACCCCATTCCCTGACTTGTTCCGAGGCCCACATCATTCCTAACTCTTTGATGAAGCCTCCTTGACTTCTATTTGATCTTCTGGTCTTCCCTAGATCCCTGGTTTTTGCTTTTTCTTTCTCTTCACTCTCCTTCACACACTTCCCCCTGATGGACTGCATCATGTTGCCCCAGCTGATCTTGAACTCCTGGGGCTCAAGGGAACTACTTTGTTTCACTTTTCAGCTTCCCAAGAATGGGAACCACAGGTGTGAATCCCCGGGTCGGGCCTAGGCACCTTATTTATTTGTCCTTTTGAGACAGGGTCTTCCTGTAGCCACAGCTGGCCTAGAACTCACTATGTAGATCAGGCTGGACTCGATCTCCCAGAGATCCACCTGCTTCTGCCTCCTGAGTGCTGGGATTAAAGGTGTGTGCCATTATGCCCAACTCTGATTTATTTTTTTAAGCAAAATGAAGATTTATTAAGGAAAAGTGAAAAAGAACTCCCTAGAGTAGAGGGGGTTCCATGGGATGAATACTCTAGATCCCTGTTTTGATTGACCTCCTACAACACCACAATATTTAACACCTGGTTATTAAGTGAATAATAACCAGGTTATTATTCCTGTTGTTTAATGTATTTTAAGTCTGGTTAATGACAGCAATCACACCTTATATTTTATTTTTCCTTCACATACAGTCTAGCTGAGGGCCCTCTAGGGGATAGATGCCTGAAGTCAAGGATAGCACCATAGCCTATTATAGTTTAGTATTTTTTTCTTAGATATACATATTTATGGCAAAGTTTTATTTATAAATTTGATACAGTAAGAGATTAAGAACAGTAACAATAAAATAGAACAATTAAAATAACATCATCATTAAAGTATTTAAAACTCATGAATTATTTCTGAAATTTTCCATTCATTATTTTTGGAGCACACTTGACTGATGGTAACTTGAAGCCTCAAAAAGCAAAACTATGGGTCAGGAGGGACTGATGTTTAGAGCACAAGGGCTTAGCACATAACAGGTCCTCCTTCTTCTCCCCATTCAACTGTGTAAAACTTACTGAGCCATACTAAGACCCCTTGTCATTTCCTGAACATGCCATATCCTTAAATGCCTTTTACATATGTTTGTCTCTCTGTGTGTATAGGATGTGCTTCTGCTTGTCTGTGTATGCACCACATTCATTTAGTGTCATTGGAGTTCAGAAGAGATCATATGAAGCTGGAATTATAGGTGGTTGTGAGCTGCCATGTAGGTGATGAAAACTGAACTTGAGTCCTCTACATGAACTAGTAAGCCCTCTTGACTGCTAAGCCATCTCTCCAGCTCCCTTAAATGCCTTTTATTTCTCTCATTTTTCCTCATGCACATAAAAATCTTAACCCAGCCAGGTGTGGTGGCACCATTCCTTTAATTCAAACACTCAGGTGGCAAAGACAGGCAGATCTCTGTGAGATCAAGGCCAGCTTGGTCTACTTAGCAAGTTCCAGGCCAGCTGGGGTACAAGGAGACCCCGTCTCAACCCCCCTCCCACCTTAACCCATTAGTTGGATGTGGTGGCAAATACCTTTAATTCCAGGCCATCCAGGGCTGCATAGTGAGACACTGTCTCAAAAAACAAAAACAAAACAATAAAAATGTCAACCCACCCTTGCAAATCTAGTTACATTTCACCTCTTCTACTACTCTTTCTCAGCCCATTTCAACATTAACTGTATATATAATATTTGAGTATTTGTGGCTCTTTTGAAAATTACATTGTTTGTCTGTGTGTCCGTGTGTGTGTGTGTGTGTCCGTGTGTGTGTGTGTGTGTGTGTGTGTGTGATAGGACAATTTGCAGTTGGCTTTCTTTTTTCACT
>NW_008343207.1:4123531-4129046 GCF_000622305.1 Nannospalax galili | reverse complement strand
TGTGTGTGTGTGTGTGTGTGTGTGTGTGTGTAGGTCAGAGGATAACTTGTAGGAGCTGGCTCTCTTCTTTCATTTCTACATGGCTGTGTGTATGCATGTGCGTGTGTCTGAATGTGTAGGTCATAGGATAACATGTAGAAGCTGGCTCTTTTCTTTCACTTCTACATGGCTCTGTGTGTGTGGGGGGGGAGGGTCACAGGACAACTTGCAGGAGCTGGCTCTCATCTTTCTCTTCTACACAGGTTCCAGGATGGAATTCAGGTTGTCAGGCTTAGCAGCAAGCACCTTTATACTTGCTGAGCCAAACTTCAGACAGAGTTATGAGGTTTTCTGAAAGCAAAATCCAGGTGTTGTTGATTTTATGCTTCATAACTTAGCATGGTCCGTACATACAGAAGATGATATTTACATGTAAATAAATGAAGAGGCTTTGAGTTTCAGTCTTCAGTTAATAAAATGGCATGTTCAAATTTCTTTGGTTTAGAAATAAGCTGCCTCTTTTGGAGTTTTCATAGAGAAAGGCAACAAATGTCTACACAACTGTTTGATAATTCTGGATTTAACCAAATAACCATATTTTGTGGTCCTGTTTAATAATTTTATTGTATTTCAATTTTATGTTCCATTGCAATATTGTTCATAAAGTAAAAACTGGATCTACTCTAATATCATAACTTAACACCAGTAGAGACAGACTTAAAAGGTAACTTACAGCTGGGCCTGGTGGCTCACGCCTTTAATCCCAGCACTTGGGAGGCAGAGGCAGGCGGATCTCTGTGAGTTCAAGGCCAGCCTCGTCTCCATAGTGAATCCAGGACAGCCCAAAGGGGCTGGAGAGATGGCTCAGCAGTTAAGAGTACTGCCTGCTCTTGCAGAGGACCCGGTTCAATTCCTAGCATCCATATGGTGGCTAAAAGCCATCCTTAACTCCAATTCCAGGGAATCCAACGCCTTCTTCAGACTTCCTCGGGCACTGCATGACATGGGTGCACTCACACACATAAAATTTTTTTTTTTGGTCTTTTTGAGACAGGGTCTCCCTGTAGCCCCAGCTGTCCTGGATCTCACTATGTAGACCAGGCTGGCCTTGAACTCACAGAGATCCACCTGCCTCTGCTGGGATTAAAGGCATGTGCCACCACACCCTGCCTCACATAACATTTTTAAAAAATTAAAAAATATTTATTATTTTTATTTTATGTGTATGCGTGTACTGTCTGCAGGTAGGTAAGTGCACCTGTGTTGTGTAATGCCTGAGGAGGACAGAAGAGGCCGTCAGATCCCCTGGAACTGGAGTTATGGACAGTTGTTAGCTGCCATGTGGGTGCTGGGATTCAAACCCAGGTCTTCTGCAAGAACAGTCAGTGTTCTTAACCACTGAGCCATCTCTCCAGCCCCATAAGCAAATTCTTTAATGACTTTATCTGACATCATTTTTAGAATAATTTCCTCATGATTGATAGAGCTTATTTTCAAGTATTAAATAGAATTTATTCTTCAAATACAGTGAGCAAACATGGTTTTATAAAATGTACTATTTGTTTGTTTGTTTGTTTGGTCTTTTTGAGACAGGGTCTCCCTCTAGCCCCAGCTGTCCCGGAACTATGTAGACCAGGCTGGCCTTGAACTCACAGAGATCTGCCTGCCTCTGCCTCCTGAGTGGTGGGATTAAAGGTGTGTGCCACCACGCCCGGCAAACACACTAGTTTTTTCAAAAAAAAAATTTTATTTATTATTTTTATTTTATATGTATGCATGTATTGCCTGCATGTAGGTAAGTGCACCCATGTCGTGCAATGCCCGTGGAAGGTAGGAGAGGCCATCAGATCCCCTGGAACTGGAGTTACAGACAGTTATTAGCTGCCATGTGGGTACTAGGATTTGAACCTGGGTCTTCTGCAAGAACAACCAGTGTTCTTAACCACTGAGCCATCTCTCCAGCCTCCTAAAATGTACTGTTTATAATAAACAGCACTAAGCATAATTTAATGCACACTACAGCACATAAATGGACACAGACTTGCTAACAAATGCATATTTGATGGGTCACATGGCAACACAGTAGTGTAGAGCACAGGTTTTGGACTCTGACTCTGCCACAGTCATTACATGGTCACAGTGTAGAAGTCTGTACTTCAGTTTCCTCAGCTATGAAACCGGCATAACTGTCCTACCTACTGTGAGAATTACATTGGTTCTGAGCCCGCCCCATGATTAGTAATGGCTCAAGGGCCTCCTCCTCCTCCTCTCCCCCACCCTCCCCCTTGGTCTTTTTGAGACAGGGCCTCTCTGTAACCCAGCTGTCCTGGAACTCATTATGTAGACCAGGCAGACCTTGCACTCACAGAGATCCGAGATCCACCTGCCTCTGCCTCTGCTGGGATTAAAGATATGCGCCACCATGCCTGGCTTTTCCTTCTTTTAAAAAATATTTTATTATTTCAATTTTTTTTTTCTTTCTTTTTTTCTTTCTTTCTTTCTTTCTTTCTTTCTTTCTTTCTTTTTTGTCTTTTTGAAGCAGGGTCTCCCTGTAGCCCCAGCTGTCCTGGAACTATGTAGACCAGGCTGGCCTTGAACTCACAGAGATCCACCTGCCTCTGCCTCCCAAGTGCTGGGACTACAGGCGTGCGGCACCACACCTGGCTCTATTATTTTAATTTTATGTGTATGAGTGTATTGCCTGCATGTAAGTAAGTGCACCCATGTCATGTGATACCTGTGGATGCCAGAAGACGGTGTCAGATAACCCTGGTACTGGAGTTATGGATAGTTGTTAGCCACCATGTGGGTTCTGGGAATCGAATCTGGGTCCTATATAAGAGCAGCCAGTGCTCTTAACCACTGAGCCATGTCTCCAGCCCCAAGTGCTTTCTTCATCATCATGATTACAGAAGTTCAGAAGATAAAATTTGTTAATTTGTTGCTTTGTATAATTAATGTTTCAACCAACCCTATCCTGAGTTTGCTAAGCTTTCACACCACAGTAATGTGGCTGTGCTTCTTAACAATGGCACAGGCTCCCTTGTGAGGAGTGAGCTGCACTGGGTTACTCTACCAGGGCTTGAAAGCAATTTTCCACAAGGGCAGCAAACTGACTTCTGCCCTGGAGAGAGGCTGGGAAGCTCCCTCAGAGCTCCCTTCAACAAATCATTACCCAAGCTGAGGCTCTTTCAAGTGCCAGAATCCTATAATTATTAGTTGGGCTGTCTACCGTGTTTGAGATTAAGAAGCTTCCTTATCAGGAACCTGATGTTACACCCTAAATTGAAAACTCAGGACTTTCACTGAAAAACAGTTATCTTTCATTTCTTCCTATGTTCTGAATAGTGAATTTCCACAACAGTAAACTTAGTGTTGATGCAAGCCTCTCAGCAATTCTAGAAAGGAAATTGTGAAATTACCAGTGACCAAGGAAATACTTCCAGTTTGCCAAAAGAGGGAGCATAGGAGCAGAAAGCACTGTTTCTCCAAGCCTCTCAAAAACTACTTATTTGGATTCTGTGCTTTATTATTTTATTTCTTTTACAAGGGGGTAAGAATAAACCATACATACAGTGAACTTGCTATTTTTTTTTTAAAGATTGTCTTAAGACAGGAGAGTCAAACATCAAAACACAGATTACTTTCAATGATCCCTCTCTATTCCTTCAGACAAAACCTCACCTCCTGTCTGGCTACCATACACCAAACAGCTCTAAACTGCTCTCATTCAAGGAAGGGGGCGGGGGAGCTAAGCACATATGAATAGAGGAATAATCACATTTATTTATTTTTTTGTCTTTCTTTTTTTTTTTTTTTTTTTGAGACAGGGTATCCCTGTAGCCCCAGCTGGCTTGAACTCACTAGGTAGACCAGCCTGGCCTTGAACTCACAGAGATTTGCCCTCCTCTGCCTCCCAAGTGCTGGGATTAAAGGTGTACACCACCATGACTGGCTTATTTTTGGTTTTAGAAATAGTTTATTATCTTTATTTTATGTGTATGAGTGTTTTGTCTGCATGTATGTAAGTGCACCATGTGTTCAATACCCACAGGGGTCAAAAGAGGGCGTCAGATCCCTTGGAAGTAGAATTACAGACAGTTGTTAGCCACCATGCGTGTGCTGGGAACCAAACCCAGGTCCTCTGTAAGAACAGTCATGCGGTTAAATGCTGACCCATCTCTCCAGCCCAAATATATTAAATATTTCATAAAGGTACAACTTGGTTTCTTCTGACTGCTGAGGATTGTCTGGAAAAGAAGGCGGTGTGATGTAACATGACCCAGACCTTACCTCCCCACAATGAGAACTGATGACAAACAAGCACAAACCAGCAGGGTTCCCATTATCCACTCCCTGGGGCAAACTCCTTCCTGCCAAGCAAGAGGCATGATATAAGCACCTAGAACCCCTTGTAAAAACAAGTCTTTTATTCACACCCCTTAGTCACATTAGTCATGACTATTGGGTGAATATCTTTGTGAGATAAGGGTTCTCTAAGACATACAACTCCACTTAGTCATTTTTCAATATGAGCTCGGCCTTTGTGAAGAGAGTTTTGTCACATCACTCATGGTGCACTTTTCAAATTCAATTCCAAAGAATTCTGCCATTTATACATTTTTAGTTCGAGTGCATATTTAGCATCTTATTTTACTCAAATTTAAAAAAAAAAACCCAAAACACAAAAACTCTACCATTTTAGCATTAAAAACATAAGAAACACAGTTGGAAAATGTACAGAGCTGAAAAATTTCCAAAAAAATGTATACATATTATGCATGCTACAAATTCAGCAGAATGATGAACATCAAATAAAGGCAAGTGTAAGTAAAGGACTTCTTTTAGAATTGCTGCCTGTTGAATTAAAGCAAAACAGTAGGAAGCATCCATCTAAAGAAAGAGCTGGATGGTCTACAGTTTCTGGATTGATTTCCATGAGCTTTCCAACAATGTTCTCATATGTAGTCTATTCTCCAGATCTGGAAAAACATGACCTTGAATTCAGTTGTCAATAGATTATAAAAGGAAGTGCATCATCTTACTAGAAGATTCTTCTTAAAGGGCAACCTTTAAAGTTGGATTGTTTCCTGAACCAACAAAGTAAGGGGAGCAGTGGCCTTTTGAGAGTTTCAGTTGACAGAGTCAATCCTGGGCAACAGTTGGCAACACCAAGCCCCAAGACAAGGAAATCCGTGAATGCAGAATCATATTCCATAGGCTACATTTTTCTCCTTTATTTGGGCCACCATGTGAAAGACAAGTTATTTTCTAAAATGATTAAGTACCCTCATCAATTAGCCAGCTACAGTATTAATCCTGAGAGGAAAATGTAGTAGGTTCTTCTTCCCAAAGTGCCAGCTGTCAAAACCTGTCATGGCTTTTTAATGCTCCAATCCAATCATGGAACAAGTGGAAAGTCACTGCACAAAGCCCACTAAGTTGCATTACTAAATGTCCAATGTTACATAAAAACTATAAATAACCTGTACTTTTAGATTTTTTTCAATTTGCTTTTCTTGAAGTAATAACGATG
>NW_008343207.1:4121130-4123422 GCF_000622305.1 Nannospalax galili | reverse complement strand
GTTCTGCTTCAGTTAATAAAGTAATTTTGGAACTGTCTTTGTGTTTAATCCACACACTCTTTCTGTGTGGATCAAGAATGGGAAGTAATAAATCAGAAGGTGAACCCTAAGCATTTCTGGGAATATCTGTCAACAGTTTCAAAACTTAAGAGCAGCAAGGATAGTGAAGGGCTAAAAAAAGAATTAGCCTTTAGGTTTAATAATCTTGTGAGTTGATTTTCTTTGAGGGAATAAAACATGGTTTCTGTAAAAGGCATCTAGTAGTTCAAGTGTTTGCAAGAATGGAATTTATATTCTAATTAATGGATTCTAGTTGTTGATGGAAGCACACCAAGCCAACAGCTAATCCTCTGCAAACATAATCTACCTCAGTGTCCAGAAAACGATTACTGGATTAAGAAGGGCTTGCTTCACAGGCGACTGTGCACAACCTTTCTTCTTTTAGCTTCTGATCAGTAAAGGCATGGATGAGAATGCTGGTGGCAGTCATGTGCCCAGACTCGAGGTCAGTACACAGAGGCCCAGACTCAACCATCAGCACCAAAACAATTCTTGTCTTTCATTTCATGTGCGCCTTGAGTACATATGCAGATGTGTTTGTCTGTGTGTGTCCATGTGCAGGCCAGATGTGTTGACACTGGTTGTCTTCCTGGATCATGTTCCACCTTATATTTTGACACTGGGTCTCTCACCGAACCTGGAGCTTGCCATTTCCACTAGGCTAGCCAGCCACTGAGTCCCTAGGATTTACCTGTTCTCCCTCTCCCCCAAGCACTGGAATTACAGATGCAAGACGTCACATCCAACTTTTTTTTGGTCTTTTTGAGACAGGGTCTCCCTGTAGCCCCAGCTGGCCTGGAACTCACTACGTAGACTAAACTAGCCTCAATTTCACAGAGATCCTCCTGCCTCTGCCTCCCAAGTGCTGGGATTAAAGGCATGCATCACTATGCCTGGCTGATACCCAGCTTTTTATGTGGGTGCTGGGAATCCAAACTCAGGTCCTCATGCTTACAAAGTAAGCACTATACCCACTGAGCTGTGTTCCAATCCCCACCCTTTTTTTCCTTAAAATTAAAAAAAAAATTATTTTTATTTTATGTGTATGAGTGTATTGCCTGCCATATATGTAAGTGCATCAGTGTTGTGCCCTTGGAAGGGGGCATTGGATCACCTGGAATTGGAGTTAGGGTTAGTTGTTAGTTGCCATGTGGATGTTGGGATTCAAACCCAGGTCCTCTCAAAGAGCAGCCAGTGCTCCTAACTGCTGAGCCATCTCTCTAGTCCCTCCTTAAACATATGTTTACAGGCCCTCACCTCCCTCTGCTTCCCTGGGCTGCACGGCCCACCAGCCTCTTTCCTGGATTTCGGGGCTGACCTGTCCGCCCAGGGCCACCACTGCTTCCTGATCCCCTGCATCCAGATGGACCCAGTTCCTTCTTGAGGTCCCCAGGAGCCCTCTGGGCCTGGTCCCGCCCTCACCTCCCTCTGCTTCCCTGGGCCTACACAACCCACCAGCCTCTCTCCTGGGTAAGTCCATAGCTCTACCCGCGCCTTGACTCTCTCAGTGTCATTCACCCTCCCATCTCCCCAACCCTTCTCTCCTCCTAGCCTGGGTACTGTCTCATTCCTTGTCTTGGTGCCCCAGACACTGGGGGAACCACACTACTTCCTGATCCTTTGCATCCTGATCAACCCAGTTCCTTCTTGTGGTCCCCAGGAGCAGTCTGGGCCTGGTCCTGTCCTCACCTCCCTCTGCTTCCCTGGGCTGCTTCCTTGCTGCTAGCCTCTTTCCTGGACCCAGGGGCTGAACTTTCTGCTTCCCGATCCTTTGCATCCAGACCAACCCAGTTCCTCAGTGCAGTCCCCAGGAGCCCTTGGGGCCTCTTCCCACCCCCATCTCCCATTGCATCTCTGGGTGGCATGGCTGGCTGAGACCAGTATCTTTCCTGGGACCTGCTTGCAGGTCAGTCCAACCCCCAAATTCCTGAGGCCAAAATCTTTCTTGGAGGAATCCAGACCTTAGGAGAAAGCCTGAGAGCATCTGATCCTCATCTGACTTGGGCCTCTGTGGGAACTCCTGAAGAGAAAAGCAATCTGGCCACTCCAATATAAAATCAAAAGAGAGAACCGGAAGCTTAGAGGAATCAGCTTTTCATGCCCAAAAAGTAAACCATAAAGGCATATAAAGTTTGCAAAAAGCAGCAGACCTAAACTTGAAAGCTTGAGTCTCACACAAGAATCAGAAACTACAAAAGAAATTCACATGTCAAAATCACAGAGAAAAAATAA
>NW_008343207.1:4120060-4120732 GCF_000622305.1 Nannospalax galili | reverse complement strand
TCACAAGAATGGAATATGCAGGAATTGTGTGACACCATAAAAAGACCAAACTTATGAATCATAGGCATACAGGAAGGAGAAGAATCTAAGGATAACAATATTGACCAGATCTTCAACAGGATTGTAGAAGAAAATATCCCCAAATTAAAGAAAGAGATGCTCATGCAAATACAAGAAACATATAGAACACCAAATAGACAGGACCAGAAAAGAAACTCTCCACGGCACATCATAGAAAAAACACTAAACATACAAAGAACAAAGAGACAATACTGTGAGCTGCAAAAGAGAAACAACCAGTCACATATAAAGGAAAACCCATTAGGATTACAGCTGACTTTTCAGTGAAAACTACGAAAGCCAGAAGAGCCTGGACCAAAGTATTCCCAGTTTTAAATGACCACAGATGTCAACCGAGATTACTATACCCAACCAAAATGTCTATTATAGTCGAAGGGGAAAGAAAAAACTTCCATGACATAAATAGGCTGAAGGAATTCATGTCCACAAAACCAGCTCTTCAGAGAGTTCAGGAAGCAATACAAAGAGGTGAAGAAAGGAACGACTATACCCAAGGGGTTGTGGAAAGAAATTAAATGAAGGTATAACTGTGGAAAAGTACAGCTATATCAAGAATGTAAACAGAAATAAAAATGACAGGATTTAATACTC
>NW_008343207.1:4118519-4119683 GCF_000622305.1 Nannospalax galili | reverse complement strand
GGGACTTCAATACCCCACTGTCTCCATTAGATAGGTCAACAGGGCAGAGAGTTAACAGAGAGACATCTGAATTAAACAATACCATATATCAAATGGACCTAACAGACATCTGCCGAGTATTCCACCCAAGCAGCAAATGACATACTTTCTACTCAGAACCCCATGGAACTTTCTCCAAAATCAACCAAATACTGGGGCACAAAACAAACCTTAACAAATACAAAAAGATTGAAATAATTCCATGTATTCTATCAGACCACAATGCAATAAAGCTTACAATCAACACCAGAAGAAGCCCTAGTAAGCACATGAACACATGGAGATGAAACAACACACTCCTGGATGATGAATGGGTCAAAAGAGAAATTAAGAAAGAAATAAAAGTATTCCTGGAACTAAATGAAAAGGACAATACAACACAACAAGTACCAATGATTTCAAAATGCAGTTTGAGGGACATTTATAGCTCTAAGTGCCTACATTAAAGAATTAGAAAGGGCACAAATAAGTGACCTAACATTGCAACTCAAGACTCTGGAAAGGCAAGAACAAGTGAAACCCAAACCCAGCAGACAAGAAGAAATAACAAAAATCAGAGCAGAAATTAATGAAATAGAAACAAAGAAAACAATACAAAGAATTAATGAATCCAAGAGCTGGTTCTTTAAAGATAAACAAGATTGACAGACCGCTAGCCCAGTTGACCAAAAGAGAACGAGCAGCTCCAAATCAACAAAATCAGAGATGAAAGGGGAAACATCACAGCAGACACCAGAAAGATCCAGAACATTATAAGGGAATACTTTAAAAACCTATATGCTACTTAATTTGAAAACCCAAAATATATCTAAAGGCATGGGAACCACCAAAACTTAATCAAGAAGAGATTAACAGCTTAAACAGACCCACAACACAAAAAGAAATTGAAACAGTAATACAAAACCTCCCGACTAAAAAAAACCCAGGACCAGATGGATTTACAGCAGAATTCTATCCGGACACTTAAAGAAGATCTACATCCAATTCTACTTAATTTATTCAAAAACATAGAAATGGAGGGAGAACTTCCAAATTCCTTCTATGAAGCCAGCATCACTCTAATACCAAAGCCAGGTAAAAATACAACCAAAAAAGAAAACTATAGACCCATGCCTTAATGAACAC
>NW_008343207.1:4114900-4116392 GCF_000622305.1 Nannospalax galili | reverse complement strand
ACAAGTGGATAATGAAAATGTGGTTCATTTATACAATGGAATTTTACTCAGTAGTAAAAGAGACAAAATCATGAAATTTGCAGGTAAATGGATGGAACTAGAAACTCTTATACTAAGTGAAGTAACACAGACTCAGAAAAAAATTCGACGTATGTTCTCCCTTATATGTGGATCCTAGAACCAAATCCTGATAAGTGAGTATGTATCCAGACATAACTACAGGAAACAGGACAATGGAAAGGAACCAGGGAGGTAAAAGAAAAGAACCTGAAAGAGATGAACAGTAGGAAACAGGTGTTAATAAGGGAGATATGGATAAAAATTGGGCTAGTTTAAGGGAGGGGGGAGGGAAGGGTATACAAGGAACCTAGGGAATAAAGGGAAAGAATGAGCTCAAGGGAGGCAGGACCATAGCAGAAGGGTATTATTAAGGGAGAAAGGGGGGAAGTGGGGGCACCTTAATTGGGGAAACCATGATGAAGGGGTTAGACAATGTGAGAGATAAATAACCTTGTCTAGGTAGTTTTAAAAACCAGAGGGAACCATATTAGTCCAATTACACATACCAGATCAAGAAATATATGTCTAGGTAAGGTTTATTTGAGAACAATCAAGATTTATCTACATGACACACAGTAATTAAAAGTACCAGACTGGTGGAACTAACCTTCTTGGATGTTTAACAGACATACTTTGAGGCCTATAATAATTTGGTCAGAGGGACATAAAGGACAGTTTTTGCTCCTTACCCTCCTAGGTCGACTAGCTCCACGGGACTATGAGCATCTCCCAAAATGTCCTGTAATTGTGGTGGGTCACCTGTCCTCTTGATCAAGGAGGACAAGAAGACCCCATGAAATGCACTTGAACCAGTGTCTAGTCTACAAAGAGGAGGGTCAACACAGAGGAATCATTGCCTCCATGCTTCCAAGCAAAGCCAACTATGGTCGAGCAGTACCTTTGACTTATCTTCACATGGGCAGAACTGGTAAAAGAAAGGAGCCAGGAAAGTATAACCAAAAATTAAAGGGGCCAATATAATTTAAGTGTCAATATGCATAGCTAAAGGCTACATAACAAGCAACAATGCCAGACAGGCAATACCTTCTTTTGAGTTGTTGGCCAGGGTGGCCAAAGGGACTCTGGGAAAATGAACAGCAGACCCCTTTAAATATTCTTATTTAAAGGAATATTCACAACTGATTGCTGCTAGATGAGGAACAGCTGACCTTCCTAAAACAAAGACCTCTAGATAGGCTGACTAGGTTGACCAGATGGACAAGTAGTGGGGAACAGCTGGGGGTGCCGGCCACACAGTGGACAGTAGCAGGGATAACAGAGTATAAAGGCTCTAGTGGGGGGAGGGAGGCTATGGGAGTGTGCCATCTGGCAAGTGGGTGTATAGTTGAATAAGATGGGTTGGGATGTTCTGTGTGATACACACACACACACACACACACACAAATCAACAAATTAAAATATATATTAGAGG
>NW_008343207.1:4084507-4114138 GCF_000622305.1 Nannospalax galili | reverse complement strand
ATGTCAATAGGCTTGGAATGAATTTTTCTGTATGAAACTGTGTGTTTTGACAATGAAGAGGAGATCTTTTTTAAACATTGGAACCTAATTTAATTTTATCTCTTAGAGAGTTTATAATGAGTATAAGATTTTATAAGTGTAATAATTCATCTGTAAACCTAGAAATGTACAGCCAATTTTGAAAGAGATGTAATCTAGCTCAGAAAAATGTTATTGAATAGGTTAATGCTGTTGTAATGAAATGCTTCTTCTAATTATGTGGTTATTAAATAAATAATTAAAAATATGTTTACAAGTGTCTATCTATACTTACTGCTAAGTATAGATAGTCTGACAGCTCCCCTCTCTTCTTATCATAGCTCTTAGAATTACCAATAATCTCCAAGCTAGTGGGGTTCTGATTACCAATAAAGAAGCTTTCAAACAAATATTAAGAGCAGATCAGGGCTGGAGAGATGGCTCAGCAGTTAAGAACACTGGTTGTTTTTGCAGAAGACCCAGGTTCGAATCCCAGCACCCACATAGCAGCTAATAATTGTCTGTAACTCCAGTCCCAGGGGATCCAACAGCCTCTTCTGACCTCCACAGGCATTGCATGATGCAGGTGCACTTACCTGCATGCAGGCAATACATGCATACACAAAAAATAAAAATAAAAATAAAGCCAGGCATGGTGGCGCACGCCTTTAGTCCCAGCACTCGGGAGGCAGAGGCAGGTGGATCTCTGTGAGTTCATGGCCAGCCTGATCTACAAAGTGAGTTCCAGGACAGCTGGGGCTACAGAGAGACCTTGTCTCAAAAAGACAAAAAAATAAATAAATGAATAAAAATAAAAATATAAAAATAAAAATAATAGCCGGGCGTGGTGGCGCACGCCTGTAGTCCCAGCACTTGGGAGGCAGAGGCAGGTGGATCTCTGTGAGCTCAAGGCCAGCCTGGTCTACATAGTGAGTTCCAGGACAGCTGGGGCTTACAGGGAGACCCTGCTTCAAAAAGACCAAAAAAAAAAAAATTTTAAAGTTAAAAAAGAGTAGATCAAACAGGACAAAGAGATCCTGTATATTTTATATAACTTTTTTTAAAGGGTGGTTAAAAAGAAAAAAAAATCAGGTGTGGTGGTACACACTTTTAATTCCAGCACTCAGAAGGCAGAAGTAGATGGATCTCTCAGAGATTGAGGCCAGCCTGGTCTACATAGTGAGCTCCAGGCAGGCTGGGCTAGGGAAAAAAAAAAGAATTAGCCTTAGAAGGACATACTAACAATTTAAAATTTGAATTTTTGCCAGTCCTGGTAGCACATGATTTTAATCCCAGCACTCTGGAGGCAGAAGCACAGGCAGGTGAATCTCTGTGAGTTTGAGCCCAGCCTGGTCTACATAGTAAGTTCCAGGCCAGCCAGGGCTACACAATGAGACCACACAAAAATCAGTAGCCTTCCTATACACCACCAGCAAATACATTGAGAAAGAAATCAGGGAACCATACATGATAGCCTCAGAAACCATAAAATATCTTGGAATAAATCTAACCAAGGAAGTAAAAGACCTGTATAATAAAAATTTTAAGACACTGGGGCTAGAGAGATGACCCAGCAGTTAAGATCACTGGCTGCTCTTGCAGAGGACTTAGGTTCCGTTCCTAGCACCCACATGGTTGTGGCTCACAACCACCTATACAACTCCAGCTCCAAGAGATCCAATGCCCTCTTTTGGCCTCCATGGGCATTGTATAATATGGATGTACTTACATTCATCCAGGCAAGACACTCATACACATTAAAAAATAATAAAAGGTTTTAAGACATTGAAGAAAGAAATTGAAAGTACCAGAAGATGGAAAGATCTCCCAGGCTCATGGATCAGTAGGATTAATATAAAAATGGCCAGATTCAGGCTGGAGAGATGGCTTAGCAGTTAAGAGTCCTGACTGCTCTTGCAGAGGACCCAGGTTTGATTCCTAGCACCCACATGGCAGCTATGAACCATCCTTAACTCCAGTTCCAGGGGAATCTGAAGCCCTCTTCTGACCTCTGCGGCATTGCATGACACGGGTGCACTCACATACATGCAGGCAATACACTCATACACATGAAATAAAAATAATAAATATGTTTTAAAAATGGCCAGATTCAATACAATTCCCATTAAAATTCCAACACAGTTCTCCACAGAAATTGAAAAAATAATCTCAAACTTCATATGGTAACACAATAAAACCCTGGACAGCCAAAACAATTCTGAACAATCTAAGAACTGCTAGAGGTATCAACATTCCTGATTTCAAATTATATTACAGAGCTATAGTAATAAAAACAGCATGAAAGTGACATAAAAACAGGAACACTGATCAATGGAACAGAATCAAGGATCTATAAATTCACACAATTACAGCCACCTGAGTTTTGACTAAGGGGCCATATACATTGGAGAAAAGACAGCATGTTCAACAAACGGTGCTGGTCAAACTAGATAGCCACATGTAGAAGAATGAAACTAGATCCTTATCTCTCATGCTGCACAAAACTCAACTACAAATGGATCAAGGACCTCAATATAAGACCTGATTCCCTAAATTAGACAGAGGAGAAAGTAGGGAATACACTAGAACTTAAAGGCATAGGAAATCTTTCTGAACAGGATTCTGATAGTACAAGCATTAAGTCTAACAATTGACAAATGGGACCTCACGAAGCTAAAAGCTTCTGTGCAGCAAAGGACACCACCTTCAAGTGAAGAGGCAACCTACAGAATGGTAAAAAAATCTTTCACCAGCTGTACCTCTGACAGAGGGTTAGTATCTAGAATATTCAAATAACTCAAAAACAAACAAACAAACAAACAAACATCCCAACTAAAACTTGGGGCAAGGAGCTAAACAGAGTTCTCAAAAGATGAAATGCAAATGGCTGAGGAATATTTTTTTAAATGTTCAACGTATTTAGCCATAAGGGAAATGCAAATTAAAACTACTTTGAGATTTCATCTTACCTTGGTCAGAATGGCTAAGATCCAAAAAACAAACTGTGGGGAAAGGGCAACATTACTCACCGATGATAGGAGTGCAAACTGATGCAGCCACTAAGGAAATCAGTGTGGCGAGCCCTCAAAAAGCTAGACATAGATCTATCACATGATCTAGTGGTACCATTCATGGTCATAAACTAAAGAACTCTGTATCCTACTACAGAGATACCTGCTCACCCATGTTCATTGCTGCTCTATTCACAATAGCCAGGAAATGGAAACAAGCTAGATACCCATCAACTGATGAATGGATAATGAAAATGTGATACATTCACACAATGGAATGTCATTCAGCTATTAAGAAAAACAAAACTATGAAATTCACAGGTAAATGGATAGAACTGGAAATAATCATCCTGAGGGTGGTAACCCAGACCGAGAGAGACAAACATTGCATGTTCTTGCTCATAAGTGAATGATGCTAGCTTTGAATCTTTAAATGTGCATGTTTCAACTGGATAATCCATAGAGGTCAGGAAACTAGTAAGGAGCCGCACTACAGAAACTCCTTAAAGTATATATATGTACAATATAAAAAGAGTTTAAATGGAATCACCCCATGAGGGGGGCAACAATGCCTATCAGATACCATAGGCTAGCAAATAAAAAGCCCAGTGCCAGAAATGGACTTCCTCATTTGAGGCTATTTATCAGGGGTCCTATAACCCCTTAAGTAATACTTGCTATTGCTCTTGCTTTTAGTTACCCACTAGAACTTGACAGTAAGGCCTTACTGCTGAAGACACTACATACCTGAGTCATAGAACAAAGAGAAATCAAGCTGGTGCTGACCTTAAAGCTTATTTCTACTGTCTAGCCTTTATAGTGCTGGAAGGTGCTATTCATGCTACCAGAAGAGAAAAGTAATCATCAACCTTGCCCAGCTGTGAATCCTGTGAGCAACAATCACCAGTGACCTGGTATGATATGCCCACTGGTACAATAGTGGCAAAAAAGTTATGTGAGTAACCAACCACTTCTGATTGGATTTAAGGTTTACTTTACAAGATGGAGCCCATATCTGGCACTGTTATCAGGTCTCAGAACCTGTGGCTAGACAAGTCACATGCTATAGGGGAGAACATACTACTATTATTCTGCTAAATAGACATAGTATTACATGGATTCCTAATGACTTGTTATATTCATAGATTAATACACCTTTCAGCTCTCACCAGAAAAGCTTTTTCTTGCAGCATATGGCAAATTAACCCCGTGACCCACAACTGGTCAATATGCATAGAATAAGAAATTTCAGTGTGCTTAGCTCTGAATGGGATACCAGTATCAAACCTTTGCCTCTCAAGGCTCAGGGATCATTGTGGAAGACAGGGTGGAAAGATTGTAAGGGCCACGAGCAGAGCAGTGGATGACTACAAGGAAACAGTTATGTGAGTAATGAACCACTTCTGATTGGATTTAAAGTTTACTTCACAAGATGGAGCCCATATCTGGGCACAGTTATTCAGACTGACAGGTAGTTACCCATATGAACTCACAGCAATTGTGACAACATGCACAAGACCTATGTAAGGTCAAGCCAGACAAATTCCCAGAACAGAGGGAGGTAGGTAGGTAAGAAGCACCAATCCTAGCTGAGGAATTTTTGGTGACTGATAGCTGCTTGGAGAGGGAGAGTCAATTATCTTTAAGGGTGTGATGCTGGGTAGGTTAACCAGGCTCTAGGGAATGGACTCATACTGAAGAGAATTTAGGGACACAAATTAAACTTGATAGGCCTTTAAAAAATAATAGAGGACATGAAATTGGGCAGGGGAAGTAGTAAGGGAGGGTACAGATAGGGGAGGGGCTGAATATAATCAAAATACATGAAATGCAATAAAAAACTTTAAACTCTTGAGTTTTCAAATATAAAGACAAGATATTATTAAAAACAGACAAACCAAAATGAAGTAAAAAGAATGTAAGTTTCATATCTTTCCTTAAGGAAACCAAAGAAATCTTCAAGTATCTTGTCCATGTGAAGCAGAGGCTGGAAGCATTGAATCCCTAAATTTCACTAGAAATCATGTTTTTTAGAATATGAAAACATCTACATCCTATGACAATTTTATATTTATAATTGTCCTCAGGGTAATTAAATGATCATTATTGATATGATTACTGTTATTAGATATTTGGTGAAATAAGCATTAATTCTTTAAGATGAGACTATGAACACATATTTAAAAAAAAATTTTTTTTTCATTTTTTTTTCTCATTGCAGCTGGTTTGTTTGTTAGTTTGTTTGTTTGAAGCAGGGTCTCCCTGTAGCCCCGGCTGTCCTGGAACTCACTATGTAGACCAGGCTGGCCTTGAACTCACAGAGATCCGACTGCCTCTGCCTCCCAAGTGCTGGGACTACAGGCATGCGCCACCACGCCCGGCCTATGAACACATATTTTTAAAAAATTGACACAGCTATATGATTCAAAATAGCCAGGATATATGTGCCAAGCTTTATTTTCTTTTAAATTACTTGAGTAGAACAAATGCTCTTCAAAATGTTAAACTGGCTTGCATGTTACAGAAGAAAAAGAAACTGAAGTGAAATTGTAGGAATTGCTGAACTTCAGACAAATGTTTCTTCAAAACAAGAGATATTAGTTCCTAAAAGATTCTTCTAAAGTTAAAAAAAAAGATTGAGAAAAACATTAATCCATTGGGATTATTACATCTTTTAAAAACTACACGTTTCTTAATAGACACGTTTACATTCACACAGTTCAAGCCCATATAAAACTCAGGAGACAGCACTGATGTCTAAACTAAATGAAACAATAAAAACTTCTTCATATTAAGAGCCCTTTAAAACCTAAATCTACCTTTATTTTCTAAGAAACTTTAAAAAAAGAACAGTTAATTTGAAAATAAAAGGTTGTACAGGCCACTTTCAAGAAAAGAAAAACATTATGTTCATATTGTGCCAACAGCTAGTGACATTAACTAAAACCTAGTGACAATACATGAGTTCAGAGCACCAGCCGGTCCTTTCCGCCCTCCTGAATTACCTGACCGATGGAAGTTTGGTTTTGTTGTTTCAGAAAGCATTGTTTTTTACATTCCATCAGTTGTTCAAGGTCACGCCACATTTTTGCTTGCTTCATATTTGGACCATGACTTTCTCGTACAGTTTTTTGTTTTTCCCGGAGTTTCTATCAAAAAGAAAAAAGAATAGTAATAAAACCTTCGTTTCGAGGATTTACATCTATCATTGTGAGACAGAAGAATATAGTATGTTTTGTGCATTTGATGAGTAATAATTAAGCAACTATGTTCTCCTATAGTATGTTAAAACTAAGATCATAGGGGCTACAGTGATGGCTCAGTGGTTAAGAGCACTTGTTACTCTTGCAGAGGACCTGGGCACCCAAATGGTGGTTAACAACCATCTGTAACTCCAGTTTCAGGGGATCTGATGCCCTCTTCTGACTTCCATAGGCACTGTACCACATGGGTGCACTTATACACATGCAGGCAATACACTCATACACGTTGAAAATAAAATAAAATAGGGGCTGGAGAGATGGCTCAGCGGTTAAGAACACTGAATGTTCTTGCAGAAGACCCAGGTTTGAATCCCAGCACCCACATGGCAGCTAACAACTGTCTGTAACTCCAGTTCCAGGGGATCTGACAGCCTCTTCTGTCCTCTGTGGGCACTGCACAACACGGGTGCACTTACCTACATGCAGGCAATACACGCAAATGCATAAAAATAATAAATATTAAAAAAATAAAATAAAACATAAAAAAAACCGCCGGGTGTGGTGGTGCATGCCTTTAATCCCAGCACTCGGGAGACAGAGGCAGGGGGATCTCTGGGAGTTTGAGGCCAGCCTGGTCTCCATGGTGAATCCAGGACAGCTGGGCTACAGGGAGACCCTGTCTCAAAAAGACAAAAAAAAAAAAAAAAAAAAAAAACCCATAAAAAACCCTAAGATTTATGAAAAGTTAATTTTAAGTTAATTTAAGGTGCATGTAACAACCTGGAGTTAAAAACAATAGGAAAATATAAAAGGAAGGGGAAGTAGCCAGGTGTGTGGTGCATGCCTTGGGAGGCAGAGGCAGGTGGATATCTTAAGTTCAAGGCCAGCATACATATTAATTTCCAGGACAGCTGGGGCTACAGGGAGACCCTGTCTCAAAAAAGACCAAAAAAAAAAAAGGAAGGGAAGAAAACAAAAGAACCAGAAAAGCAGACTAGTATGATGGATAGAATGAAGTTTTAACCCGAGCTCTGTCACCAGTTATGAACAAGGGTCTCTGGACCTCAGTTTTCTCAACTGCCAATTATAGTTAATGATAATAAGGGACAATAAAAGAATGTGCCTTATAATATTTACAATATTATTTTTTCCCATGATAATCATTATGGAAATACTTGATAAACTATAACGTGTTATACATGATATTACTGTTATTAAATGTTATATTCATGTATATTCTCAAATCAAGTATATTATCAAACCACATGTATATGTATTTTTTGTTGTTGTTTTGGTATTTTTGAGACAGGGTCTTCCTGTAGTCCCACCTGGCCTGGAACTATCTATGTAGACCAGGCTGGCCTTGAACTCAGAGAGATCCACTACCTCTACCATCCCACACACATACACTCTGAAAGGCTAACTTTATACTATGTCACAAATCACAAGGAACAGATGAACACTCTTTGGAGAAATGGCTGATTCTAGGTTTAAAGCAGGAAATGTACAGGATGAGCCTGGAATACTCTGTCATAGCAGAAAATAAAGAAGCCATCAAAGTTTACTAGGACTTCCTCAAAATGATCTAGAAGCCAAGGTGGTGGCATATGCTGGCAATCTCAGCACTTAAGAGGCAGAGGTAGGAATAAGAGTTTGAGGCCAGCCTGGGTTACATAGCAAGTTCTAGGCTAGAAAGGGCTATATGGTAAGACCTTGCCTAAAAATACCACAAAGACATAAGACTCAGGAGCTGGGTCACCAAGATGGTTTAAAGGGTAAAAGCATTTGCTGTGCAAGTCTAACAACCTGAGTTTGATCCCTGGATCCAATGGTGGAAAGAGAACAGATTCCCAAAAGTTGTCTTTGACTTCCACATGCATGCCATGATACGCTCACACACACACAACATACACACACACAAATACATTTTTAAAATTTTATTTATTTATTTATTTAAAAAAGGTTTTTTTTTGTTTTTTTTTGTTTTTTTTTTTTTTGAGACAGGGTCTCATTATATAGCCCTGACAATCAGCCTGGAAAACTCCCTATGTAGACCAAACTAGCCTTAAACTCAGAGAGATACATCTGCCTTTGTTTCCTGAGTGCTGGGATTAAAGGTGTGTGACACCATCCCTGGCACAAACACATTTTTGAAAAAGATTCAAAAGGGGCTGGAGAGTTGGCTCAATGGTTAAGGCATTGACTACTCTTGCAGAGGACCAGGGTTCAGTTCCCAGTACCTACATGGTAGCTAACAACTATCTGTAACTCCAGTTCCAGGGGATCCAACGCCCTCTTCTGGCCTCTGCAAGCACTGTATAACATGGGTGCATTTACATGCAAGAAAACATTCATACATAAAATAAAAATTTTTTTAAAAAGGAAAAAGAGATTCAGAACTGGCTTCCCAAGGCTTCTACGGCTCAAAGATGAGACTATTTGCACATTGTTGGGAATAATAATTACACTAGATAGAAAATTATCAAAATGTTATCTGGGAGTCATAAAGATACTTTTGAAGGATGACAGTCAACTCATCATTTTGAAATAAATCAAACTGTTATTCTGCTTTTCTTATATGAACAGCACCATAACTCATTACAGATTAGTTGCTCTTTATACAATTATTCCAGTCAATAAATGCAGGGACACTATAATTAGAATGTCACTTTTGCCCGCTCTAGTGACTTATGAATCTGGGGATCATCAATGACTTCCTACAATGACAAAGAAAGCCTGATAGAGGACATATGACCACCTACGAAGCATTCTGACCAAAAATCAAAACATTTAATCAAAGCTTTAGCTCTATCCATTGATTCGCAGGATATACTGGGGACAGAAGAATGTGGTATACACAGAGATATCATTCAGAATTCAAAATGTTTTAGAACAAATGATCAATCTTTGTTTTCTTGTAACGAATAATTGATCATGAAAAAAATAGTAACCTGGAGAATCAACTTAAAGATTTATTAACTAGCTGGACATGGTGATGCACACCTTTAGTCCCTGCACTGGGAAGCAGAGGCAGGCCAGGCCCTTTGAATTTAAGGTCATCCTGGAACATAGTAAATTCCAGGCCAGCCAGGGCTATGTAGTTAGGCCCTGTTTCAAACAAACAAACAAATAAACAAACAAACAAACAAATTAAAGATTGGCTATGAATTTATAGAAGGCAGGTGATGAATTCATTATGTTTTCTTTACATTTTTAAATGATTTTGGAATTTCTGCAATTTTTTTTTCCCAAAAATCTAGAGAACAGGAACTGGAGAGATGGCTCAGTAGTTGAGTGCTTCCTGCTCAAGACATGGGTAGAGAACCCATGTCAGGTGGCTCACAACCACCTGTAACTCAGGCTCCAGAGGACCTGACACACTTTTCTGGCCACTAGGGGTATCTTCCACATGTGGCATATATTCACATAGACATATACACAAATATACATAACTAAAAATAAAAAAAAAATCTAAAAATATACTCATATTTAAGTATGTTCATAAGAACATACATATTAGAACCACTCCCTTGTCTTCTATGCGATGTCTTACTGAAGTTCTCTTTTAGAACATCACATATGGGCTTCTAGGAGCTAATTTAGTTTTTATGTCAAAACATACACGTGTATGTTAAATAATAATTAAAAATTTTTTTATTATTATTATTATTTTTTTGAGACAGGGTCTCTCTGTAGCCCCAGCTGGCCTAGAACTCGCTTTGTAGACCAGGCTGGCCTTGAACTCACAAAGATCCTCCTGCCTCTGCTTCCTGAATGGTGGAATTAAAGGCATGTACTACCATGCCTAGCTTTTTTATTATTTTCATTTTATGTGTATGAGTGTATTGTCTACACGTAT
The DNA here is from genome assembly GCF_000622305.1 of Nannospalax galili. Lineage (NCBI taxonomy): Eukaryota > Metazoa > Chordata > Mammalia > Rodentia > Spalacidae > Nannospalax > Nannospalax galili. Next base: position 4,104,047 of record NW_008343207.1, on the reverse strand, counting down.
GTGAGTGCACCCGTGTTGTGCAATGCCATGGAAGTCAGAAAAAGGCTTCAGATTCCCCTGGAACTGGAGTTAAGGACAGTTCATAGTTGCCATGTGGGTGCTGGGAATCGAACCTGGGTCCTCTGCAAGAGCAGTCAGTGCTCTTAACCACTGAGCCATCTCTCCAGCCCCATTAAATAATAATTTAAACCAGATGATGTATATAAAGATGAATAATTTTGTCATAATCAATTTCCTGAGTCAACCCAAAAGCTAAACTTTAAAAATGCACTGAATTAAAATAAAACCAATTTTTTACTTTAGTACTTTAAGAATGTACAGGCATGCATATATATATAAAACTTTGTTTTCTGGTTGGGGTGTTGAGGCAATGTCTCATGTGTCCAGGTTACCTCAAGCTTACTATGTAGCCAAAGATGACTTTGAACTTCTGATCTTCCTGCCTCTACCACTCAATTGCTGGGATTACAAATATGTGGTATGTGTCACTTTTTTTTTAACAGACATGATGACATATAGTCCATCAATAATATGCAAAAAAATTGTAGTACTACTTAACTATGATATTGAAAATTTGACAACCATGTTAGAAAACTTAATAAGAACATTCAATTTTTTCTTTTTTTGGTCTTTTTGAGACAGGGTCCCCCTGTAGCCCCAGCTGGCCTGGAACTCACTACGTAGACCAGGCTGGCCTCAAACTCACAGAGATCAGCCTGCCTCTGCTTCCCTGAGTGCTGGGATTAAAGGCATGCACCACCACACCTGGCTCAATGTTAAATAATGAAACTATTGAACTACTTCAATAGTGAAGGAACTTAAGAGACTGATCAACTAATAGTAATATATACACTCTTATTAGACCCTCAGTGAAACAAATTAAAAATTATGAGGCAAACAGTAAAAATTTAACATTGACTAGGCTTAAAGAAACAGGAAAAAAATGAGGTAAAGAATGGTTAACCTTCATTATCCAAGATGGGCTTAAAATGACTGAAGGGCTGGCAAGATGGCTCAGTGGCAAAAGGTGCTTGCTGACAAGCCTGATGACTTGAGTATGATCCCTAGAATGCACATGGCATAAGGAGAAAACTGACTCTTGAAGTTGTTCTCTGACTTTCATATGCATGCTGTGGCAGTCTCTCTCTCTCTCTCTCTCTCTCTCATACATGCACACACACACACACACACACACACACAAATAAAATAAAATGAGTAAGAAATAAAAATAAGTAAAATTACTGAAGATGTTAGCACACTGTAGTCATTTTTTATTTACCTATTTCAGTTTAATAAAGAAATAAACTCTAAAGTTGTTGCAGGCTTGTACAGATCTACAAATTTAGGGCTGCAGTCACTTCCCTGAGTTGTTAATAAATACAGCTCTTTTGTTCTTTCTAAGAATGACAGCTAGTATCTAAAATTACTTCAGAATGTGTTGCTATATGATGTCAATTACAATTAACTGATTGTGGTCATTTAATCCTACTGTAATGGCCTTTACCACCTCTTATAACAGGAGTGACAGGCCCAGAGAACTGAGAAAACAAGACTTGATCACATGCTTCTATTTCAGTAGCCCTCCCATCATTCTGGAGCTGAGTATTTTAAATAGGGTACTAGAGCTTAGATTTTAAATGCTATCCATGTAAAGTCTTTGAATCTTGGTCTCCAGGATGGTGCTGTGGGGAGTCGGCAGAAACTTTAGGATGTGAGGCCTAGAAACAGGCCCTGAGGTCACTGGGTGTGGGCCCTGGATGGGACTGCAGGATCCAGTTCTTTCCTCTTCTGGCCATGAGGTGGGCAGTTTGCTCTGCTCTGAGCCCCTTGTCACTGCCATCCAGCACATACATCAGAGGACTATAAGCAATGGAGGTGCTTTTATGTGATCTGGAACCTCTGAAATCATGAGCCAGAGGTATTTCTTCTTAGAAAGTTTATTATTTCAGGATTTGTTATAATGCCAGAGAGTTGACTAATACATAAAGCTTTTCAACTGTTTGTATTAAATGAACCAATGCTTGCAAAGGGCTTAGGTTAGTGCCTAGGTCATGGTAAAAAAAAATTGTTTATTAAATAAAATAAATGAATACATTTATACATGAAAACTGTGTAGTACAGAGCCTTATGAAATCTTTGTTATTTGAACTAGATGAGGGTTGAGATGAAACTCAGTAGTAGAGAATGAGTACAGCCCTAGGTTCAGTCCTAAGCACCACAAAAACATCCTCAGCTAGAGGATTCTTTTCTTCCAAAATCCATTGTAGGGGCTGGAGAGGTGGCTCAGTGGTCAAGAGCACTTGCTGTTCTTCCAGAGGACTCAAGTTTGGTTCCCAGCACCCATGATGGGTGGCTCACAACCACCAGTAACTACAGCTCCAGGGAATCTGACACTTTCTGGCTTCTTTTGGCACCCACACTCATGTGTACACACATACACAAAATTAAAAATAAAACAAACCTTTTTTGTTGTTTTTGTTTGATTTTTAAATTAATTAATTAAAAAAAAATTTTTTTTGGTCTTTTTGAGACAGGGTCTCCCTGTAGCCCCAGCTGTCCTGGAACTCACTATGTAGACCAGGCTGGCCTTGAATTCACAGAGATCCGCCTGCCTCTGCCTCCCAAGTGCTAGGATTAAAGGCGTGAGCCACCACGCCCAGTAAATTAATTCATTTTTATTATGTGTATGAGTATTATGCCTGCATATATTTAAGTGGTCCCATGTGTGCATTAGCTATCCTGGAACTGGAATTCTGGAGTGTTATTAGTCACCATGTAGGTGTTGGGTACTGAACCCAGGTCCTCTTCAAGAGCAGCCAGTGCTCTTAACTGCTGAGCCTTCTCTCCAGCCCACACCACCCCCTACCTCCCGACACACCTTTTTTTGGTTTCTTTAAAATAGGGCCTCCCCTGTAGCACCAGCTGGCCTGGAATTCACTATGCAGACCAGGCTGGCCTTAATTTCACAGAGATCTGCTTGCCTCTGCCTCCTGAGTGCTGGGAGTGTGCCACCTCGCCTAGCATAAAATAAATCTTTTAAAAACCATTGTTAGGCTGGGGAGGTAACTCAATGGTACAGCATATAGGAGACACTAGGGCTTATACATAGACCTCAAAAAAGAGAGAGAGAGAGAAAAAAAAAAAAAACCAAAACAACCAATCAAAAGATGAAGGAACAAGTGATTTGTGCGTATTTGCTGTAGTGCTGCAGATCTAACCTTGGGTCTCACTATGCAGGGATTCTACCAATGAGCTATACCTCCAGCGCCTAAATTCTTTTAAAAATTTTATTTTAGGGACTGGAAAGATGGCTCAGCAGTTAAGAACACTGACTGATCTTGTAGACAACTCAGGCTTGGTTCCCAGTACAACATGGCACCTAATAACAATCCAAAACTCTAGTTTCAGGGGATCCCACACCTCCCCTGCCTTCTGTAGACATTACATGCATATGTGGTGTACTTACATATATGCAGGCCAAGTACTTATACAAATAAAATTTAAATTTCACTTTTTAGTAATTTTTTATTACATTTATTTGTGTCTAAGTGCTTGTGTGTAAGTGCACAATGGATGCACATCAGAGGACAATTTGCAGGAGTCAATTCTCTCCTTCTACCACATGGGTTCTGGAGACTGAACTCAGATCATCAGGTTTGACAGCAAGTGCCCTTATCTGCTGAGCCTTCTTACCACTCCCAATAAATTTTTAAGAAAGGAATTAATAATTCCCTCAAACTATAACCTTTAAAAAAGAATGACGATGTTATAACTATGAACTAATAGACTGAATGAGAATAATTAAAAAAATAATTCTTACCTTTCCAAGGTTTTCTTGTTCAGTAATATTTTTGGTATACTGTTCCCTAGGGAGTCAACACAATGATTTAATTTCAATGTATTTCAATTGATTTAATCATTCAGCTAAACTAAATTAACATATCTATCTAAGTATATTAAGCAATACAGTTTAAGGTAGAATCAGACTGAAACCCATTATCAAATACTTTGTTTTTCCTCATGTTTAGTCAGTTCTTTCAGTAAACAGTAATTTAAGGGAGGGCAGGAGAAGGCAAAATGTTACATAGGAAATTCTATTAAGAAAATGAAGTTGCTAAGTACTATTTCTGGCTAATCTACCCAATGGCAAACCATTTGTTTACATTATACTTCATATTTTAAGATGTTTGCAGAAAGAAGGGATATACATTTTAAATAAACAGTTTTTAAAATAGTATCTAATTCTGCAATTCTACTTCTGGGAAGTCATCCTATAGAAAAAGTCCCATAACAATGAACATAAAAGCAAAGGCTATTTACTTCATCAATGCATGGAATACTGAAAGCCTGTAAACTAAAATGCATGAAGGAGAAATGTTTAATTAAGTAGGTTATGGTATATTGGTTCAGAGGAATAATATAGAGCTTTGAAAAGGAATGAGATAAAACACCAGATATACCTTTAATACCAGCACTCAGAAGGTAGAGGCAGGTGGATCAATATCAGTTCAAGGCAAGCCTGGTCTACCATAGGGAGTTCCATGTCAGTGAGGGCTATATAGTGAGAGCTTGTCTCAAAAAAAAAGATAATTCTACACATACTCAAGTGGAAAAATTTAATTATTGACATATTTATTATTTTTATATATGTACATCTAGTGTCATATATACACATATTTCCCATGCATATGCTAATATATACATATACAAATGCATTGGCAAATGTATGGGAAAAATTATGGCATGATGTAACAATATAGGCAATGTAACAATCAAGGCATTAGCAGTAGACTTTGCTAAAGTCTGAGGTATGTCAATATGGACCACATTCAATTTTTTTGTTTTTTTGAGACAGGGCTCCTTATGTAGCCCTGGCTGGCCTGGAACTTGCTATGCGGACAAGGAAGGCCTCAAACTCACAAAGACCCACCTGCCTCTGCTTCCCATGTGCTGGGATTAAAGTTGTATACTATCATGCTGGGCAAAAACTGGGAGTGGGGGGCAGGGAACAGGATCACCTGTCATCCATCCAGTATGACTTCAGACTTAAGTGTGTAACCAAGGCTGGTCTTGAACTCCTGATCTCTTAAGTGCTGGAATTTACAGGGGTGTGCCATCATGCTTTCAATTTTTTTTTTTTTTTTTGTCTTTTTGAGACAGGGTCTCCCTGTAGCCCCAGCTGTTGAAACTCCAGGCAGGAACCTAGGGGTAGGAGCTGCAGCAGAGAACATGGAAGAACTCTAGAACACTGCTTACTGGCTTGCTCCTCTAGCCTGCTTGCTTGGGTTTTTTTTTTTTTTTTTTTTTTTTTTGAGACAGGGTCTTCCTATAGCCCCGCTAGCCTGGAACGCAATATGTGGATCAGTTTGATCTCGATATCACAGGGATCCACCTGCCTCTGCCTCGGCATGTGCTGGGATTAAAGGTGTGCATCACCCAGCATTGTTTTGATTTAAAAATATTTATTATTTATTATTTTATGTGTATGAGTATATTGCCTGCATGTATGTAAGAATATCCATGTCATGCAATGCCTGTGGAGGTCAGAAGAGGGGGTTGGATTCCCTGGAACTGGAGCTATGGATGGTTATTAGCCATGTGGGTGCTGGAACCGAACCCTGGTCTTCTGTAAGAGGAGCCATTGCTCTTAACTGCTGAGGCATCTTTCCAGCCCATTTTGATTTCTTGACACAGGATCTCACCATACTGCTTAGGCTAGCCTCAAACTCACTATGTATTATAGGCTGTTCTTCAAACCACAATCCTTCTGCCTCAGTCTCCTAAGTGCTGAGCTTACAGGTATGTGTCCCCATGTCCAGCCCGAAAGCATACTATTTCATAATTAGTTTTTGTTTTTACAAGTTCTTTTTTTTTTTTTTTTTTTTTTTTTTTTTTTTTTTTGTCTTTTTGAGACAGGGTCTCCCTGTAGCCCCAGCTGTCCTGGAACCCACTATGTAGACCAGGCTGGCCTTGAACTCACAGAGATCCGCCTGCCTCTGCCTCCCAAGTGCTGGGACTACAGGCGTGCGCCACCACACCCGGCTAAGTTCTTCTTTTGTAAGCTAAAAAAATCCATCTTAATGTAAAAATCAAAAATAACATTTTAAAATAAAAGTATAATTATATTTTGAGCTTGGTGAGGCAGTACATGCCTTTAATCCCAGCACTCAGGAGCCAGAGGTAGGTGGATCTCTGGGAGTTCAAGGCCAGCCTGGTCTACAGAGAGAGAACCTGTCTCAAAAACAAAACAAAACAAACAAAAAGTGTAATTATATTTTAATATTTTGTAAGAAAAAAAGGCAGATTTTAAATGTTAAGGATAGATTGAAGGGTAAGAACTAAGGCACAAACAGCAAGGAGGAAGAGACTTGAGAGCTTAGATTTGAATGGAAAAAAGTTGTTTTTGTTTCTCTGGAGAATTAAAAAAGATAAAATAGAGGACCCAAGTTGGGTTCCCAACACCCACATGGTGGTTAACAGCCATTTGTAACTCTAGTTCCAGGGGATCCAACATTCTCTTCTGTCCTCTGCAGGCCCTACATACATGCAGGCATAACATTCATCACATAAAATTTTAAAAATGATAAAAAGGAAATAATAAACTACAAAGAAGAAAATATAGCAGCATAAGCAGAGTAAGCTCACACATCTGAACTAAGCGGGAGCAAAAGTGCATCATCAGAGAGAACAACAATGGAAGTGCCGATGCCGAGCAGGAGCCAGGGTGGACTCTGATACAGGGGTGAGGCAGAGAATGAGCACGGTTTTGACAAACCTTAATTTTGCCCGTAAAATTCATAAAACACTAAGTCAAACTGCTTCCTTTTCCAGTTCTCCGAAGGAAACAGAAGGTGACTTACATATGACTCAAGAAGAACATATGGCTATGGCTCACATGGTTTAAGAAATTCATTCTTACCTGAGACCTGAGAACTGTCCAAATCATTTTAGCATTTCTATTTATATAAAAATCTCTCAAGGGGCTGGAGAGATGGCTCTGGCTAAGAGCATTGGGTAGTCTTGCAGAAGACCTACGTTTCAGTTCGCAGCACCCATGTGGTGGCTAACAACCATCCTAAATTCTAGTTCCTGGGTCCTCCTCTGACCTATGTGAGGCACTGCATGACAAGGGTGCACTTACAAACATGTAGGAAGAACACTCATACACATAAAATAAAAATAATAAATACAAATAAAAACCAAAAGAATTTATTTTAAAAATTTCTTAAGAAACCAATAGGTTTACCATGTTATAAACATTCAAACCTAATTTTTTATCTATTCACTGAATTTATTTAAGAAATAATCATGGTGCTGAAGATGTAGCTCAGTGGTAGTGTTGTAGCCTTAAGCTAGGATGAATAAGGCCCTGAGTTTGACACCTGGCACCACAAAAAAAAAAAAGGGAAAAAAAAAAAAAAAAAAAAGACCAAACAACAAAGATATATAGGGGCTTTGTTCTCCAGAGGAACTCATGCTATGTAACAGCCAAAGCACTGGGGCATAAATTATATTTAATTTGATCATATTATACTATATATACAGATATATGAAAATATAAATTTTATAGATGAAAGTGACTTGCCCAAGATCACAACTAGGAACTGAAGAAACCAGGTTAGAACAGTATTATAAGTTCTTCCTTAGTCCTTTGATTAAAAATGCTCTTTAGGGGCTGGAGAGATGGCTCAGCAGTTAAGAACACTGGTTGTTCTTGCAGAAGACCTGGGTTCAAATCCCAGCACCCACATGGCAGTTAACAACTGTCCACAACTCTATCTGACAACCTCTTCTGACCTCTGAGGGCACTGCACGACACGGGTGCACTTACCTACATGTAGGCAATACACACATACACATAAAATAAATAAAATTTTAAAAAATGCTCTTTAAATAAAATTAAAATTTACACATATTCCTTTAAAATCAATGCAATGTCTTATACCTTTGGGTTTACTGGAAAGAATCATAAAGTTGAAAATGAAATGATAATAAAATTTTGTGTCTCTAATATTTTAAACATGCATCTGTGAATTTAGAATGTGATCATCATTTTATTAATAATATTCTAATATTTATTTTTAAAACTATGTTTATGTGTGTGGCGGGGTATGTGCACATGACTGCAGGAGGCTACAGAGTTCAGAAGAAGGTGTCAGCTCCCCTGGAGCTGGAGTTACAGGAGACTGTGAGCCTCCCAATATGGAGGCTGTGAACCAAACTTGGGTTCTCTTCAAGAGCTGTATGCCCTCTTAATAGCTAAGCCATCTCTTTAGCCCCTATAATATTCCTTAGAACTCCTTTTAAAATTTTATTTGTGTGTGTATGTGCACACATGCACATGCCATGGCGTGGGTAGGAGAATAGAGGGCCACTTAACTTCCAGGAGTTTGTTCTCACCTTCCAGTTTGCAATGGCACAATATATTCTTTTTACAAGAAAACTACAGGAATATGAAGGCTTATAATGATTGTGTGTGTACATGTGCTATACATGTATGTGCAGATGAACTCACTTATGTGAGTGCATGTGTAGACAAGAGGTTGATTTCAGGTATCTTTCTCAATCACTTCTCTTATTTTTTATTTATTTATTCATTTTTCTCTCCTTCCCTCCTTCCTTCCTTCTTTCCTTCCTTCTTTCTTTCCTTCCTTCCTTCCTTCCTTCCTTCCTTCCTTCCTTCCTTCCTTCCTTCCTCCCTCTTTTTCTTTCTCTCTCTCTCTCTCTTTCTTTCTCTTTCTTTTTCTTTCATTCATCTTTTGAGACAGAATTTCCCTGTAGCCCCAGCTAGCCTGGAATTCCCTATGTAGAGCAGGCTGGCCACAATCTCACAGCGATCTGCCTGCCTTTGCCTCCCAAGTGCTAGGATTAAAGGTGTGCACCACCATTCTTGGCTTTCTCTTATTTTTTAAAGCAGAATCTCTTACTGAAACTGTTTTGGCTAGACTGGCTGGCTGGCTGATGAGTCCTGGGCTCTGCCTATTTCTGACCCCCAGAGCTGGAATTATGGGCATATGCTGCCATGACTGCCTTTTTTTTTTTTTTTTTTTTGTCTTTTTGAAGCAGGGTCTCCCTGTTGCCCCAGCTGTCCTGGAACTCACTATGTAGACCAGGCTGTCCTTGAACTCACAGAGATCCACCTGCCTCTGCCTCCCAAGTGCTGGGCCTACAGGTGTGCGCCACCACACCCGGCTCATGACTGCCTTTTATGTGGGCACTGGGGATCCAAATTCAGGCCCTCATGCTTGTTCAGCAAGCACTTTACTCACTGAGCCATCTTCCCAACTTTGCTGATTTTTTAAAGGCATTTATTTATTTTATATATATAGGTGCTTTGCCTGCATATATGTAAGTGTACCACATGTGTGCAATGCCTGTGGATGTCAGAAGAGGGTCCTGGATCCCTTGGAACTGAAATTATAGATGGTTGTTACTGCCATGTGGGTGCCGGTAACCAAGCCTGGGTCCTCTCCAAAAGCAACCAGTGCTCTTTACTGCTGAGCCATCCCTCCAAATCCCTATACTGAGTTTTTTAATTGAAAATTTTATTTATTTATTTATTTATTTATTTATTTATTTATTTATTTACTTTGTGTGTGCATGCATTCCTGTGTCATGGCATGCATGTGGAGGCCAGAGAAGAACTCGTGGAAGTCAGTTCTCTCCTTTCACTATGTGGATTCCGGAGATGGAACTTAGGTTGTCAGCCTTGGCAGCAAGTACCCTTACTGACTGAATCATCTTGCTGGCCCTATACTGATTGTTTTTAAATTTATTTTTTATGTGTATGAGTGTTTTGGCTGCATGTATATAAGTATAATATATGTGTGCAATGCCTGTGGACACCAGAAGAAGGCATAAGATCTTTAGAACTGGTGTTATGGATGGATGGTTGTCAGCCCTCATGTGGGTGCTGGGAACCAAAGCTGGTTCCTCTGGAAGAGCAGCAGGAGGAGCTCTTAACCTCTGAGTTATCTCTCTAGCCTCCCTATACTGATTTTTTTTTTTTTTTTTTTTTTTTTCGAGACAGGGTCTCCCTGTAGCCCCAGCTGTCCTGGAACTCACTATGTAGACCAGGCTGGCCTTGAACTCACAAAGATCCGCCTGCCTCTGCCTCCCAAGTGCTGGGATTAAAGGCGTGCGCCACCAGGCCCGGCTCCTATACTGATTTTTAAAGATGAAGTACATATTGTTAGAAAATGATCAGATATTCAATAGCTCAGGAACAATCATTTTCTTCTTTGCTATTTATATTGATAACTTTGGAAAAAGTTTGAATTAACTTTCTAAAACTTCTATTTTATTTTTTTGTTGTTGTTACTGGGATTTTTGTTTTGTTTTGTTTTTTTGAGACAGGGTCTCCCTGTAGCCCCAAATGACTTGGAACTCACTATGTAGACCAGGCTAGCCTTGATCTCACAGAGATCTGCCTGTCTCTGCCTCCCAAGTATTGGGATTAAAGGCATGTACCGCCAGGTCCAGCCCTAATACTTCTGTTTTTTATTAACAAAATCAACCATTCTCATTTCTTACCATTGATAATACAGAATATAAGAGCAAAGTTTACATTCATTGAAAGAATCTGAGTAAGGACTTTTAAACTTTAATATGTGGAAGTATGCATTAGAAAAAGGGTCATTTTATTTATAGGATATTGCCAGTCTGGCAATGCATTCCAGTGTATTATGTATAAAAAATGAGACTGCCAAGAGACTCTACTTTCTAGATTCCTTTTTGTAATATTAATGCATATGCCACTCAAAATCTCAACTGCAATCTCAAATAAACATGAATACTATCCTTTTGTGTTCTCACTAGATAGTAAAAACAAAACATTTGAACTGTGAAGAAGGCTTTTCTTCCATTACTGCATTTTATTACAGCTAGTAATTCAGCTATAAAGACGTTTTTAAGGCAGGACTTGATTCATTACAATATGCCACAAGCTAGGATTACAAGAAAGTCACCATATAAAGACTAAGCAGTATTTACACACTGTTCTCATTTTCAAGGCTGACCCAGTGTAGTCACATGGTTTCTAGCTAAAATGCAGCTGTCCCATTGCACAATTAGCAGTCAGATGATGGTAGATCAACATCCACATCAGTGCTTATAAAGGAGCAAACATAAAAGCATATGTATTCCTGGGGGAGGGGTGGGAGTGAGGAGTTGTTACTTAATGATTAATGGAATGATGAAAATATTTTGGAAATAATGGTGATAGCTGCACAGCCTTGTGAATATAATAAATGCCTCTGAACTGTACACTTAAAAATGGCTAGAGTGCCAAGTTTTATGTTATACATATACTTATGTTTTATATATATATATATATATTTACCACATAAAAAAGCAAGTAGGAAACAAAATTATATGTATTCCTACTTATTTAGAAGGGCTAGAATATCCAGAAGATGTTTAATAAGATTCAGTCTTGAATAATAGCTTAGCATCTGTAATTTAAATACTAAAAAAAAACAGCTGGCGAGATGGCTCAGTGGTTAAGATCTCTGGCTGTTCTTGCAGAGGACCTGGGTTCAGTTCCCAGCACCCACATGGCAGCTCATATGAAACTCTATTTCCAGGGGATCCAATACCCTCTTCTGGCCTCTGTGGGTACCAGGCACACAGGTTGTACACCTAGTCATGCAGGCAAAACACTCATACACATAAAATAAAAACAAATGAATTTTTTAAATACTCTAACTTGAATGTTTTTATTTATAAAACTTCTATAGTTGAAAACAGTATTGGAATCAATATTTTTTTAAAAAAGCATTACTTGCCTAATTGCTTTTCTTTTTTCTTGTTGATCAGAGGAGACATACACCTTCATTTCATCAGTAGCACGACAAAGCTGAACTTCTAGGTTCTAAGTGGATAGACAAGTTTCAGTGAAGTCTAATACAGCAAAAGAAAATCTTAGAAGGGGTTGGCAAGATGGCTCAGTGGGTAAAGGTGCTTGCTGCCAAGCCTGACGACCACGTTCAATCCCCAGAACATATATAGTGAAGGAGGGAACCTACTCTTGCAAGTTGTCCTCCAACATCCACACCTATTCCATGGCATATGCACACATACACATATGCACACATGCACATATGCACACATACATACTAAATAAATAAACGAATGTAATAATTTTTTTTGGTCTTTTTGAGATAGGGTCTCCCTGTAGCCCCAGCTGGTCTGGAACTCACTATGTAGACCAGGTTGGCCTTGAACTCACAGAGATCCACCTGCCTCTGCCTCCCGAGTGCTGGGATTAAAGGCATGAGCCACCACGCCCAGCAAATGTAATAATTTTTAAAAGAATTTATTATTTTTATTTTATGTATATGAGTATATTGCCTGCATGTGTGTAAGTGCACCCGTATCATGCAGTGCCAAAAGAAGGTCAGAAGAGGATTTTGGATTTCCCTGGAACTGGAGTTATAGATGGTTGCTAGCTGCCATGTGGGTGCTTGGAATTGAACCCAGGTCCTCTGCAAAAGCAGCCAATGCTCTTAACTGCTGAGCCATCACTTCAGCTCCTGTAATAATTTTTTTATCTCATAAATTTTCTATTTAATTTTATCTTACCTTAATCATACAATTTGTATAATGGTATTTACTTTCTTCTTGAAGACATTCTTCACGGAGTCCTCGAACTTCCTACAATATATATTTTAAATGGGTAACAAATTATTGAAAGAATAAGACAGAAAAGTTTATTTTAAATGTATCACAAAAGAGCTACCATCAGATTCATGTCCTCTGCAGCTGTAAGCTTGCTTACTCTAACAGAAACAAGCTACAAATTTTTCCCAGAGACTACTCACATCACTAAACCTGCAGCTTCAGTTATTCATTTAAGTTCTACAGTGTGCCAGAACTCTTCTAAGAGCTGTAGACACAGCAGTGAACAAGAGAGTCAGATCCTCACTCTCATTCAAGGAGGAAAAGGGCATCAACAAGGAAATAGTAATGAAGAATATTTTTGCACTGGCACACACCTTCAATCCTAGGACTTGGGAGGCAGAGTCAGGCAGATCTGAGTTCTAAAAGCTTGGTCTACATAGCGAGTTCCAGGCAAACCAGGGTTATACAGTGAGACTGTCTCGAGGAAAAAAAAACAGAAAAAAAAAAGTTTTTTCCATAGGAACAAGTGCTATAAAGAAAACTCAGTAATAGAATATGATGGAGAGTGGAGAGATAGGGAGTCAGACTGGTGAAGACAGTGGGAAACGTTAAGTAGAGTGATAGAATGACTGGAGAAGACCTTGAGGAGGAGTTGACATTTACTGAGACCTACATAGTAACAATGAGACAGCAGAGCAAATACAGAGGGCAGAGAGAAAAGTACAGGAAAAAGCCTGGAGGTGAAAATGAGGCCAGTTTGGAGTTCGGGTACAAGATCAGGGTGCTGGAGCTCATGGAGGAGGAGTGCAGTCAAGGATATGCTGGTGATGAGGCAAGTGGGGCCCAGCATAGTACAATTTGGGGGTAGAGTTCTATTTCAAGTGCAGTGGCAAGCTAATGGAGAGTGGCTTTGGCTGCTCTGCTTAGCCAAGAATGGAAGCAGAGGAGTAGGCACAAGGCTACTATGGGAGTCTGGGCAAGAGATGATAGGCCCTGGGCTTTGGTGCAGTGGTGCAGATGGGAAAATTCAGTGTGTACTTATAAAATTTAAAGAAATAAAGATCTCTGGAGCTTAGGAGGCAGGCTAGGAGATAAGATAAAGACAAAAATCTTTTGACACTGAGGTAGTGAAAATGTGCATTCAACAGCATTTTTTTTTTCTAAAGTGTTATAATAAAAACTCTCTTCTTACCTGTTCTAATTTGGACCGATTGCTCTCAAGGCCTGCTGCACAGCTATCATACTGGGACTTCTTTTCGTCACACTCTTGGGTTAGTTCCTAGTAATGAAAAGGGCAAATGATTAAGTGAAAAACAAAGGCATAAACTGTGGCTCTGAAACAATGCATGCCCTTGTCAGTCTTGTAACTTAATCCTAAGCTTCTTGGCATACTTAAGAGTTATTTATACAACAATTGGACATTTGAGAATTATGACAGATGGAGGCGCTGATAAGAATAATAGCTACCATGTACTGAGCTGTGTGCCAGGTTCTTTCTTAGCAGCTGAGGACACAGCAATGAACAAAACAGCATAGGCCTCAACTAACATCCAGAGAGGTACACAGGCTGCTGAGTGCTTCGACAGATGAATGCAACGTGAACAGGAGCACACAGGACTTTCAGACTTAATACAAGCTTGGGGATCAGTGGGGATAACTTCCTGGAGAAATTGATATCTAAGTTGAGAATGAAGGATTACTCAGAATGGCTAGAGGAAGGTGAACAAGGGAAAGGAGTATTTTTTTTTTAAAAGAACACTGTGTATGGAGGATTGGAAGCAGAGGAGAATAAGAAAAGTTAAGGAACTTATGAGTAGCTTAGACTGGAATGGGTCTGGGAAGGGGTATAAGAAGAGGATGAAGACTTATGTAGGGCCTGATCAGAACTTTGTTAATTGAGGATATCAGAACTGGGCCCTGGACAATGCCTAAATCTCACAACAATGACCCAAGGAGGTACTATTACCTCAATACAATGCTTGGAGAACATTCAGGAAGGCCATGTGCCTTGCCAAAGATTATATTGCTGAAAAGGGTGGAGTCAGAATTTGATTTCAGGCTGTTTTATTTAGTATTTTCAAAGTTTATTCCAATATATTATTTTGAATGAGATAGTCTGAAAATCTGCTGCAAATACTTAAGATGCTAAAGTTATCAGAAAATGCTTGTTAAGCCCGCTCAAACATCCTTTAAAATCCACAGCAGAATTGAATTCTCAAGGAAGAGGAATCACCAGGACTAGAAACAAGGATTGACGGTGGCTCTTTTGGGGAAGTCAGTCCTTATGGCAGAGGAACAGCAGTATCCAGGCAGAGCAGAATAAACAATTAGGCCTGTAAAGGATGGTAAGTTAGAGCTGAGGACTCCAGCTTGGGTACTTGTGAGTAAATACCAGTCTGAAAATGACCTTGGTTTCCTTGGAAACAGGAGAGTTACCATAGATGAGTAATGTGTGTGCTCTTTGCTGTGCAGGACTACATATGTGCTGGGGTATCTAGAACAGTTTAAAGATTGAGAGAAAGGGGGGTTGTGGCTTTTATGTATTAAAATGAGATATGAAATGACTCAATGGGCAAAGGCACTTTTGCCACACCTGGCATACCGAGTTCAATCCCTGGGATGCACGTGGTAGAAAAAGAGAACTGACTTCAGCAAGATGTCCTTTGACCTGTGTACATTTATGAGCATACCCCCCCCCCGGCCCCGTGCACACACAATCAAACATATGAATGTATAAAATAAATAGCTATGACTGTCTAGGGTAATAGTCATATATTTCCTGACTGGGAGAAGGGGCAGCAGCTCTGTGCATTAAGATCCTGGACCTCTCAATAAGATGAAAATGCTACAGTTGATGAAAACCTTTTCCAACCTGTGAACCTTATGGCCAATCAGGATACAGCTTGGATGCTATGGAGGCAGAAGAAAAAAAAGAGGCTTGAACTCAGACAGGCTTGAGCTTTGGATTTCCCTACCTACATGCTCTAAGAACTTACAAGCCTGAGATATTAGATCAAAATTAGCTCCTAGCTTATGACAGTTCTAAAACACTGGGCAGAATAACTACAAAACCATTATGAGGGACATACCTAGCTGTCAGGATTCAAGAGACAAAACCCACTGGGTACTGGGCATATGCCTGGAATCCTGGCATTTAAGAGGCTGGGAAAAGAAGATAATGAGTCTCACAGTAAGCTCCTGTCTCAAACAGTAACAGAGCCAGGAGCAGTGGCACACTCCTTTAATCCTAGCACTCAGGAGGCAGAGGCAGGAGGATCTCTGTGAGAGCCAGGCAAGCCTAGTCTACAAAGGAAGTTCCAGGCCAGCTGGGGCTACTGAGACTGTCTCAGAAAAAACAAACAACAACAACAAAAAAACCCCACAGATACACAGACACACACACACACAGACAGACACAGACATACACAGAGATTGACTAAAGGCACAAACTTGCACATACACACACTAATAATAAATAAAAAATTTTTAAAGGAAATGGAATGTCAGAAGAAGGAAACTAGAGCTTAGAAGGAAGGGTCAAGTAAAAGCAGCAATGGTGAGAACACTCAGAGTAGGGTAAACCTAAAAAGGAAAGGACTGTAAAAGGAGAGATCACAAGAGTAAAAAGATCCTGACAGACACTTTCAGAGAGGGAGATGTAAGGAAATAAAACACCAGAGACCAATGGCATACATGTAAGTGGGGAGAGGGTATTAAATTATTCTAAAGTCCATGTATTGGCAAAAGATGCTAATTAACCTTAGTCTTTATTAAAGACAAGAATATACGCTAAAAACTTAAGAGAGAATTATAATCAAAATAGAAGATAGAACAAAACATAAAGGAAGAAAATAAGAGCAGAAACAGGTATATGTAATCGAAGGTAGGAAAGAAATTAAGCAAAGAAAAAGTATATAGGATATGCAAAAGAGAAAAAAACCCAAATATATCAACAATCAGAGTAAATGTAAATGGGACTAAAGCACCAATTAACACATTTTCAAAATGGATGTGCAGAACAACAGCCATCAACATCCAACTATATGCTATTTATGAGACATGTATAGGACAAAAATAAGAACAAAGAAAGCTGAGAGAAAATAAAAAGATGTACCAAGCAGTAAGAAATCTGGCTTGTCTGCTTTAATAGCAGGGAAAATGAGTCGCCTAGGCAAAAAGCATTACCAACCGTAAAGACAGTTAAAAAATAATGCCAAAACATATAAATCACGAGGGAGGGTTTAGGATTTGTTTATCTGCTTTTGGAAGGAAGGTTTCCAAGTAAAACAAATCTAACAATGAAGTGGTCATCTTTACTGTTTTGTTTCTATTCTGTTTTGGGGTGGATTTTTTTTGTTTTGTTTTGGTCTTTTTGAGACAGGGTCTTGCTGTAGTTCTATCTGGTGTAGTACTCACTATGTACTCCAGGCTGGCCTTGGTCTTACAAAGATCGATCTGCCTCTGCCTCCCAAGTGTTGGGACTAAGGCTTGCCCCACCATGTCTGACTCTGTTCTATTTTTTGAAACAGGGTCTTGCTATGTAGCCCAGGCTGGTCTCTAACTTATAATACTCCTGCCTCAGGCTTTTGAGCAATGGGATTTATAGGTGTGTACCACTACACTTAGCTCTATTACCCTATTTTTTTGCTGTGTTTTGTGGGTTTTGCTGTTTGTTGTGAGACAGGGTTTATCCCTGGCTCATCTGGAACTTGGTATATAGATCAGACTGGCCTTGAACTCACAGATCCATCTACCCATGCCTCCTGAATGCTTGGATTACAGAAGTGTGACACCATTCCTGGCTCATCTTCCCCCCCCCTTTTTTTTTTCCTTTTTGAGACAGGGTCTCCCTGTAACCCCAGCTGTCCTGGAACTCACTATGTAGACCAGGCTGGCCTTGAACTCACAGAGATCCGCCTGCCTCTGCCTCCCGAGTGCTGGGATTAAAGGTGTGTGCCACCACCCCCAGCTTCTTTCCTATTTTTCAGTGTATAATTTGATAGCATTAAGTACATTCACAGTGTTGTCTAATATGATGACCACTACCCATCTCCAGAACCCTGCATTTGAAAAGTTTTTGGTGAGACTTTTTACCCATTAAACACAATTCACATTCACCAGCAATTTTTAAAAAACATTTTATTTACTAGTTCTTATCTTATTTTATGTGTATACATGTATTGCCTGCATGTAGGTAAGTGCACCCTTGTCATGCAATGCCCATGGAGGATAGAAAAGGCCTTCGGATCCTCTGAAACTGGAGTTATGGACAGTTGTTAGCTGCCATGTGGGTGCTGGGATTTGAACTTAGGTCTTCAGCAAGAACAGCCAGTGTTCTTAATCTCTAAGCCATCTCTCCAACCCCAGCAGCAAGTTTTGAACAACATTCACAAAAGCTGATCACATGGAGAATCATGTATTCAACAAATGAGAAGTATACATTCTTTTAATGATCAAGTTACTAAAAATTAGGCTGGTCTTGGAGCTCCTCTATAGTCACTTTTAACCCTTATAGACCGCAAAGGTATTCTTTAAAAATCCTCAAGGAAAGAAACCATGATCTACTAAGCTGTTGTGAAATATGTAAACAAATTCAAGAAAATGCATCGGGGCTGTTCTCTTCTGAGTCTTTTTGAGGCTTCAATTAGAGGACAAGTTACAGACAAAAAGAAGTGCAGGCATGGGAAAGAGCAGTAGATCAATGGTTACTGACCTAGTGTTAAAAGTGAAATGGGATCTGGGGTAATAGAACAGGATGCAAATGCTGTACCCTCATAGGGTAAAAATGACCCAAAGTCTGAGAGAAGAAAATGGAAAAAAAGGTGGAAGATAGAATAAGGAAGCTGGGTTTTTTTTTGGGGGGGGGGTTGTTTTGTTTTGTTTTTTTCTCTCTCTCTTTAAAAACTTGCTAGGTGGGAGAATATCAAAGGGCATTTTTTCCAGCTAACGAAAGCACATCACAGTGTAAGCATAATCAAAGCAAAAAGCGAACACTAAGAAAGGCAACAATGGAACCAACAAACACCTGCTGCCAGAGGATTCAGGTGGGAAGAAGTTAAAAAGATGAAACACGGGGCTGGAGAGATGGCTCAGTGGTTAAGAACACTGACTGTTCTTGCGGAAGACCTGGGTTCAAATCCTGGCACCCACATGGCAGCTAACAACTGTCCATAACTCCAGTCCCAGGGGATCTGACAGCCTCTTCTGTCCTGTCCTCCTCCGGCATTGCATGACACGGGTGCACTTACTTACATGCAGGCATGACACTCATACACATAAAATAAAAATAATAAATATTTTAAAATAAAAAGGTGAAACACAAAACAAAACTAGTTTCATCACTTCTCACAGTGGGGATTAATAGGCACTATCTAATGAAATGGGTGATTAATGGTAAAGTTAGCCATATAATGGCTAAAACAAAGCAAGTCATGGCTGCCACGCAGTCTATTTTTGTTGCTTCCTGATTTGAAACAGAGAGAGAGAGAGAGAGAGAGAGAGAGAGAGAGAGAGAGAGCAAAAGACAGATTGGCTTCATATGGGATTTTAAATCAAAAGCCAAAGATAAAATGATACCACTAAACCCAAATATGTCTATATATCAGTAAATAGAAATGAGTTAAACTTATTAAAATAAACCTTTCAGATTATATCACATAGTAAAATCTAATTTAAGATAAAGGGCTGAAGAGATAGCTGAGTGATTAAGAGTACTGGCTCCTAGGAGCACTGCTTCTGGACCTGGCCCCGCCCTCACCTCCCTTTACTTCCCTGATCCTGCAACACCTGCTAGTCTCTTTCTGGGGCTGACAGCCTCTTTCTGGGGCTCCGAGGCTTACCTTTCCGCTCCCTGATCCTTTGCATCCAGTACAACCCAGCTACTCAATCCACTCCCTGGGAAATCTTGGGGCTTCTTCCT
>NW_008343207.1:4069746-4081113 GCF_000622305.1 Nannospalax galili | reverse complement strand
AAGCAGAGATGGCCATGTGCCTTTTGTAACCATATTTGAACCCCATCCCCCCAAGAGCTAGAGCAAAATAACTTGGAATTCCTGGGATACTCAGAACTCACTGATTTAATAACTCTAGTCCAAGTGCTAACTTACTTTCCACTTCTCTCTCTTAAAAAGACTTTAAAGTTTTAGTTATGTGCATGTGTGTGTGTCTGTGTGTCTGTGTGTCTGTGTGAGTTTGTGTGCATAAGTGCAGGTGCCTGTGGAGGCCAGAAGTGTCAGATCCTCTGGAGCTGGGGTTACAGGCAATTGTGAGCCCTGACTTTGTTGCTAGGAATTGAAGAGCAAGTGCTCTTAACTGCTGAACATCTTTTCAGCCCACCCCTTCAGTCTTCACCAGCCACCCATGGAAAGAGTTTCCCTTATTAGCATTGCCCAAGTGCCCAAGGATTTACCGTTTCCAGTAATCATATCAAAGCTTCACAAGGGAAGCCTAAATTGGACCAAAGTTTAAGTGCAGGCTGAAGAAGTCTGTGCATGATGTAAAATTTTCTGGATTCCATGCCAGGGCAGAGATGCTTTGAAATTTCATTTGTATCTTTGAACCCTCTCTCTTTTACTTAACTAGCAAAGCTCTTCCCCTCCCCCCAGTCATTCAATCAGCAACATCAGCTAGCATTTGCTTTATACAGTGGTAGAAACTTTGGGTAGTATTCTCAGGAGGCTTAAATCTGAAGGAGAGATAAAATGTTAATTGATAATATAATAAGGTATTGAAAGGTGTAAGCTTGTCATAAATGCTTTAATTTAGAGACCACTGTGAAGAAAAATATTTAGTAAAGAGTTTTCAAGTAAACTGGAATTTTTGCTACAAATTAATGGTTGGGTTAGGTAGAATTAAAGGTAAAGGGTCATAGAGAGTTCATTGGCTGAATAGGCTCTTAGTCAACACAGGCTGCAGTAACAAACTACTGGAGGCTGTAAATCCAACATGAAGGTACCATCCATCAGGTTCTGGTGATGGTGTTCTTCCAGGTTGCCAACAAACATCTTCTTGGGTTCTCATGGGAAATAGGGCAAGCTAGCTCTCTGGCCTCCTGTTGGTGTTTGGTGTGTTTTTTTGTTTGTTGTTTGTTTTTGTTATAAAATCAAGGACAGTTTTCTGAGTTTGAAAGGAAAACCCCATGGCAGGAAAACTGACTCTCGCAGCTGCCTAGAGGATAGAAGGGGGAAAGTCATGCCATTTAAACCCAATTGGCATGGAAGTCAGGCACATTGAGAGAAGGGGACTTTAGAGAAAGACTAAGGAAGCCAAAAAGCATCAATATACACTATTGTTCTGACCAACATCTGAAAGAAAGAGAAAAGAGCAAAAGGAAAAGTTATACCTTTCTCAGAAACAGGTAAACCAGCTGAACCTCTTGGCTGCTGATCTTGTAGGGTCTGCAGTTATTCCTACCATCTTTTGGTATACCTTAAGTAAGCCTACCTTCCTATGGGTGGCCTTTTGGCCAAATGATTGAACCCTGGCCTCTTCTTAAGACTCTAATCCTATTTACAACATCTCTATCCCCCTGACCCTTCTATCAAGGTTCCCATCTCCAGATAATATCACATTGTAATTAAAATGTAAACATTTGTATTGGGGGGCAGCATTTAATCTATTGTAGGCAGCAGCCAAGGCTAACTTTGGGTGGGTGAAAAGACCCAGCAACATGAAAGGTTTTGGAAAGTGGTTCTATCTCTTCTACTTTGCTTAAGAAAGTTCGGCCTATGGCAGTACTTCCCAAACCTTGACATGCATCAGTATTTCTTAAAAAAAGCTCGTTAGAACACAGATTTCTGTGGCCTACTTCCAGATTTCTGATGAGATGAGGCTCAATAATTTGAGCCAGATGTGATGGTTTGTACATGCAATCCCAGAATTTGTGATCCCAATGCAGGAAAATTGCATCGAGTTTGATGCAAGCCTGGGCCTTGAGTTGAGTTCCAGGCCAACCCGAGCTACAGAAACAAAAAGGAAAATTTGCATCTTTGCATTTTATCAAGTTCTCCAGTGGTACTGCTATGGATCTAGGACCCATGGTTTAAAAAAGAGAGGTCAGGATTGGAGAGATGGCTCAGCACTTAAGTATACTGGCTGCTCTTGCAGCAGACTCAGGTTTGGTTCCCTGTGCCCACATAGTAGTTAACAATCATCTGTAAGTCCAGTGCCTCCATGGGCAAAAAAGAGTACTGGCTGCTCTTGCAGCAGACTCAGGTTTGGTTCCCTGTGCCCACATAGTAGTTAACAATCATCTGTAAGTCCAGTGCCTCTCCATGGGCATAGCACACATTTGGTGCACTCACATACATGCAAGCAAAAAACATTCATATACATAATAATAAATATGTCTAAAATGTGGAAAATATGAGGAAAAATATATAGCAACCAAATATAAAAAGATATGTCAATGTTAGTCAGGGTTGATTTTAGTCTGCCCATCTCCCTCAAAAAAACTGTAGATGCTGGAGAGTTGGCTCAGTGGTTAAGAGAGCTCCCTGCTCATCCAGAGGACCCAAATTCAGTTCCCAGCACCATATTGGGTAGTTCACAACTGCCTGTAACTCCAACTCCAGGAAGATCTGATTCCTCTAGCCTCTGGGGACATATGTACTCACATATACATATCTACACACAGACACAGACAGACACATACACATACACACATAAAATAAATAGTAAAAAGTCTCTTAAAAATAGTATTTGAAATAAAATATTTGTGTTAGGGAATTATACCCAGGACCTTTCACATGCTGCATGCAAGCTCTACTACTGAGCTATACCTCTAGCCCCTAAAAGAATGTGTTTTTTAGAAAGTAAATATATACATATACAGAACAAATTTAAGGCAGCTATAACTACCTGGGGGTTGGAGAGATGGCTCGGAGGTTAAGGGTACTTGCTGCTCTTCCAGCAGGGCAGTTAGTGAAACTGTTGACATAAAGTGAATAGAGAGAAAGGCCATTGTATGAGATATAGTCAGCAGGAAACTAGAAGGAAATTGGGGTTACAAAGCATAACTGATCCCTCAAATAAGGAGGAACCATGAAATGGAAAAAAGAATTGATGGTGAAAAGGTTGACTGGTAGGAGAAACAAAGTAAGAAGTCAAAGAAATTTGCTGGGTCACATTATGGTATAGTGCTTACAAAGAAAGCACTTGCTCTGCCAATTGCCAACTATGTGATCTGGGACAAGTCCCTGGTCTCTGTATCTTTATTTATTTGCCTGTCTCTTTGGGGGTGCTATGAGGTCTAAATGAGAAATGTCAGTGTGCAAGGCACATAGTGCTTAATAAATATTATTAGTATCAAATTCATCATCATTATTCACAAGCTCCTACTGCTAAGGCACCCTAAAAGCACCCCTGAATCAAAGTGCTCTCTGGTTATATATATAGTGCCTCTGAACCTGTCAGAAGTGTTATGGCTTTGATTCTTGATTTCCATAACATACTGCATGTTTCATCATACTTAGAAGTTTACATACATACTACAAGTTTCTTTATTGTTCTAAGTATCCTCTTAATAAACTCATTTAAAATTTAACTTTTTATTTATTTTTGCTTTATGTGCATGAATATTTTGCCTGCATTTATGTGAATGCACCACATGCATACAATTCCTGTGGAGGCCAAAAGAGGGCATCAGATTCCCTAAAACTGGAGTTACAGATGGTGGATACTGGGAACCAAACCCAGATCCTCTACAAGAGCAGCCAGTTCTCTTAACTGCTGGAGCCATCTCTCCAAGCCCCTCATTTGAGATGTAAATGGACTTAATAAAAAACAAACAGATTGGGTTGGAGGGATGGCTCAGCAGTTATGAACATTTGCTGTTCTTCCACAGGACCTGGGTTTGATTTCCAGCACCCACATGATCATTCACAACCATCTATAACTCCAGTTACAAGGGACCTGATACCCTCTTCTGGCCTCTGCAGGGCATTGTACATATGTGGTACACTTACATAGATGCAGGCAAAACATTCATAGACATAAAATAAAAATAATAAAGTACTTTTAAAATATGAAAAAAAAAAACACCCAGACCCAGATCTATTAGCTTACTTATAGGGAGATACTTTGTCATCACTGGAAATACATACTATAAGTTTTTTACTCAAGAAAACTAGCAAGAAATCCAAGAATTACGGCACATCTATGAAAACAGTTATTGGTGTCCTCCATGTGAAAATCCAGCTCAAAAATTTCTTTCTGGAGCTGGGGAGATAGTTCAATGAGTAAAGGCACCTGCTGCCAATCCTGATGATCTCAGTTCTAACCCCAGGACCCACATGGTAGGAGGAGAGAATGGATTCTTCCAAGTTGTCCTCTAACTTTCACTTCTGTGCTGTTGCATACGCATGCCCACACATGTATATACACACATACAGATCCATCCATACACACCAAATACATGCAATAAATTTTTAAAAGTTCTCTTTCTGAGCTGGGCATGTTGTCCAGCTTGCCTACCATGCACAAGGCCCTGGGTTGTAGCTCCAGTGCCACATAAACCATGTGTGATGATGCACACCTGTAATCCCAGCACTTGGAAGGTAGAAACAAGACAATCAAAGGCTAGGCTGGGATACATGAGACCCTGTCTCAACAACAACAAAAAAGGAAAAAAAAATGGGTTGGAGAGATAGCTGACTAAGAGGTTAAGAGTACATATTGCTCTTCTAGAGGACTTGAATTTGGTTCCTAGCTCCCATATCTAGCAGCTCACAATTGCCTGTAGCTTCAGCTCCAGGGGATCCGGCATCCTCTTCTGGCCTCCACAGGAACCTGCATACTCATAATACACAAAAATAAATCTTAAAAAACACCTCTTTTTCTTTTAAAAATCTATCTATCCATCTATCCATCCATCCATTTGTATGTGTGCCTGTTTATGTGACTGTATATGTGTACCCATGTGTGGTACAGCATGCATATGACAACTTGGGGGAACTGGTTCTCTCCCTCCACCATGTGGGTTACAGGGATTGAACTCAGCTTATCAGGTTTGGCAAGCAGTGCCTTTACCCACTGAGACATTTTGCAGGCCTGAATTGTAACAATCATTTCATCTCCTTCCTCCTATTAGATAGGAGGTTTTGATTTTATATTTTTTATTTATATATAAACTGTATTATATATTTCACACACACACACACGTTTTTCTTTTGTTTTGTTTTTAGAGACAGAGCCTCACTATGTAACCCTGGCTGACCTGGAACTCTTTATGTAGACCAGGCAGGCCTCAAACTCCCAGAGATCCATCTGCCTCTGCCTCCTGAGTGCTGGGATTAAAGGCATGCACCATCATGCCTGGCTGAATACATATACATTACACATTTGTTCTTAGATGAATTATCCTTTGTTTTGCTTGCACTTTACATGCTGGTCCCATCTCAGTCTCAGTATAAGCCCTGGGAAGCAGTGACTTGTCTCATCTTTGTGATGGCAGCAGTGTGTAATAGTAAGACAAGCACACTGAAACAGGACAGCACACATACTAGAGTTAGGCCTACACTACCACTTCCCATTTGACTATCTGGATAAGCTATGAAACATAACTCAGGCTCCATGGAATTTTCTTTAAAAAAGAAAGTATGTTTAACTAATTTCAAAGTCTATGTGATTTTTCATTCTGGGTCTCCAACTCGGACAGATGGCATTCATGATGAACAGGTTTTCTAGTTCCATCTTCAGGCACATATAAGGTGGCTCACGCCCAAACTTACAGTTGCAGAGAGTCATGAAACAGCACTACTAATGTCAAATGGTGGAGGCCACTTTATTTGGGTGTGGAGGGCTATAGGAATGATCATGCCCTAAAGTGATAAGAGGCAGCCCAGCTCCCTGCTTAGTACTAAGATAATAGAGAATTTGTTTATCAAATTATATGTAATAAGAAAATTTTGAAGTCCCTACAAACTTAAGGGAACCTATTTTGATTTAATCTTAGATAATTCAAATTGGACTATAAAAAAGTTTTGTTTGCTCAGACGTTACAGAATCATATTATACTAGTTAAATTCTTATGGTTTATTCTCAGCTACTCCAAGAAATTCCAACTTTTTAACTTAATTGGCAAAACTGGTTTATTGTTATTTTATAAAACTGAATATTAGTTTGTCATTAGAAACTTATAAGAGGGCAGATATAGCTTAATATCCTATCAAAAAAGTCCTCACAATAGATGGTAAAATTTTTTTAATTTTTTTTAATTTTTATTTTATGTGTATGAGTATATTTCCTGCATGTAAATGAGTGCACCCATGTCATGCAATGCCACGAAGGTCAGAAGAGGGCTTCGGATTCCCCTGAAACTGGAGTTAAGGACAGTTCATAGCTGACATGTGGGTGCTGGGAATTGAGCCTGGGTCCTCTGCAAGAGCAGTCAGTGCTCTCAACCACTGAGCCATCTCTCCAGCCCCTGATGGTAAATTTTTAAAGTCAAAGTTCAAGAAAACCTCTCTTTTTTATTTAATAGCCACATAATTAGAAGTATTTCATTACAACAGCATTGACATATTCAATAATAATTTCCAGAGTTAAGATGCACTTCTTTCAAAATTGGCTGTAAATTTTTAGGTTGAATTAATACAGTTATACATTATTGCACTCAGTATAAACCCTATAAGACATAAAACTGAATGAGGTTTTAACCTTTAAAAAAGATCTCCATTTCATTATTAAAATATAGTTTCATACAGAAAAACTCATTTTTAATGCAACTAACACTTAGATGTTCGCATATATGTCTCTAATCTTTATATATCTGATTATTACTAGTCACAGTTGGTTACTTTCCGAGATCCTTGGCACCTGGGCATGGATATAAAGTCATCAGGTAGATTTCAATGGTAACGTTTTTCACATCTACTAATTAACATAAAAATTTTTATGCTTCTTCCTCAAATATAACCCATTTCAATTGATTTTTTGTGTGTATTTCATAGAGAACATCCCAAACAATCTTATTCATCTATATATCCACATCCCAAGTGACACCCTCCCATGCCCCCCCACCCTCGCTGGAGCCCATATACTCTGTCATCCCTGTTACTGTCCACTGTGTTGTCCATGCACCCAGTTGTTCCCCAGTGCTTGTCCATCTGCTGAGTCTAATCAGTCTATCTAGGATTCCTTGTTTTAGGAAGATCAGCTCTTCCTCATCTAGGAGCAAGTTGTTGCCAATATTCCTTTAGATAAGATTGCGGTCTGCTGTTCATTTTCCCAGCTCTATGCTGGGTTACTGTCTGGGAGTCTCTTGGGTCACCCTGGCCAACAGCTCAAAGGAAGGTATCTCCTGTCTGGCATTGTTTCTTGTTATGTAGCCTTTAGCTATACACATGGATCCTTAAAGAATTATATTGATCCCTTTAAACTTTGGTTATACTTTCCTTTTGGGTGTTCAAGACCATGCAGTTGGCCCAGATAAACCTATTTATTTTTACTATTAAGGTTGTTTGAGGAGCTGTTCCTCAGGGGTCACATGGGCTTAAGAGGAGCCCCTGGCTCCTTTCCTGTTCCATTCCATCTATGTGAAGATAAGTCAAAGGTAGTGCGTGACCATGGATGGCTTTACTTGGAAGCATGGAGGAAATGTTTCCTCTGTGTTGACCCTCTTCTTTGTAGACTAGACACTGGTTCAAGTCCATCTGGTGGGGTCTCCATGGCCTCCTTGATCAAGAGGACAGGTGACTCACCAATTACAGGACATTTTGAGAGATGCACCATAGTCCCCTGGAACTTAGTTGACCTGGGAGGGCAAGGATCAAAAACTGTCCCTTAAGTCCCTCTGACCAAATTAGTATAGGCCTCAAAGTATGGCTGTTAAACATCCAGAAAGGTTAGTTGCACCAGTCTGGTACTTTTAATTACAATGTACTATGTAGATAAAGCTTGGGTAAAGACCAAAGGTTCTCAGATAAACCTTGCCTAGACATATATTATGTTCCTTGAGCTAGTTGTATGTATAATTTGTCAGTAGATTGTTGGACTAATATGATTCCATCTTGTTTTTTTAAAACTAGCTAGGTATTATTTACCTCTTGCATTGTCTAACCCTTCCACCATGGTTTCCCCCATTTAAAGTGCTCCCATTCTTCCCATTTCTCCCTTAATAATATCTTTCTCCTATGGTCCTACCTCTCTTGAGCTCCTTCTTTCCCTTTATCCCCAAGGTTCCTTGTATAACCCTCCCCTTAAAATAACCCCATTTTTATCCATATCTCCCTTATTAATGCCTGTTTCCTACTGTTCTTCTCTTTCAGATTCTTTCTTTTCCTTTACCTCTCTGGTTCCTTTTCATTATCCTGGTTCCTATAGTTATGTCTAGATACATACTCACTTATCCTTATAAGTGAGTGCTAGGATCCACATATGCGGAACAACATATGTCGTTTGTTTTTCTGGGTCTGTTACTTCACTTAGTATAATAGTTTCTAGTTCCAGACACTTACCTGCAAATTTCATGATGTCATCTTTCTTTACTGCTGAGTAAAACTCCATTGTATAAATAAACCACATTTTCATTATCCACTCATCAGCTGAGGGACACTTAGGTTGCTTCCATCTCTTAGCTATTGTGAAAAGAGCAGCAACAAACATGGATGTACAAGTGTCTCTGCAATAGCATGAGTTCTTTGGGTATATGCCAAGGAGTGGTATAACTGGGTCAAATGGTAGGTTCATTTGTAGTTTTTAAGAGTTCTTCACACTGCTTTCCACAGGGGTTGAACAAGTCTGCAGCCCCACCAGCAGTGGATGAGCGTTTAAGCATGCCTGGGAAACAGACAGGAGTGTCGGGTCCCAAAGTTTTCCTGAGTCCTGGCCTCTATCTTGGCAAGCAGGATCTGGCAAGACTGGCAAGAGTCCCAGGCTCAGAGGGGTCGGTGATGATTCACAGCCATCTTTATTTCTTTTGAGAATTCTCTGTTCAGCTCCTTAGCCCATCTTTTAATTGGGTTACTTCCCTTCTTGAGCCTTTGTTTTTTGAGTTCACTATATATTCTGGATGTTAAACCTCTGTCAGATGTGTTGCTGGTGAAGATTTTCCCCCATTCTGTGGGTTTTCTCTTCATTTCCTTGGTTGCTTCTTTTGATGTACAGAAGCCTTTTAGTTTAATGAGGTCCCATTTGTTGATTCTTGACCTTGTTTCCTGAGCAATTGATGTCTGGTTTAGAAAATCCTTTCCTACACCTAGATCTTATAGGTAATTGCCAATGTTTTCTTCTAACAGTTTCAGAGTTTCAGGCTTCACATAAGGTCTTTCATCCATTTGGAATTGACTTTTGTGCAAGGTGAAAGCCAGGGGTTTGGTTTCATTCTTCTACAGGTGGAGATCCAGTTTTGCCAGCACCATTTGCTGAACATGCTGTCTTTTCTCCAGTGAATGTTCTTGGCCCCTTTGTCAAACATCAGGTGGCTGAAATTCCATGTACTCATATTTGGGTCTTCAATTTTGTTCCATTGATCTACAGGTCTATTTTTTGTGCCAGTACCATGTTGTTTTTACAACTACAGCTCTGTAATACAGTTTGAAATCTGGTATAGTAATCCCCCCGGCATTGCTCTTAGTGCTCAGAGTTGCTTTGGCTATCCGAGGTCTTTTGTGCTTCCATATGAATCTTAGGATAGTTTTTATCCAATTCTGTAAATAATGTCACTGGGGGGCTGGAGAGATGGCTCAGTGGTTAAGAACACTGAATGTCTTGCAGAAGATCTGGGTTTGAATCCCAGCACCCACATGGCAGCTAACAACTGTCCTTTTCTCCAGTTCCAGGGGATCCGACAGCCTCTCCTGTCCTCTGCAGGCGTTGCATGACACAGGTGCACTTACCTACATGTAGGCAATACACGCATACACATAAAAATAATAAAATATTAAAAATAAAGAATGTCACTGGGATTTTGATTGGCATTGCATTGAATCTATAAATGGCTTTTGATAGGATGGTCATTTTCACAATATTAATTCTTTCAATCCATGAGCATGGGAAGTCCCTCCATCTTCTGATGCCTTCCTCAATCTTTTTCTTTAAAGATTCAAAATTTTCACTGTAGAAGTCTTTGGTCAGGTTTATTCCAAGATTTTTTTTTTTTTTCAGCTATTGTGAAAGGGAGTGTTTCCATGTACTTTTTTTCTGACTGCTTGTTATTGGTATATAGAAAGGCTACAGACTTTTGTAGATTAATTTTGTAACCTGCCACTTTACTGAAAGTGTTAATCATTTCTAGGAGCTTTCTGGTGGAATTTTTGGCATCTTAGACATACTGTGCTGGATAGCTTTAGTATCAATTTGACTCACATGGGTTGAGGGAGCCTCAATTGGGGAATTACCTTCATAGGAGTGGCCTGTGGCCATGTCCATGGGGCATCTTCTTGATTGTTGAGTGATATGGGAGGGGCCTTCTGTGGGTGATGCCACCCCTGGGCAGGTGGGCTTGTGTTGCATAAGAAAGCAGGCTAAGCAGGAGCCAGGGGAGCAAGCCAGTAAGCAGCATTCCTCCATGGCCTGTGCTCCAGCTCCTGCTTCCAGGTTCCTGGCCTGAGTTCCTACTTTGGGCTCTCTGATGAACTGTGATTCAGGAGATGTAAGCTAAATAAACACTTTCCTCCCCAAGTTGGTATTGGTCAGAGTGTTTTGTCACAACAATGGAGAACAAACTAGGACAATATACTGTCATATTATCTGCAAAAAGGGATAATTTGACCTCTTCCAATTATTACTCCTTTAATTTCCTGCTCTTGTCTTATTGCTCTTGCAAGATTTTCAAGTCTTGTTAAAGAGGAGTGGAGATAGTGGACAGCCTTGTCTGGTTCCTGATTTTAATGGGAATGCTTACAGTTTTTCTCCATTTAGAATGATGTTGGCTGTGGGTTTGTTATATATGGCTTTAATTATGTTGAGGTATGTTCCCTCCAGTCCAATTCTCTCTAGAACTTTAAACATAAAAGCATGTTGAATTTTGTCAAAGGCCTTCTCTGCATCTATTGAGATGACCATGTGATTCATGCCTTTGAGTCCATTTATATGATTTATGACATTTATTGATTTACATATATTGAACCATCCCTGCATCTTTGGAATAAAGCCAACTTGATCATGGTGGATGATCTTTTTGATGTGTGTCTGTATGCAGTTTGCAAGTATTTTGTTGAGAATTTTTGCATCCATGCTCATTAAGGATATGGGTCTGTAGTTTTCTTTTTTTCTTGTATCTTTACATGGCTTTGGTATTAGAGTGATGCTGACTTAACAGATGGTATTTGGAAGTTCTCCGTCCATTTCTATCTTTTTGAATGAATTAAGTAGCATTGGATGTAGATCCTCTTTAAATG
>NW_008343207.1:4068498-4069381 GCF_000622305.1 Nannospalax galili | reverse complement strand
GGGTTTGGGTTTCATTTGTTGTTGCTTTTCAAGTATCTTGAGTTGCAATGTTAAGTCATTTATTTGTGTTCTGATTTTTTAATGAATGCACTTAGAGCTATAAACTTCCCTCTAAGGACTGCTTTCAACATGTCCCAGAGGTTTTGTTGTGTTGTATTGTCCTTTTCATTTAGTTCCAGGAATACTTTTATTTCTTAATTTCTCCTTTGACTCCTTCATCATTCAGGAGTGTGTTGTTTAATCTCCATGTGTTCATGTGCTTACTAGGGTTTCTTCCAGTGTTCATTTTAAGTTTTATTACATTGTGGTCTGATAGAACGCATGGAATTATTTTAAACTTTTTGTATTTGTTGGGGCTTGTTTTGTGCCCCAGTTATGTAGTCGATTTTGGAGAAAGTTCCATGGGGTGCTGAATAGAAACTATATTCTTTGGTACTTGGGTGGAATATTCAGTAGATGTCTGTTAGACCCATTTGATGTATGGTACTGTTTAATTCAGATGTCTGTTAATTCTCTGTCCTGTTGACCTATCTAATGGAGACAATGGGGTACGAAGTCCCCAACTATTAATGAGTTGGGATTAATCTGGGTCTTAAAAGTCCTGTAGTACTGTTTTCATGAAGTTGGGTACACCAGAGTTTGGTGAATATATGTTCATGATTGTAATGTCTTCTTGGTCAATTGTTCCTTTGATCAGAATAAAGTGGCCCTCTGTATCTCTTCTGATTAGTTTGTCTATTTTATTAGATATTAGAATTGCAATGCTTGCTTTTTTCTTAGTACCATTAGAGTGGTATTTTTTAAAATTATTTATTTACTAACCATATAATTAGAAGAAGCATTTCATTACAACAGCATTGGCATAATCAATAACAATTTCCAT
>NW_008343207.1:4022699-4068283 GCF_000622305.1 Nannospalax galili | reverse complement strand
ATGCATCTCTAATCTCCATATATCTGATTATTACTAGTCACAGTAGGTTACTTTCTGAGATCCTTGGCACCTGATCATGGCTATAAAGTCATCAGATAGATTTCAATGGTAATGTTTTTCACATCTAATAATTATTAAGGAGCAAATTTTTATGCTTTGAAGAATTATTATTTTTTATTTTTATTTTATGTTTATTTACTTATTTATACACCCACTTCCCAGGTAGCGTGGTATATTTTTTGTCCTTCCTTTCACCTTAAGGTAGCACCTGTCCTTGAAAGTGAGATGAATTTCTTGTAGACAACAAAAAGATGGGTTTTGTTTCTTAATCCATTCAACTAGTCTGTGTCTTTTGACTGGGGAGTTCAGAACATTGATATTTAAAGTTACTAATGAAAGATGTGTACTGATTCCTGTCATTTTTATTTCCTATTCTTGTTCATATTTCCTGTTCATATTCTTGGTAGCTGTGAATTTCCACAGTTATACCTTCAGTAAGTTTCTTTCTGTACCCCCTTGGGTATAGTTGTTCCTTTCTTCAGCTCTTTGTATTGCTTCAAGAACTCTCTGAAGGGCTGGTTTTGTGGACAAGAATTCCTTCAGCCTATTTATGTCATGGAAGATTTTTCTTTCCCCTTCAACTATAATAGACATTTTGGCTGGATATAGTAATCTGGGTTGGCATCTGTGGTCATTTAGAACTGGAAATATTTTGGTCCAGGCTCTTCTGGCTTTCATAGTTTGCACTAAAAGTCGCTTGTAATTCTGATGGAGTCTTCCTTTATATGTGACTTGTTGTTTCTCTTTTGCAGCTTTCAGAATTTTCTCTTTGTTTTGTGCATGTAGTGTTTTTACTACGATGTGCCATGGAGAGTTTCTGTTCTGGTCCTGTCTGTTTGGTGTTCTGTATGCTTCTTGTATTTGTATGGGCATGTCTTTCCTTAATTTTGGAAAATTGTTTTCCATGATTCTGTTGAAGATCTGGTCCATGCCATTATCTTGGGATTGATTCTTCTCCTTCCTGTATGCCTATGATTTATATGTTTGGTCTTTTTATGGTGTCACACAATTCCTGCATATTCCATTCTTGTGCTTTCTTACATTTTTCATAATCTTTGCTTGAGTGGTCTAGTTCGTACACTTTATCTTCCAGTCTTGATACTCTGTTTTCCATTTCATTCATCCTATTGGTTAGGCTTTCTCCTGTTATTTCTAATTGGTTATTGAGTGTTTCACTTCCTTCTCCATTTCAGCCTGACTATTCTTCAATATTTCTAACTCTTTTCTGAATTCATTCAGCAGTTTATCCCTATCTTCTTTCAGTTCTTTTCTTTGTGTGTTCTTTAAATTCACTGAATTCTTTTATCATGCTTATAATTGTTCTTCTGAATTCTATGTCCTGTGTTATCTCTGGGGAGTTCTCATTGTACTCCTCTGCAAGACAGTTGGTACCTGGTGGGGATATATTATTTGGGTTTTTCATGTTATTATTTTTTTGCTGTGACTTTGACATGTGGCTTTCTTTTGTAGTTTCTGATTCCTGTGTGAGACCCAAGTCTCTCTTTGTTGAGTTTAGGTCTGCTTCTTTTTGTAAACTTTGTGTGCCTTTGTGGTTTACTTGTTGGGCATGAAAAGCTGGTTCTCTTCAGGTTATCTCTTTTGATTTTACATTGGAGGGGCCAAATTGATTTTGTCTTCCTGCTCAAGAGTTCCCACAGGGGCCCAAGTCGGATGAGTATAAGATGCTCTCAGGTTTTCTCCTAAGGACTGGATCCCTCCAGGAAAGCTGGCCCCAGGAAGTTGGGAGGGCTGGGCCACCCAGAGATGCAAAGGGAGGTGGGGAGGGGAAGAGGCCCCGAGGGTTCCTGGAGACTTGAGGGAGGAATTGGGTTGGTCTAGATGCAAAGGTTCAGGAAGCAGTGGGGAGTCTGGGCCAAGAGATCAGTCCAGAGGTCTGGGGTGCCAAGACAAGAAATGTGCCAGTGCACCTGCTAGGAGGAGAGATGGGGTGGGGAAGCTGGGAGGGTGAATGAGGCTGGAGGAGTCAAGGTGCAGTGGGCTTAAGAGTTATTGCTGTAATCTTACTATTACAAGGATTGGCTTAAAAATAAAATATATGTCTGATCAAGGTTTATTTAAGAGCATTTAGTTTATGGCTAAATATTATATAACTCTTAAAAAAACAACAGACTGTTATAACTGACTTTTAGGTGATTAACAACCATACCTGGAGTTCACTACCCTGTTGTAGTCCCTCAAAATTTCCATATTATTGTTACTGATTTAAAAGATTGCCTTCTCAGAGAGTTGTCATTTCTATGCCTAATTTCAATAGCTAGACATTTATGTCTAATTTTTAAATGGGGAAACTTCATTTATAGCCCTATCTTCTGTTAATATTGAGTAAATAATACAATATACTTTATTTGAAAAAAATTTTCCTAATACTTATATATTTCCTAATACCTGAATGATATCTTATTAGCCTTTACTAAAGATATAAATATAATTGTTTTTGTTTGCTTGTTTTTTGAGACACAAGGCCTCCCTGTAGCCTCAGCTGGCCTGGAACTATGTAGATCAGGCTGGTCTCCATTCCACAGATTCCCCTGCCTCTGCCCCCTGAGTGCTTGGAATTAAAGGTGTCACTACACCCAGAAAATCTAATTGTTTTGGAATACTTACAAACCTCATCAAAAAACTTTACGGCTAATGAAATTTGGCTAAATGTTCATTTAACTATTTTGGATATAGTGAGACATAATGAAATGGGAGAAAGAGAGTCCCCTAAAGGGTTCTTAGTCTCATTCATAAAAGAATTTAAGAATGGACCCAAGAGGAAGTTTTTACAATTTTATTAGAATTTTAAAGAAAATTCCTCAGGGCAGGCGAGCTGATAATTTTGCTTTGAGGAGGAGAATGGTGGGGAGAAGGAAAGAAAGTCATGAAGCCATGCAGTTTTACAGCCTGTGTGGGGGTCAGACACATGGCTGACTGGCAGACACATGGCTGGGAGACGGAGGATTTAGAGAAAGTAAAGAAATACAAGATGCTAGAGGCAGCCCAAAGCCTTAAAAAAAAGCATGTTTAGAAAAGGGATATAAAGAAGGAGACATTACGCTTTTCTGAAGAATTCAGAAAAGTGGGCAGACTGACAGGGACTTACATGTTTGTGGCTGGGTTGAGGAGTTATGCTTTAGAAGGCAGGATCCTTGCAGAGAAAATTCACTACCTCATTAACACACTATTTAGCATAACTTAAGATGAACCTGCCTTCCTAGGGGTGGTTCTATCACCAGGTGATTGACCAGTGAGACTGGAAGGGTAAGTCCTCCAAGAGATAGACCAGGGATTTTATAGTCTTGACCAGATAAATTTCTGCAGCTTTTTGCTATTCTAATAATAAGCCTCATAAATTATAATTGTCTGTTTCCTAAAAAATAAGATTAAATTCTTTTCAACAGCTTTTGGTATTTTCAATTGACTTCAACCTTCCCTCAGAATTTCCAATTTGGCTTTTTCTCACATTTTTTCTCTTAAAAAGGAGACACCGATTTAAATCTGTCTCACCACACTGTGGTGCCTCTCTAACTCTTCTATTACAGCAGTTACAGCTAGAAGCTGAATCTAAAACAAAAACAGCTTTCTTATATACAATCAGATTTACCTATTTGTTTTTATTTTAATGTTTTTATTATTTTTATTTTATGTGTATGAGTATACTGCCTACATGTATGTAAGCACACCTGTGTTGTGCAATACCCTCAGAGGTTAGGAAAGGGCATTGAATTCCCTGGAAATGGAGTTACAGATGGTTGTTAGCTGCCATTTGGGTACTGGGATTCAAACCTGGGTCTTCTGCAAGAGCAGCCAGTGCTCATAAACACTGAGCCATCTCTCTAGTCCCATTTTAAATCTTTTAAAAACAACTGATACTTGAAATTTTCTAAATTGTTCATTTCTGTTTTCCCCCTTAATATCTGCTGGAAAAGCATCTTAAAAAATTAGAAGCTTTAACAAGCCCCATGGTTTTCTATAAACTAAGTTAAGGGCTAACTAATGGCTAGATCCTATTCCTCTCATTAATTGGAGCGGAGGCTCTACATTTGTGTTTTCTTCTACTGGTGATTGGTAAAGCGAAATCAACAACCTGGCAAAAGAGACCTTTTCCTAAATTTAAACCACATGAATAGCCATCCTGTTTGTGTGCCTTCTCCAGTGCTGCCCTGCCTGTGCCACCTAGTCCAGAGACCTAAGATGACTTCATGCTGACTCATGTTTCTTCTCCAGCACCACACCCTTTCCAGCCTACAGCCAAAGACCACCTTCATACTTCCTTGATTCAGCAAAGAAGGGGACTGTGAGAATGGATGTTTGAATGAATGAGATGTTTTCTAGGAACATGTTCTTTTACAATATGGGCAAGAGTCTTCATTTACAAAATAAAGGGGAACTGTGGGAATGACTTTTAAAAAACAGAATCTGAGGCCAGGGTGGTAGTGCATGCCTTAGGCGGATTTCTGTGAGTTCCAGGCCAGCCTGGTCTACACAGTGAGTTCCAAGCCAGCTGGGGTTACAGGAAGACCCTGTCTCAAAAGCCCCCCCCCCAAAAAAAGAATCTGGACTAAGGACTTTTATTTAACCTTGCAACCAAAAAGCTAATGTTTCTAACATAAAAAAGCTGGCTAAGTCTGTGCTCTTATGACCTGGCACCTGATCTTTATCCCTCAGGACCCCACTTTGCTCTTTAGATAGTGAATGAGTGTGGGTATAGTTGAATTAGCAAATCAAAGCACTGAATATAGACCATTTATATTTATAAAACTGGGAATGATTGACATTGTGGGTATAAAATGTATTTAGGCTAAAGAATAAAAGGGCAATGTTCTCTGATAAGAGTGAACCCAATTGAGGCTAGAGAAACGATTTTGAATAAAAGTATGGGTAAGGCTGGCTTCAGGAGCACAGTTCCATGTATCCAGGAGACATATGGAGGAACGGTACCCTCTGAGTTCAGGTCGATACCTAAAATTAAAGGTAAGAGCCAGATAAAATTGTAATGTTGGCATAGTAATGCTGCAGAGGGCTTTTACCTTCTGACGAACAGAGCCTCTTTTAAAGTAGTGGTTAGAATTAGCTACCTTGTACTTACTTTATTGTGATTTGCTCCTACCATGCCTCCCAGCAGAGTAGGTTCATGAATCTGAGGTTGACTATTGCTACTGTGGTGCTTTGAGCTTTTACTTGGCCACAGAAGAATGGGATTTCATATTCACAGTTCTTATTGCATATGATTTAAAAGAAAAATCTCATCTGGCTATATTTTTGGATTTCCTTCTCCCACCTCTCGCTAATTTATGACAAAATAAGTAGCATAAATTCAACTAAAACCTCTAAGTCACACTATTATGCTCTTTTGCAGAATCACATCAAAACAATAATTTGATTTTCATTGTTATCCAAATAAAATATTTAGAGCCTAGCTCGTATATCTAAATAAGATAGAACACTAAAAATATCACAGAATCAGACTCACTTGACATTTCTGACGCAGTTGTCGTAGTTCTTTTATAACTGGGGCTAGAGCAGACTTCTTTTCTGATACCAGGGAATTTAGTTTTTTCACCTGTTCATTTAAGCAAAAATGACATCTAAAAAAATTGAAAAGAAAATACTACATGCATAAAAATATCTATTGTAGTTAAAGAGTTGGATTTTTTTGTTTTGTTTTGTTTTGTTTTGCTTTGCTTTTTTGTCTTTGAGACAGGGTCTCCCTGTAGCTCCAGCTGATCTGGAACTCACTATGTAGACCAAGTTGGCCTTGAACTCACAGGGACCCACCTGCCTCTGCCTCCCGAGTGCTCGGATTAAAGGCATGCACCACCATGCCTGGCATAGTTAAAAGTTTTTTAAAAACCTGAAACTTATATTAGTGCCAATTAATAGGAAAGGGATTTAGCAAATGTTAAGTCTTTAGCAAGATGGAACACCACTTAATAATTCAAAATGTCAAAAATCAAGATTGCAAACCATTATGACAAAATGTTTATAATGTAACACTGAGTGACTGAAACAATTGCAAAGCTGCCAATACACCACTAAAATCGTGTTATATCATATAAATATATGTAATTATGCAGGATATATAAAATATCTACAAATACAGACTGAAGGACAGTCAAAATACTTAACCTGAATGGTAAGTAATGACCAGTCAGGACAGGGGTCCTGGTAGCCTCCTCAATACTAAATACCAATTTTTTTTTTTTTTTTCAGTCTTTTTGAGACAGGGTCACCCTGTAGCCCCAGCTGTCTTGGAACTCACTATGTAGACCAGGCTGGCCTTGAACTCACAGAGATCCACCTGCCTCTGCCTCCCAAGTGCTGGGATTAAAGGCATGCGCCACCACGCCCAGCTAAATACCAATCTTTTTAGGAATTAGATTTTGGTAAAATCCTGAAAATTCTAGGATAATGCCCAGAGTATCTGTGAGTTTGGGGCAAAAGTTATTTACCAACAAGTAGGGAAAGATTTTAATATGATACTTGATGAGAATGTACCAGTGATTCTGGTGATAGAAGCCTTGAATAAATGAAATTATTTTATTAGGTAGGGTGGTATGATTTGGAAAAACATCATAAATACTTCTTTAATGTTATATAAAAATGTATACTGTTTTAAGTTGAAAAATCATATTAGAATGGAAAAATTCAAGAGCGTGATTTAAAAAACATGAAGAATATAAACAATGTACAGAGGTGAAAATGTACATGTTTATCTGAAAATTAGACACAAACATCTGCCTTCTGCCAATAAAAGTCAATACAATAAAGACAGTGTAGTCACCATTTCAGACATATCATCCAATGTTCGTCCTTTCATCTCGTCCACTTCACTCTTCAGGGCTGACACTCTTTCTAGCTCCTCTTGGGTGTAACTGTATCCTGATACACCCTTTTTCTCCTCTATAGTTTGCTAAAAAAATGAAAAGGTCATGAGTATTGATATCTTGCTGGTTCCACAAGAAGTATGTTGAAAAAGTTGTGACTGATATAAATTTGTTTAGAACACTAAAGGCCACTCTTCACTGTCTTCAATTATTTCATTCAGGTACATGCCTTTTTAAATGCTATAAACTTACACTAAAATTTATCACATTATCTTCAGATGCACAGTAAGTATTTCAAACTTTAGATTCTCAAATAGTGCTATATGTTTAGCATAGAACCTAAAATACAGGGTATACCCAATAAATATTTAGTGAATGCGTGTGTTCACAAGTGACAAGTTGCATCATTCACTTGTTTAGTATATTTATTATACACTGTTTTGAACATAGCAGTGTACAAAAAGGGGGGGAAGTTCTTTCCTCAAAAAGGTTACTTCTGGTGGAAATAAGCAATATGAAAAGTGAGACCTTAGCAGACAGCCTAAGAGTGCCTGTTCTGGCCTCCATCAGTGTAAGAGCTGAGAAATCAGCAGACCACCTGAGAGTGCCTGATCTGGCCTCCCTCTGGCATAGGAGAACTCAGTAGACTGCCTGAGAGCACCTCGATCCAGCCTCCATGGACAGAATCAATGAAATGACCTGACAGTGAACCAGATGCTCCTAACGAAATTCCCTCAGGTCTCTCTACCACCGCCTGCCCTCCTGACCCCACACTTCAGACCAATGTTCCAGACTTTTGAGATCACTCCTGTTTGCCAGCGTCCTTGTCCAGCAGGAAGTAGCAAAAGAAAAGACCACCATTGCCCTTTATCATCAACAAAAGGTTGGAATGTTAGGTTCCTAGCAGGCTCCTAATATGGTGGTGCAGCTTCAAACATTCTAAAACAGTAGGTTCGAAATTAGCCGCAGGAAAGTCCCTCTGCTTATTGGGAGACCAACCAATCCTGAGCTAAACTGCCCAGCCTATGCCATAGAAAGTTACCCAACCACCTAACCACATATAAAAGATGTCTGACTTCCCCTGCTTGCTGCTGTGTCTCTGCTCCCTGAGAGGCAGTCCAGCAGTCTGTTTGCTCTCACATAAACTACTGCCCTCCCCCCAAAAAAGAAAATAAGTAAAATGCAAATAATTTGAGGTGATAATAGAATTAAAAACTTAAATCACAGGGTTGTTAGAGAAAGTGCATGACATCTGAGTAGAGCACTGATGGTAGTAAGGAAGTGAGAGTCCAGCAATGGGGTAGCAATCTTGGTTTGGAAGAAAAACATGAGTGTGCAGTATCCTAGAAGTGAAGAAAATTTGTGCATGCATGAGTGCACGTGTGTATTGGTGAACATGCATGTGTGTAGAGGCCAGAGGTCAACACCAGGTGTCTTTCTCAGTTGCTCTCCACTATATTTTTTGAAACAGGGTCTCTCATTGAACCTGGAGCTCATCTATTTGACTGAACTGGCTTCCAGCCAGTTCCAGGGATCCTCACATCCCCAGCACTAGAATTACAGGCATGCATTGCAGAACTTGGCTTTTATGTGGGGTCTGGGGATTAAACTTAGGTACTCATGCTTACATGGCAAACACTATACTGACTGCACCATCTCCTTGGCCCCTGAAGAAAAATTTACTGGATTGATCAACTGTTAAATGCTGTTAAAAGCTGAGTAAGAAAAGGACTAAGAATTGATCACTGTAGTTAGCAGTGTGGAAGTACTGGCTGATCTAATGAGAAATTTCTGTGGAATGGTAGGTTGCAAAATCTTATTGAAAGCCAGTCATGGTGGCACGTTTATAATCCCAGCACTCAGGCGACTGAGACAGGAGGATCAAGAGTTGGGAGTGATGGCTCAGCAGTTAAGAGCACTGGCTACTCTTGCAAAGGACCTGGATTCAGCCCCAACACTCACATAGAAGCTAATAACTGTCCAGTTCCAGGGAATCCAATGTCCTCTTCTGACCTCCGTGGGCATTGCATGACATGGGTGAACTTATATACATGCAGGCAACACACTCATACACATAAAATAAAAATAAAAACTATTAAAAAAAAAAAAAAGAATTCGTTCTTTTCCAGCTGGAACCATGGAGGCCATATCAGAGAAGACAAAGAAGGTTGCTGCTGTGCCAGAAACCCTTAAGAAAAAGCAAAGAAATTTTGCAGAGTTGAAGGTAAAACTCCTGTGAAAGAGATTTGCCCTGAAGATGCTTTGGAAGGCAAGGAGGACGCTTATTTATGAAAAGGCTAAGCAGTATCACGAGGAATACACGCAGATGTACAGGACTGAGATCTGAATGCCCAGGAAGGTGAGAAAAGCTGGCAACTTCCATGTGCCTGCAGAACCCAAATTGGCTTTTGTCATCAGAATCAGAGGTATCAATGGTGTCAGCTCAAAGGTCCACAAGGTGTTGCAGCTCCTTTGCCTGCGCCAGATGTTCAATAGCACCTTTGTTAACCTCAACAAGGCTTCAATTAACATGCTGAGGATTGTGGAGCCATACATTGCATGGGGGTATCCCAACCTGAAGTCAGTAAATGAATTTATCTACAAGTGTGGTTATGGCAAAATCAATAAGAAGCAGATTGTCTTGACAAATAACTCTTTGATTGCTCAGTCTCTTTGTAAATATGGCATCATCTGCATGGAGGATCTGATTCATGAGATCTATACTGGGAAACACTTCAAGGAAGCAAATAACTTCCTGTGGCCCTTTAAATTGTCTTCTCCATGAGGTGGAATGAAGAAAAAGACAACCCATTTTGTGGAAGGTGGAGATGTTGGCAACAGGGAAGACCAGATCAAAGGCTCATTAGAAGAATGAACTAAGGTGTCTCCTTACGGGATTTTTGTAATCTGGTCACTTAATAAAACAACTGCTTGTTAAATTGAAAAAAAAAGAAAAAGGAATTCAAGCACAGCCTAGCAAACACAACAAGATCCTGTCTCGAAGAATGAAAAAAAAAAAAAATCTTATTGAATAATATTCAAAAGGATTTCAGTTCTGGGCTGCCAACAGTACTAGACCCAAAGAAGTAGAAGGAATTACAGAGAATTAGCCCAAAATTCTGTATGCAATTTCCTTTTTAGGCATTATCCAAATCTTAAACTGTGCACAAGCAGACTAACCAGCTGCAATCAGGAAAGGGTTGCTTAAGAAAGAAGCATAGATTTCAATAGTTTCACAGTACTAGAAAGCTGGTGCTCTCAGGCAGTCTACTGAGTTCTCCTATGCCAGAGGGAGGCCAGATCAGGCACTCTCAGGTGGTCTGCTGATTTCTCAGCTCTTACACTGATGGAGGCCAGAACAGGCACTCTTAGGCTGTCTGCTAAGGTCTCACTTTTCATATTGCTTATTTCCACCAGAAGTAACCTTTTTGAGGAAAGAACTTCCCCCCCTTTTTGTACACTGCTATGTTCAAAACAGTGTATAATAAATATACTAAACAAGTGAATGATGCAACTTGTCACTTGTGAACACACGCATTCACTAAATATTTATTGGGTATACCCTGTATTTTAGGTTCTATGCTAAACATATAGCACTATTTGAGAATCTAAAGTTTGAAATACTTACTGTGCATCTGAAGATAATGTGATAAATTTTAGTGTAAGTTTATAGCATTTAAAAAGGCATGTACCTGAATGAAATAATTGAAGACAGTGAAGAGTGGCCTTTAGTGTTCTAAACAAATTTATATCAGCTGATGTCTCAGAAGGACTGCACCTTAGAACCATGAGTTTAATCTCTGTACTTTAGAAGCATGAGTTTAATCTCATAGTCAGAGCTAGGCCCCAAGGGTAAAAACCAATGCCTAGGTTTAAAGACTCTGCTTGAGTTATAAGGACTGTACCTTAGGAGTATACGAAAACTAGAAAAATGTCAGGTCTAACAAAACCCACTCTCAACTGGATCAACATGATCTTCAAGAAAAAAAATAAAGTCCTCTGTTTAAGGGAAGATGAACATAGCCAGGACCTTGAAATTTTAATCACAGTGATGTCTGATATCCAATAAAAACTACAGATAAGTAACAGGGTCAAATCAATGAAAATCAGGGGAAAAATAGGCAATAAAAATAGACGTTTGAGTGAGCTTATTAAAAAGGAACTTTGAAAGTTGATCAACATACTGAAGAAAACAAAACAGTTAGAGAATATTATATATAACTAGGACATATAAAATAGTCAAATGGAAATTCTGAGACTGAGAAATAGAATGACTGAGATTAAGAATTCAATAAAGGGAGCCAGGCACGGGGCACTTGCCTTTAAACCTAGTACTTGGGAGGCAGAGGCAGGTGGATACCTGTATGATCAAGGTCAGCCTGGTCTACATTGTGAGTTCCAGGACAGCTGGGGAAACCCTGTCTCAAACAAACAAAACCAAAGAAACAATGAATTCAATAAATTAACAGCAGACTTTGCATACACACACACACACACACACACACACACACAGGGGAGTCAATGAACTAGAAGGTAGGAAAACATAAAACAATCCAAATTGAATCCCTGAAACAATGGTGACAAATGAGCAACAACAAAAAAGTGAAACACAAAATCAATAAAAATATACGAGATGGCTAAGTGGGTAAAGTTGCTTGCTACCAAGCCTGATGAGTTCAATTCCAAGGACTCACATAGAAGGAGGCAAGAACTAACCCCTGCAAGTTGTCCTCTGACCTCCTCATGTGCTCCAAGGCACATGCACATGTCATAAACATAAATAAATAAGTGTAATAACAAAAAAGAAACATGAAAAACAGTGACTAAGTCTAACATTCATATAAGGAGTACAAGTAGAAAAGAGAATGAGATGGCACTCATTACTGAAGTAGCCAGTGCACTAGAAATCCCAACACAAAAGTAACTTGAAAATCTCCAAGGGTTTGATTTTTTTTTGGGGGGGGGGGGTTCTTTTTGAGACAGGGTCTCCCTGTAGCCCCAGCTGTCCTGGAACTCACTATGTAGACCAGGCTGGCCTTGAACTCACAGAGATCCGCCTGCTTCTACCTCCTGAGTGCTGGGATTAAAGGCGTGCGCCACCATGCCTGGCAGGGTTTTATTTTTAACTACAAGGCCAAAGGAATCACAATGGAAATTAGAAAATAATTTGAACAATAATACAGTTACTAGTATCAATTTTTAAAATTCTTAATTGAATTTTTACAACTTTCATACAATATAATTTGATGGTATTTAGATCCCCTCCCCTGCTACTCTCAATTTTAAAACTGGTGGTGTTAGAATCTATGTTCAGCTCACAGAAAATTTTCAGTCTTAAATTATCTAGAAGCTAGCTAGCTATCAGCATGAGACTGAAAAGTCACATTATAGCTAAGTGTGAAATGCCATTGACCTCTACCAGGATTACTGGTTCATAGGTAACACCCTGATGCAATACCTTTCTCCATGGGGGAAAAGGAAGAAAAATGTCAAACCAAGAGAACTGGGTCCCTGGCTACTGTCAATGCCAGTGACCTGACACTGACAGTAGCTTTGCTGCTGAGCTACTCTGGGGTCAGTTACCACCTGCCAACCAAGGCACAAACACATAAGAAATAAGCCTACGGGCAAACTTCCACTGAATGCCTTCCCTGGATATTTCTTTCCAAAGCTCCTTGGAAGTGCATGCTTAGGCCACGATAAATGTTTTATAGTCACTCTCTTGGTATGATAATTTTATTCATATTAA
This sequence comes from Nannospalax galili, assembly GCF_000622305.1. NCBI lineage: Eukaryota > Metazoa > Chordata > Mammalia > Rodentia > Spalacidae > Nannospalax > Nannospalax galili. The sequence goes on along the minus strand of NW_008343207.1, from coordinate 4,055,644 downwards.
CTAGCTAACCAAAAGAAAAACCTACTGGGACTTCCAACCTCTATTAATAACCTCAAAGTTAGCACATATTTTTAAAAGACAGTACTTACTGCTGCATTAAAAATAAATGAATCAGCTTATATGACATCTCTGCAATTAATCAAAGAAAATTAATAATTTTGCGATTTTCCAGTAAAAACAATGACCTCAGCATAAAGTTACAACCCATAAACCTCCTGGCATTTGTATATTTAGCAGCCCAAGATAAAGCTGTATTACCAGCTGGTGTTGAATAGCTTCCTGACGTTGCTTAAGAAGTTCTTCTGTCCTCTGTAACAGGCTGAATTCAGCTTTAAATTCAGCTATTATCTGATGCTTCTTTTTGAAGACTGTATTTTTGCTTCGCAGTTTGCTGACATAGCGTTTGAACTGTAGAGACATAACATGTAATGAGAAGAGCAGTACTCAAGGGATTCTTATTAACATGTGTGTCACAAATACAGAATAACTAGTTTTCTTTGAAAACTGGTACAAGCTGCTCAATTAAACATTATGTGTACATTTGAGAGATGGCTCAGCAATTAAGAACACTAAATGTTCTTGCAGAAGAACTGGGTTTGAATCCCAGCACCCACATAGCAGCTAACAACTGTCAGTAACTCCAGTTCCAGGGGATCCAACACCCTCTTCTGACCTCTGCAGGCATTGCACGACATGGGTGCACTTACACACATGCAGACAATACATACATACACATAAAATAAAAATAATATTTTTTAAAAATTCACCTAAAGATTCTAGACCCTTATATAAAAGCTATTTAATTGTAAACTTGACAAATAAGGACTGAGAAAAGAGAAAGTCCATAAAAGTAAAAGGCCTAAAAAGAAGAAAAGAGGGGGCTGGAGAGATGGCAGCTCTTGAGAGCACTGGGCTGTTCTTCCATAGGACCTGGGTTCAATTCCCATGTAGTGGCTAACAATGGTCCTTAATGCCATTTCCAAGGGAATCTGATGCCCTCTTCTGACCTCCAAGGGCATCACATGACATGAGTGCACTTACATACATGCAGGCAAAACACTCATACACACAAAATTAAATATTTTTAAAAAAAGAAAAGAGGAGATAATGACTAGCTCTGGCTCTGGTCTTGTCACAGTATATCTTATGTATTTCTGTGTTCTTCTGGTAGGAGTGCACTGGATTTATCAGGATTAATAGAGAAAAATCAGGATCAGCAACAGTGACTGTCACTTGAGAAATGGGCTGTGGCTATTTCCCTAGGAAACATCTAGGACAATGGGACAGGACTCATCCTAGAATTTAAAAAGCTATGAATATCACATAAGCTGGAATTCATAGCCATTAAATTCATTCACTTACCTACTCAATGATATATATTCAAGCGATAGCTACTCTACATTAATGGAAAGACCACATCACTAAGTAATATCAACTGCAGCCTGGAAACTCAAATAAATAAAATATTTCAAGAAATTCATATGCTAAATATTATTTATTATCTATTATGTACTAGACACTGTGGCAGAGGATACTACTCCAAACAAGGTGCTCCACTCATCAAGTTTAAGAAACAGTGGGGAAAAGAAATACTGACTTGAGGTTTACAAGCTTGGTGAATATCATAAGGAGCTGAAGGAGCCCTGAAAACAAACAGTAGTTTAACCTGGATTGGGATAGAGACAGGACAATAAGGATTGGAACTAGAAGAAGTAGTTTACAGGAAGCTTCTTGGAGTAAGTTATATTTAAGATAAAAATGGAGTGGGAGCATGTCAAAATGAAGGAGGAAGAAGCAGAGAAAGTGCTCCAGGAAGTGGGAACAGCACCTGTGCAAGTCCCAAGACACTTAGCTTAATGAAAGTATTGCTCAGTGTGAGCAGTACATGCCAGTAGCAAACGAAAGAAATTACTGCCAGAAAAAATTTAAAAATCGCTTCTATTATATATCATTAGTACTAAAAAAAAAAATCTTTTTTTGAGACAGGGTCTCTCTGTAGCCCTAGCAAATGCCTCAGGAGTGCTTCAAAGGTGTGTGCTATCATGCATAGCCTGCTTTCTTTTTTTTACTATTTAATTTTTTTGCTCTATCCTTTTATAAACCAAATTATAATGAAAATGTCTATAGTAAGAACCCACTCTAACATGAACACATCACTTCCAAACAAAAGCAAGCTATTGTATAACCCAATGTAGGATAATTCATTAATAACCTTAGCTTTTTTTTTTGGTCTTTTTGAGACAGGGTTTCCCTGTAACCCTAGCTGTCCTGAATTCACTATGGAGACCAGGCTGGCCTCGAACTCACAGAGATCCGCCTGCCTCTGCCTCCTGAGTGCTGGGATTAAAGGCATGCACCAACACGCCCAGCTATAACCTTAGCTTTTTAATTTCAAGTGCTGGGTTTTTTTTTTTTTTTTTTTTTTTTGGTCTTTTTGAGATAGGGTCTCCCTGTAGCCCCAGCTGGCCTTGAACTCACAGAGATCTGCCTGCCTCTGCCTACCAAGTGCTGGGATTAAAGACATGTGCCATCACAACTGGCTGTCAAGTGCTTCTTAAAGTTACTGGCTTTTACTGGTGGTGAGCTTAATAAATAATATGACTGGGGCTGGAGAGATGGCTTAGTGGTTAAGAACACTGACTGTTCTTGCAGAAGACCCAGGTTCGAATCCCAGCACCCACATGGCAGTTAACAACTAACTCCAGTTTCAGGGGCTCCGACAGCCTCTTCTGTCCTCCATGGGCACTGCACAACACAGGTGCACTTATCTAAATGCAGGCATAATAATCATACACATAAAATAAAAATAATAAAATAAATAATATGATTAACGAAGTAATGAACATAATACTGAAATCTTAGGAAACAGATAAACGAAAAATTCAAAGTCACTATTCCAATGGGATTTTTCCTTCCAATTTCTTGTTTTTTCTTCAGTACTGTGAACTGAACTTAGGGCCTAACACATTCAAGGCAAGCACTACACGGCTGAGTTATATTCTCAGTCCAGCTGGTCTAGAACTCACTATGTAGACCAGGCTGTCCTTGAATTCAGAGATCCACCTGCCTCTGCCTCCAGAGTGCTTGGATTAAAGACATGCGGCACCACACCTGGCTTCCTGCCAATTTTCAAGGCAAATTATTAGCTTAGTAATTCTAATTTGTAAAGCAGTAAAATGGGAGTATAGATAGCATTTCTAAAATTTATTATTTTAAAGACTTGTTTCCTAAGTATACAAAGAGATTCCTTAAAAAATAGTAAGATTAAGCTGGACATGGTGTTACACACCTTTAATCCAATTTAAGGACACCCTGGTCTATATAGTAAGTTCGAGGTCAATCAAGGTTACATAGTGAGACACTGTCTCAAAAAAAAAAGTAAGATTAAAATTTCTTCACATTTAAAAATAATCCCTCAATTCTTATTTTAGGCATCTATTTATACTTGATTTAAACTTTGAAAGAATTAGAGAACACATTATGCTTTAGATCAGGGCTTCATAAACTTTATTCACTCATGACCTCTTTTTGTCCAAGAAATTTTTATTTGGCCCCAGGTATATAGATATGTAAAATAAGTATACAGATCAAACATTAATGATAATAAATCATAAAGAGTTTTATTTTAAAATGACTATTTGGTATACATATAATTTTATCATTAATTAAAGATAAAGTAAATTTGCAATTAGTGAGAAGGATGTATTTATTTTTACATAAAGAATTAAATCTTGGTTGAATATTTGATACCACAGGATACAGACTGTTTTCAACATTTTTCAGAGTTGATCAATATTTTGATCTTATCATCAATGTTGAGAATGCTGCTTCACATAAATATGTAGGACAAAATGGCAGAAATATGTTTAGGGCCATCTCAGAAATTGTTGGAAATTTTATCTTAATCCCAAGCCAATTTTAATTTGAAGATCTTTTTAAAAAATTAAATTCAGGGGCTAGAGACATGGCTCAGCAGTTAAGAACACTCGTTCTTGCAGAAGACCCGGGTTCGAATCCCAGCACCCACATGGCAGCTAACAACTGTCCCTAACTCCAGTTCCAGGAGATCCAACAGCCTCTTTTGTCCTCCTCCAGCACTGCATGACATGGGTACACTTACCTACACACAGGCAATACACACATACACATAAAATAAAAATAATAAATAAAATATTTTTTAAAAAATTAAATTCAAAGCTAGGCATGGTGGCGCATGCATGTAGTCCCAGCACTTGGGAGGCAGAGGCAGGCAGATCTCTGTGAGTTCAAGGCCAGCCTGGTCTACATAGTGAGTTCCAGGACAGCTGGGGCCACAGGGAGGCCTCGCTTCAAAAAGACCAAAAAAAAAATTAAATTCAAGGCAGCAACTCACACAGCCATTTTAATGAGCAAATACAGCACAATACAACCTAAAGATATAGTAATTTGATACTTACCTGCTAAGGAACGATGGTAGGAAAGTATTAAGTCTTTGTTTTCTATAATTAAACCATTGTGTTTCTATAACAGCAGAAAATTTTTGTATAAACAGTAAAAACACTGCAATTCCTAACATACTAATAGTGTTGAGTCTGAGCCAAAGTAAACATTGGTCAGCCATGCATGGTATGTTAGCAGTGTGGTGTATATTGCATGTTTAGAACCAAGGCTGCCATAAAGGCCACCAATGAAGCAGACTAGCACTGCCAGAAACACTTCAGACCTATTACATGTTTGGTTTTGAATTAATTTTTGACTACTGCATATTCAGAAACCTTTTGTTACTGCCAATTTTTTTTGAGACTCCCAAATTCATTTACATCTCCCCATATAAGGTTGTCATCCACAGTTTAAGAAACTGAGATTTAGAGGAAGTTTAAAGAATACATAGTTTTTCTTTCCTTTCCTTTTCTTTCTTTCCTTTTTTCATGGATTAAAAAAAGTATATATATATATGAGTGTATAGCCTAGATGTATGTAAGTACACCCATGTCATGTAATACCTGTGGATGCCAGAAGAGGGTATTGGTTGTTAGTCACCATGTGGATGTTGGAAACTGAACCTGAGTCCCCTGCAAGTGCAGCCAGTGCTCTTAACCACTAAGCCACCCCTCTAGTCCCATTTTTTATGGATTTTTGAAGTAAGGTTTCCCTGTGTAGTAAAGGCTACACTGAACCTGAACATGATACTCTGTCTTACATGTCTGTAAATACTCTGTGATTTACAGATGTGTAACAACACTGGGCTCATTTTTTATGTGTGTGTGTGTGTGTGTGTATGTGTGTATAATGTGTGTTCATATAGACAGACACAGTGAGAGAGATAGATAGCAACAGATGATCTCTTATAGTCCAAGCTGGCCTCAAATTCACTGTGTAGCCAAAGCTGCCCTTCAACTGATTTTCTTGCCTCTACCTCCCAACTACCAGGATTATAGGCATGTGCTACCATGTCTGGCTCTCCAGATATTTTTCTGTCTGTGATTACGTTAGTCTTGATATTCAGACAGCAAATTTTCAATGGTTGGATTACAATGCTCTAAAATTTTAAGTTAATAGCAATGTACCCAGAATCTAATAACTTGTTAATTTTCCTTTTAAAGAATAAACGTGTAAGCCTGATATAACCATAGACTCAGAATCCCTAGAGTAACTATAAGTTCTATTAAAAGTGTCCTGGGCAAAGTGCCCAAAACGAAACCAACCCTGTTCATCTGCTTTCCTCTGTAATATCTAGGCCAATTTCTCTTCTCTATCTTGCTGTGCTCCAGAACTATTTTTAAAAGCTAAAAGCTAGAAATGTTTCTGGTGAAAGAATAACCTTACAAATTACTCACTGTGCTCTATGAGGACTGGTTATTATTTGGCATTCATTGGACATTCTACCTAGGGGAAGGGCACAGTCAGGGTCAGATCAGTCATGGTTCCATCAGTTACAATGAAACAGTAGGTGGCCATCAAAGCATCTAACTAAGGGCTTCACTGCCACACACCTCCCACTCACTAGTTAGGAAGAAATACATCATCAATGCTTCTATTCTGCAGGAAGTTCCTAATAAATACAATTTGGACATTAGGTTATTTATGAAAAAAAATTTTATGTGTACTCGTGTATTGCCTGCATGTAGGTGAGTGCACCTGTGTTGTGCAATGCCCTCGGAGGACAGAAGAGGCTGTTGGGTCCCCTGGGACTGGAATTATGTACAGTTGTAAGCTCCCATGTGGGTGCTGTGATTCGAACACAGGTCTTCTGCAAGAACATCCAGTGTTCTTAACTGGTGAGCCATCTCTCCAGCCCCTATTTATGAATTTTTTAAAAAATATTTTATTTATTATTTTTTATGTGTGTGACTGTATTGCCTGCATGTGTTTTAAGTGCACCCATGTCATGCAATGCCCATGGAAGTCAGAGGTGGTGTCAGGTGGAACAAGCGTTTACAGACAGTTCTTGGGCACCATATAGGTGCTGGGAATCGAACCCTGGTCCTCTGTAAGAGCAGCCAGTGCTCTTAGCAGCTGAGCCATGTCTCCAGCTCTATTTATGAAATTTTAATATCATACAAAACAAAACACATTGATTCTTTAGACACACTCTTTTTAAGACAGGGTCTTGCTGTGTAGCACAGGCAAGCCTCCAACTCCAGATCTTCCTCTGTTCTGAATGGTAGGATTACAGCTTTGTGTAACAGGCTGGCCTCCAGTACATAGTTTATAATTTATATAGGGTTTTTTTTTGGATATGGTCAAAAGGAATATCAGCTTCTATATTCTGCTAAACTGCTCTTCAAAAGGCTATTCATAATACTTTTATGATCTGAAAAGTAAAATATTACCTTTTAACTTTTCTTTATTAGGAAACTTTTCATTTATTGTGTATCTGTAGGGATTTTAAAAAACAATGTGCTTGTCTTTGGCCCTGTTTGTTTTTGTTTTGTTTTGTTTTGTTCCATAGGATTTAATTTTTTGAGGCTGGGTTTCACTGTGTGACTCTGGCTGACCTGGAACTCACTATGTAGACCAGGTTATCCTTGAACTCACAGAGATCCACTTCCTTCAGTCTGCCAAGTGCTGGGATTAAAGGGCTGCAACACCATACCCAAATATTTATTTTTATGTATGTCTATGTGCGTGCATCTCTGTGTGTATGCCACATGTCTGTGGGTACCCTCAAAGGTCAGAAGAGTGTAGGATTTCCTGGCTCTGCAGTTACAAGCAGTTGCAAGCAGCCCAACCTGGTAGCTGAGATCCAAACTCAGGCCCTCTGGAAGAACAGAAAGCACTCTTAACCATTAAGTCATCTTTCCAGCCTCCTGGCTCATTTTGTTATTGGGCTGTTTGTGTTTTGTTTATGCATCTGTAACAGTGACTCTCAAACTCTGATCTTGGGAGTCCTTTTTTAAAATTATTTTTATTTTATGTGTATGAATGGAATGTCTACATGTAGGTGGATGCACTTGTGTCATGCAATGCCTGTGGAGGTCACAAGAGGGTGTTGGATCCTCTGGAAGTGGAATTACAAACAGCTGTTAGCTACTATATGGGTGCTGAGAATCGAACCCAAGTCCTCTGCAAGAGCAGCCAGTACTCTTAACCACTGAGCCATCTCTCCAGCCCCCTGGGGCCCCTTTATATAATCTTTTTTCATTTGGCCCAGGCTGGCCTTTAACTCATCAATCGTCCTCTTGCCTTAGCCTTCCAAGTGTGATTATAGAAGCTCACCACCATGCCCAGCTAGATCCATAAAAATCTTGATGATCTCAAGATTTTGTTTATGCAGATTCTATCTATATTTAGTATATTAGAAATGAAAATTAGCAGTCCAATATGCCACAAATTCTAAAATACAAGATCATTCTTGACTACATGAAGAATTCAAGGTCAGCCTGACCTACATGAAACTTCATCTTCTTCCTTTTCTTCTTCCTCTTCCTCTTCCTCCTCCCCCCTCCTCCCCCTCCCCTTCCCCCCTCCCCATGATCTAGCAGCTCCTTATGCATGTTATGTAGTGACATGGTGACGTGTGTCATAGTTTTCACTTTACAAGCACAAAAGGTAGACTTAATCTCATTAATTTCAGTGGTGCTCAGTCTTCTATGATGCTTTAAAGTGCTATGAGTATTTTGTCACCTCTTGAACTAAAAGTAGATGAAAAGCTTAACAAATCCATTTTGATTTTTTTCTCATTTCAGAATTTGTGAGCATAATCATATTTTGTTTGGTATTTATACTCAGGAACTCTGAAGCTGGCAGCTATAACCAAAAAGCAAAATATGGTGCATTCTGATTCTTGTGATTCATCTCTGCTAATAAATTATAAGGAACAAGTAACTAGGGAAAATATTTTATTTGGGTGGCTTCTATAAACAAGGGACTATAATCCCTTGTTTGAGCTTGTATGAGCCATTAGAGATACTTGGTCACCACCAGTGGAGGTTCCCATGGATAACAGGGGCTAGAGGACAATTGAGGAGGGGCAGGCACTACTGAGAGAACTAGGGATGAGGAAATCAACGTATGGTACCAAGTTCATTGGACCAGATAGGACTGCATTCACCAGAGACTTAAAGAACTTGGTTTAGCATGGACCTTGAGATTGGTATGGAATTTTAATGGCCTTGCTGAGTCCATTATTGGGGAAGGATCTTTATGAAGTAGGAGAGGCTTTGGCAGATCTAAGAGACTTAGAACAGCATTTAAAGTATGACCATAAAATGATAGAGCAACCTAGGAGAGATAGGGAAAAGACAAAGAAAGAGGTCTGTTTGGGTTACTCAAAGGCAAACGTGGCAAGATTTGTGCCCAACCCAAGTTCCTGAAGGAAAAATTGACAAAAAGCCAAATTCTGTGCTAAAAAGCTTCTGGAAGGAAAAAAGCAACCTTCTGGAAGGCTTTAAAACCTAAGGAGCAGTTCACAGAAGGCATCCATGATAAAACAATACAGGTACAGAAGATAAAAATTGGCCTAGGTATGGATAATGATTCCCCCAGATTAAACAGGGTACATTTCCCTTCTGTGAAAAGTTATGGTAGAGGTGGAGACAGTTTGATAATCCAGGGCCTCCCACAGCATTCCAGGTGTAGTCCATGGAGAGAAAACAGGTGTGGCTACAGCCATGGGTCAGACCTAAGGCTTACCTGCCCAGGGAACTAACAGGTGCAGCAGGGATGAGAGGGATCCTCCTCCTTGGTCCCATGCAGGACCAGGCAGCTTGAGCCAACCCCAATGAGTTGATGGAAAAATGTAGGGAGGTTCCATGGCTCTGAGAAAATGACTAAAGATAGTAAAGCACTAAGTTAATGCCCCTTATCCATGCTATTGTATCCAAAATGGATCTATTGAGAAAATAATTGCTATAAATGGATAAAATCTTCCTATACTGTGTTAGACCTTGTTTGTTTGATTTAGTACATAGTGTGAACATGAGTGTTTTGCAGATGTGGAACCCATTTGAGAACTATCAAGTACACCTAAAGAAACAAGGATGAAAGGAATTCACAAGAGATACAAGGCCCTGGTGCAGTTTTGAAATTCTGGAGAGCTTTGTGGTGGGTAAGGCACAAACGATACCCACCAGAATGATTTGGAAAAATCCACAACAGCCTGAATAAGCAAATAACAGAAGCTCTCAGAAACTCTATAATTGTTAAGTGAAAATCACAGTGCCAGGGGTTGGTTGCCCTCCCTTCCCCATGAGTTGTTGGCCAGGGAAGCCCCAGAGACCCTGAAAATGATAAGGTCTATTACCACTAATGTTGGTTGCATGCCAGAGCTAGATGGCAAGACCCTATTGCTGAAGACACTGCATGATGTGAGCACAGGAAGGGAGAAAACAAGCTAGGACTAAGCTGGAAACATCCTGTGTTGGATAGGCTTGCCCTCTGAATGACCAGCAACAGGTGGATATCTTCTTCTCTAGCTTCTCCCCCACTTACTTCAAACTGGTTGGACCCTAAGACTCTCCATAAGAAGGGAGGGGCAGAAGGAGACAGTCACCCCTCCCACCCAATCAGCCAGCCTTAACTGTATGAGGGGGAGGGACCAAGGATAGACACAGGGGAAGTAAGAGAGGAAGAGGGAACTTTGCTATCTTAGACTGGTGGTCACAGGTTCAGGAAAATGCAGCTGAGATGTAGCGAAAAGAAAGGCCCAAAGGTGCTCATTCTTTGTAAGTAGCTCCTCACTGCCCTCATATGCTCTGTTAGTAAGCCCAATAAATATTTTTATTCCCTAAACTGTAGTTTGGAGAAATTTTCTCTTGGTTGGTTGTAAGGACAATGGGAGGAGGGGGCCACAGTGGGCCTGGAAGCCAACCTCCCAGCAATAAATTCAACTTATACCCTGCTAGCCAAATGTCTGGTGATCGGTGATCATAGTGTCAGAAGGTGCTATGCAGATCACTGGGGGAGAGTTATCACCTAGGGTCCAGCTTAATGATGGACCCCAAGTGGTATACTATCAACATGCCAAGTAAGATGTGCCTGCCAGTGAAATAGTGGCATGGCAAGTGTATGTACAACAACAAATTTCTAATTGGATTTAAGGCCCACTCTTCAGGGAGGAACACACATCTGTTACTGCAAGCCAAGCCAATCCATGGTGGCAGGAGAAGTTATAGGTCACTGTTTTGTTAGATGGATGTGATGCACCTGCTAAGGTGCCTTCCAAACATTTGTGTTTATGCCCATAGGTTATGACCACAGTCAATGTCTATTTAGATGCTTTGTTTCCTGATTCTTCCTTTTCATTTCTGTTTTTATAGTAGGAAGAATACCACTGGGATGGGCCAACAGCCATGCCCTGAAAACATATAATAAGAAGTTCCATGGGTTCAATATTTCACCACAGTGGGAGGAAGATCATCCTACTCTGTCACCCCCTCTAAGGCTCAGGGACTCTTTTGGAAGAGGATGGCAGAAAGAACTTAAGAGCCAGAGAAATGGGTGGAATGTTGCATAGGACTGTTCTCCAACAAGCGCACGGACAGACACTATCTTTCCAAGCTTGGTTGTACCCCTTTGCCTAGATCACCACAGATAAGCTTGTTGAATGTTATTCTCAGCAAGGAAGGAGGGGCAGGGAGAGCCAGTCATACCTCCCAACCAACCAGTGGGTTCCAGTTGCATGAGAGGGAGAGGCTAAGGGTATAAACTGAGGAAACTGTGGGTGGGGAGGCTCACTCACCATTTTGTATGGCTGTAGGGAAGTCTGAATCCATGCCTGGATGGAGACTTTCCAGTGCAGCCTTAGGATGGGAGTACCCCCACTCCTGTAAGTAAACCTTCACCCACTGCTCTGTAATTAAATAAACTCAATAAATTCCCCGTTTCCCCAGACTGCAGTTTGGTGAAATCAGATCTCAGTTTGTTGTAGGGACCAAACGAGGAGGGGGCCGGATATCATTTGCACCTCCCAGAGGAATTTTAACTACCCACCTATTTCAAACTTCTAACTCCCAGGGCTCAGGGATCACTAGAGAAAAGGGGGCAGAAAGACTATAAGAACCAGAGGTGGTAGATGACCACAAGGAAACAGAGTTTTCCAGATAACTGACCAGTTACACCTATAAACTACAGCAATGGTGACAGCATGCACAAGTCCCATGTAAGCTTAAACCAAACAAAATCCCAGCACAGACACAGGGAAGTAGATAAGAAATCCCAACCCAAGCTATGGAACTCCAGGCAACTGATGGCTGCTGGGAGGATGAGAGAATCTCTTACAGGGATGGAACTCTTGGTAGGTTGACCAGGGTCCAGTGGAAGGACCCATGCTGAGGGACATGTGGGGACACAAATTAGACTCTCTTGGTCATACTGTATATATAGTGGGCTACATTGAATTGGGCTGGGGGGGGTGAGGGGAACCTAAATATCATCAAATTGTATTATATATTAAAAAAAAATCACCAGGCATGGTAGTGCATGCCTTAAGTCCCAGCACTTTGGGAGGTAGAGGCAGGCAGATCTCTGTGAGTTCAAGGCCAGCCTGATCTACCTAGTGAGTTCCAGGACAGCTAGGGCTACAGGGAGACCCTGTCTCAAAAAGACTGAAAAAAAAAATCAAAAAAGTTCAATAAAATGTTTTAAAAATTAAAGGCATGGGATATAAGCAACAAATCCTTGGAAGATTAAGATAAAAGCTTCCCATTATGCACCATAATAGGTCAACAAAGTAAAATACAAAATTTCCACTGGGTAGGAAAGCCCTTATAAAAGCTATTACTAATCGTTTGTGCCAATCTAAGGTTATCACTTCTGAAACAGCAGCCAACATTCTCAATGCTTAGATCAATAAGACTAATGTGTTATGGTTTACAGTAGGTACTAGGAAAACTCACCTGTTTGGAGCTCTAATATTTATCTGCTAGCATTCAGTTTGGGTAATGGATTAATGATTTACAGTGTTAGCTTCTGCCTTTAGGATATTACAAACTCAGCAACTTTGTGATCAAAAACAGATTCTGACAGATGTTCTTTCTCTTTTTAGCTACTTAATGTGCTTCAGAATCATTTACTGTAATAATCAAAATCTGGGCTAGCTTATTTCCCCAATGCTTTTCAAGCTTGTTGGGAACTACAAAAGAATTACTGGATTCCAGGCATTGTTCCGATACTTATGTGAAGACAAGACTGCTCCTGCTGTAAATTTTCTACCTCAATATCTAGCATGAAAACTGTTTTCCAAGTAATTAGCTAGGAGGGTTTTACAAAACAACTATATAATAAATAATTTGTTGTTCAAGAACTATATATATGTATTTTAAATTAATTTATTATTATCAGGTTTTTTTTTGGGGGGGGGCTTTTTGAGACAGGGTCTCCCTATAGCCCGAGCTGTCCTGGAACTCACTATGTAGACCAGGCTGGCCTTGAACTCACAGAGATCCACCTGCTTCTGCCTCCCAAGTGCTGGGACTACAGGCATGCGCCACCACGCCCGGCAGAACTATATATATTTTAAAAGAGGAATTAGTAAACCAAAGCTTCAAACTTTCCACTTAGAATAAATGGATCACAATGAGTACTTCCGTCTTCAAATCTTATTAGTCTATCATCCATGCTATGCTATTTTCCATGTCTTAATTAAATCATATCTTTGCTCATTATCTTGTCAAGTGATTTGTAAATATAGAAAACTACAAGAATAGGCTTGAGGGAGCTAAGAAGTTGGTGATAAGATACACCAGCTGTTTAAAAGTAACATGACTATGTCCAAAGGCATTTTTCCCCATGGTCAATGTTTTGTGTTCAGGCTACCTTTTCATGCTATGCTTCAGCAAATCATCCAGTCTCTGAAGTTTGGTCTTAGAGTTGCTACTTATTTTAAGCAAAAAGAAAATATTTCAAAGCAACTTTTGTTTTCAGCTAAAATGACAATTTTTTTATAACACCCAGCATTAACTATTGTTATATAAACACATATACAAATACTATTCTAACCTTTCCTAACCTGTTAGTAATACATATATATATATAGTCTTTTTTTGAGACAGGGTCTCCCTGCAGCCCCAGCTGTCCTGGAACTTACTATGTAGACCAGGCTGGCCTTGAACTCACAGAGATCCGCCTGCCTCTGCCTCCCAAGTGCTGGGATTAAAGGTGTGCACTACCACACCCAGCTATATTTTTATTTTTTAAAAAATATTTTACTTATTATTTTTATTTTATGTGAATGAGTGTATTTCATTCATGTGTGTAAGTGCACCCATATCATGCAATGCCTCCAAGGTCAGAAGGCAGCGTCGGATTCCCCCAGAACTGGAGTTAAGGATGGAGGATGGTTGTTAGCCACCATGTGGGTGCTGGGAATCAAACCCAGGTCCTCTGCAAGAGCAGTCAGTGCTCTTAACCACTGAGCCATCTCTCCAGTATCAGTAATACATTTTTAACTTTAAATTAGAAAGTCTCAGCAAGATATGCATGAACAATATAATTATCTACATATGGTAGTGGCCAGTTAATTGCTCCTCCTTTTGAGAATCTATAATAATGTGATATATTCAGGAAGAAACCCATCTTATGAAACTGGTAGCCCTATCCATCTGGAAGATACCACTAATCACACTCTCAAAGTCTGTGCTTCTGTTATCACCAAATCACTATCACACAGCTGTTATATCACCAATGAGGGTTTCAGCTCCTATCCAAGTGGTTTGAATGCTCCAGGAAAAAGTAGGAAAAGTTTTAAATTTGAGATTAAAATTATGACATTACCTAGATTGTGTGCATAACATACTATTTCTATCACAGTGAGTTCAACTCAATTTACTTGCTCCTATTTTGTTCAGCCACCTGGGAAATTTTGGGGGTTCTCAAGCCCTGCTATGATAAAGAGTACAATATGATATGAAAGACTCTAAAAATATCTGAGGTTTGCCTAGGCTCACTTGGAAGGGTGGATGATCCAATTATATGTGTCAAAATTTGATTCCTAATTTTTTGAGAACTGACAGCTGCAGCAGATCTTGCCAGGATTCCCCTATCTTCACTGTGCTTCTCTTTGAAGTATTTAAAGAAGATTTCATAATCTTTCCAGTTTAGCTCTAGGATTTCTGATGATAGCTGTAGAATGAATTGGTTGGCTGTTTCTAAAGCTGCTTATAAATATTATTTGACCAAGCACATTTTCCAAGTTGCTGTAACTTCAAAACAGCTGAGCTTCTTATAATGGTTAGGGGAGAAAATGCCATGGGCTACACAACCATACACCAAGAACTGGAGAGACCTCTCAATGTACAAACCAATGGATTCTTAACAGAAGTTCATTTGTTGCTATAAAAAATTCAGGGGCTGGAGAGATGGCTCAGCCATTAAGAGCACTGAATGTACTTACAGAGGACCTGGGTTTGGTTTCCAGCACCCACATGGCAGCTAACAACTGTTTATAACTCCAGTTCCAGAGGATCTGACACTCTCTTCTGACCTCCATGCACACTGCACACACTCATCCACATAAAAAGAAATAATATATTTTTAACAAAAACATTTTCAAACGCAAAAGGCATAGATTAATCTGAATGAAATTAATCTGGGAACACAGTCTTCAAGCTTAGATTGTTGCCTATGAAATGGTGAAAATCATACTAAAAGAGTTGGCAAGAGGCTACCAGATTAAATAGCAAATTTAAGTTTGTGATCAGGTATAAAATAATAATCATATAAGGTAGTAAACAGCCGTGGTTAGAATGAAAAATTTTGCTTATCAACTAACACTTGTAGAGTAGTGCCAAGACATTTGAATATTATCAATTTTCTGATAAAAATAATACTTCTAGGGACAGGAAGAGATGGCTCAGCAGTTAAGAACACTGGCTGCTCTTGCAGAGGACCTGAGTTTGGTTCCCAGGACCCACACGACAGCTAACAACCATCTGTAACTCCAGTTCCAGGGAATCTGATGCCTCTTCTGACCCCAGTGGGCATTGTACAACATGGGTATACTTACAAATGTGCAGGCAATGTACTCATATACATAAAAAAATTAAAAATAATACTTTTATTTCAAATGCCTAGTACTAAGTAAATAGTTGATGGTAAATAAGATATATTCTTGCCATCATGGAGATTACTGGCTTCTTAGGGAAGGCAGAAACTGAACAAGTGACCTTAAGAATGCTGTATATTGAAGCTGGGCGTGGTGGTGCACGCGTTTAGTCCCAGCACTCAGGAGGGAGAGGCAGGTGGATCTCTGTGAGTTCAAGGCCAGCCTGGTCTACATAGTGAGTTCCAGGCCAGCTGGGGCTATGGGGAGACCCTGTCTCAAAAAAAGAAAAAAAAAGAATGTTGTATATTAAGACTTTTTTTTAAAAAAGTGTTATTAGGCTGGCCATGGTGACACAGCTCTTTAATCCCAGCACTCAGAAGGCAAAAGCAGGTGGATCTCTGTGAGACAGAGGTCAGTCTGGTCTACACAGTGAGTTCCAGGCCAGCTGAGGCTACAGGGAGACCCTGTCTCAAAAACCACCACCACCAACAACAACAAAAACAAATAAAGGCAGAATTGAATTGAGGTGGCTGAAATGAGAAGAGAGACTAGAACACTTCCCAACTGTTTGCTGAGGAACTTCTTCTGACTCCAGGTGTTGCTATTAACAGTGTAAAAACTATGAACAAGAATTTTTAGCAAGCCTGTACACAAACCCCAGAACCCTTGAGGCACTTAAAACCCTTAAAAGTAACAAAAAAATGTGTATGCAACCTAAATTAGAAAACACTTGAAGAAAACCAAAAACCTAACACCATGAAGAAATTTTTAAATTCAATTTTTTTGTTTTTATTTTTATTTTACATGTATGAGTGTTTTGTCTGCATGTATATAATGTATGTAAGTCCACTTGTGTTGTGCAATGTCATGGAGGTTGGAAGAGGGCATCAGATCCCCTGGAATTGGAGTTGTAGACTTTTGTTATCCACTATATGGGTGCTGGGAACTGAACCCAGGTCCTGCAAGACCAACCAGTTCTTGTAATCACTGGGCCATTTCTCCAGCCCTGAATTAAAAAAAAAAAAATTTATGGGTGTTTTGCCTGCATTCATGTAAGTACACCTGTGTCATGTAATGCCCACAGAGGCCAGAAGGCGGCGTTAGATTCCCTGGAATTGGAGTTACAGAGGTCTATGAACCATCATGTGGGTCATAGGAACCAAACCTGGTCCTCTGCAAGAGCAGCCAGTGCTCTTTAACCACTGGGCTCTCTCCAGCCCAGCCCTGAATTTTTAAATTCAAAGAGAAGAGTTGTTAATAGTTAAAACTGTTTCCACTGGAGCAAACAGAACTACATTAGTACATGTCAAAAATACATTTAATTTTTTTTTTGGTCTTTTTGAGAAAGGGTCTCCCTGTAGCCCCAGCTGACCTGGAATTAGCTATGTAGACCAGGTTGGCCTAGAACTCACAGAGATCCACCTGCCTCTGCCTCCCGAGTGCTGGAACTAAAGGCATGTGCCACCATGCCTGGCTTAATTATTATTTTTAGAAAGAGATGGAAGGGATTTGTACACAGGTGTTCTGGGCCCGGAGGTGACTGATATTCTTTGGCCTCTCTTCATGTTCAGACATACACAGAAAATTCATCAAAACATTTTATTAGAAGATGTACAATGCACATAGTATGTTATTCATATTGCTCCAGCTCACAAAACAATATTATCTATATCTCTCTCCCTCTCCAGAGAAAGGACTAAAAAGATAATGAACTGGTATATTATCACTGATGTCTCTCCAGAAAGGGGACCAAAGGGCTGGGACTGAGGGTGGGAAACAGTTTGATTTTCATACTATGAGAATCTATTCAGGTATTGTAGTTTTTATTTATTCATTTTTCTTTTCTTTTTTATGCATTTTTCTTTACTTTTTAAAATATTTTTTTGTCTTTTTGAGACAGGGTCTCCCTATAGCCCCAGCTGGCCTGGAATTCATTGTGCAGTGCAGGCTGGCCTTGATCTCACAGAGATCTGCTGGATTAAAGGCGTGTACCAGCATACCTGGCTTAAGATTTTCATTTTGTGTTGCATTTTTTTTGTTTTGTTTTGTGGGGTTTTTTTGTTTTGTTTTGTTTTGTTTTGTTTTGTTTTGTTTTGTTTTGTTTTGTTGAGACAGGGTCTCACTGTGTAGCCCTGGCTGGCCTGGAATTCTCTTTGTGACCAGGCTGGCCTCAAACTCAGAGAGATCTATTTTCCTCTGCCTCCCCAGTGTTGGGATTAAAGGTGTATGTCACCACATCTAGCCAGCCCCAATTTAAAAATTTTTTTCCTACATTGTATTTTATTTGCGTGTGTGTGTGTGTGTGTGTGTGTGTGTGTGTGTTTATGTAGGTCAGGGACAACCTGTGGAAGTCGGTTCTCTCCTTCCACCATGTGGGTCCCAGAAATCAAACTCAGTGCCTTTACCCACTGAGCTGTCCCCCTGCCCCATAATCATATTTCAAAGGCTCTAAGTCTAAAATTTAGCTTAATGGTCTTCTGCTTAGTACACATATTACTTCTAACATGCCTTTTATCTAGATTGTTAAGACTATTTCAAGTGGTGGAGTACTCTCCTCCACCATACCAGCCTGGCCCATGACTGAAACAAACTTTGATTGTAGAAAAATTGTCCTTAAACTCAATTAATTCTTTCTAATCACCACCTTCTGGCTCTAGTTCTGTCTTCTCAAAAACAAGCATAGCACCAACCCATCTGTGTCAGCAGTCTCTGACATAGATTTGCTATGAGGAGTCAGGGATTCTGGATATAGGAATCACAGGATTCTGGATCTAGTCACCTTCTGATGTTACTGGCAAAGGTATAAAACAAAATCAAAGGAAAAGAGAGTGTAGGGCTGGAGAGATGGCTCAGCAGTTAAGAGCACTGAGCACTGGTCCCGGGTTTGATTCCCAGCACCCACATGGCAGCTAACAACTGTCTGTAACTCCAGTTCCAGGGGAATTCAACGCTCTCCTCTGACCTCCATGGGCATTGCACAACATGGGTGCACTTACACTCATGCAGGCAATATACTCACACACACAAAAATAAAATATTTTTTTAAAAAAAAGAGAGTGTAGGGTGAAGCCCCCAAGAATCCAGGTACACGTTTCCAAGACTCCTCTCCCCCATGGAATCATACCAAGCATAGTAAGGAGTTATAGCAACACATGGATGTTACCAACCAGGGAAGCTCATTAGACACATAGCATCTGGGGGTTTTACTGGGAGCCTATACTGTATGCACCCCTCTGCCTAGGAAGTATCAAAATTCTAGACTCCTGAAAGCAAAGCATACATGCACCATAAACTCTTTCTTCACTTGAGGCACGGTAAGCCCTTCTTACCAGTGAATGGTGAGAATGCTTCCAAAATCCAGGTTCCTAGATGCCAGCTAAGAGTCAACCTCAGAAGCAGGGGCTTTCCATGGATAAGCCAAACTTGCTATTTAACTCTTTTCTGAACTCCATTTTTTTTCTTTTTTCTGTGAAAACTTTCAGACTTTTTCTTCCATTTTAGTCACCCATATCTGGAACCCTGGCATAACTATCTCTTTTAAGTCACTAAGCCCGATATATAAAATATTCCACACATAATTTGACCATAAATAAGACATCATGTTTTAATTCATTTGTTCATATTTTGATGTGAATTGGTGGTGGTGGTGGTGTGTGTGTGTGTGTCTGTGTCTGTGTCTGTGTCTGTGTATGGAGGCCAGAGACCAGCACTGGGTGTCTTTCTCTCTCTCCACCTTACTTTATAAGACAGGGTCTCACTGAACCTGGAGCTTACCATTTCAGCTAGGCTTGCTGGCCAGTGAATCTGGACCCATTTGCCTCTGAACACATACCCAGCACTGAGGTTTACAGGTTCACATCACTATGCACAGCTTTTCATGAGTGCTAAGGATCAGTGTTCAGGTCCTCATGTTGCACAGCAAGCAATTTTCTCACTACGTCACCTCCACAGTCCCATTCAGTTATCATTCATTTTGAGACAAGGTCTCACTTTGTATTCCAGGTGGCCTTGAACTCACAATCCTCCTGCCATGGTCTCTCAAATGCTATGATTAGAAATAAATTTAACATTTTATTTGTTGTTTTAAAGTTGCATCATTAATGGATGATATGTTGAGCTAGCAGACAAAACTATTACATATTATATTTATATCCCAATAACCATATTTTGTTTGTTTAAGTATAATGTTCTTACCTACCAAAATGACTTTGAGCTACAATTCTATCATCTGGCTCAGGCTGACTATTCTAGCTTTCTGTCACTTACATTGAGGACCCTGGAGCAAGACTGCCTCAATTAAAATCCTGATACTACTAAGAACTAGAAAAGTGATCTTAAGCAAGTTAGTTTAATTTTTTTTTCCTAAATTTTTTTAAACATTTATTTATTTAGTGTGTGTTGTTGGGGGGGAGTACATGCCACAGTGTGCATGTGGAGATCAGAGGACAACTAATATGTCAGGATCAAATGCAAAGCTCCATGGTACTTTTGTGATGACTTCTCTCAAACAGATAGCATCAGTCAAAAAATCATTACATTTATTTATCTATTTATTTAGGTGTGTGTGTGTGTGTGTGTGTGTGTGTGTGTGTGTGTCCATCAGAGGACAACTTGCAGAAGATGACTCCTTCTACCACAATTCAGTATCAATTCAACTAGATTTTTACTTGATTAGTATATATTTAAAGTCCAAATTAAAAAGTTAAATAGGTCCAGCAAGATGGCTTAGTGGGTAAATGCTCTTGTCATCAAGCCTGATGACCTGAGTTTGATCCCCAGGATTTATATGATGAAAAAAAGAACTGACATGCCCATGTTGTCCTCTGACCTCCACACATGCATTGTGGTATGAGCATATCTCACACACACACACACACACACACACACAGAGATATAAATAAATGTAACAATTTTTTGAAAGTTAAATATTCATAATTATCAAATTTTAGTTACATTAAGAGTATAATCTCTACATTTAACCTTTTGTCATTTCTCAAACAATAACGAAGAGAAAAAAATCAAGATGAGGGAGTGAGAAAATGTATCTATTACTAAGAAGATAATTTGAACTCTTCGAGAAATTCTTGCATCAGCAAGTTGGCAGCTTATTACCATGTACTGCTTCAAGCATGGCAATAAAATGAAAATGAAATGTGAAAATACTGACCAAAGTACAATGGGGAAAAAGCAGTTTTAGACATGTTAACCTTGATTAAGGAAAATCAAGGAGATATAATGAAAAAGTCTAGTGAAGAACAAATGCCTTCCACTGAGGATGTAGCACAGCTCGTAGAGTGCTTCTCTATTATGCATGGGGCCCTGGGTTCCATCCCTAGCACACCATAAACCAGGCATGATTGCACATACCCATAATCCTAACACTCCGGAGGTAAAGACGGAAGAATCAGAAGTTCAAGGTCATCCCAGACTACTTAGGAAGTTTACCTTCAGCCTGGGTCACATAACATCCTGCCTTAAAATAAAACCAAATGCCTATAGCACTTGTTTACAATCAAAAGAGCTAAAATTATAAAGCAAATGTAACATCTAGAACATTGATTTTAATGACAATAGGAAGCATTGAAATACACATTTCACCATCAAACTTCAAAACTGTTGACTAGTCTCTAGAAAAGAAAACTACAAAGGGATACACATCATGATGTAAGTCTAGTACTTGCTACCCTTTTACTCATTACACAAATTACCCAAAGTTTTCCAAGAATAGAGTGATCAAACAACTATATATAGATAAATCAAGGAGTGCAGTTTTACACCCAAACAAATGGCTGTCATAGGTTTTGACAAGCCACATTTCCAGTTAATGACACTCATTGCAGACCTATGAATCTTAAAGTATACTCATTCTGGGGGCTAGAGAGATGGCACAGCAGTTAAGAGCACTGTTTGAGTCCCAGCACCTACATGGCAGCTAACAACTGTAACTCCAACAGGGGGATCCAATGCCCTCTTCTTACCTCCATGGGCATTGCACGACATGGGTGCACTTATGTGCAGGCAACACACTCATACACATAAAATAAAAATAAAAATAAATAAAATATTTTAAAAAGCATATTCATTCTAATACTAAGCCTTAGAGATGTCAAGACACCACAGTATTCTTCTAAGAGCAGAGGTGTAGAAGCATTCACATCTGGGTTCAAACCCATTCTCCATGGTCTCTTGTATAAGCCTATCAGTCTGAGTTCAATCCCCAGAACCCACATAAAGGTGGAAAGAGAGAATGAACTCCACAAAGTTGTTCTCTGACCTGCACACATAAGCCATGCCATGTGTACCCACACATATACATCATACACACACACACACACACTAAAAATAATAATAAACTTAAAAAATAAATTTTAAAAAGGAGATAATATTTAAGTCATGGGCTTTCTGACAGGTTGAATCAAATTAAGATTATATAATATATAGGCTTATCATTTTAATCACTTTTAACTGTATATTCTGGGGCATTAAAGTACTATATTAGCTGCTTCTCTCATCAATGAGGAAAACAATTTAAGAAAAATCATTACTTTGGCTCATAATTTCAGAGGGTTCAGTCCATCATGGCAGAGGAGAGCACTCCATATCATGGTGATCAGGAAGCACAAAGGGACTTAAAGGAAGAAGCTATAGCAAGATCTATCCCCTAAGGACCTAAGGACACACTCCTAAGGACGCATCCTAAGGATGTACTTCCTTTCAAGCAGGCCCTACTTGCCACCTTTCACAACTTTCTAATAATGACCTCATATGATGAACCACCAGTGTTTGAAGGACTAAAACACTCATCTCAGAGCTCTCATGATCTAATTATCTCTGGAACTGCCATCACAAATACACCCATAGGTGTGCTTCAGTAATCTGCTATGTGCCTCTTAATTTAATTGAGTTAACAAGATTAACCACCACAAATACATTCACATTGTTGACAACTCTTACCAAAGTTATAATTTTAAAGACTAAGTATACAGTAACTGCTCAATGAAAGCCACTGAGCTAAATAACTCTTACTAGCACTATCCTAGTCCATCTCCAATCTGTGTAAGTTATTATTCTCTATGTAGAAGAAACCATGACATATTTATTTCTACTGAATAGCTCCAGTCTGGGAAACATTAGTTTCAAATTTTAAACTATACAGTTTTAACTTAAAAAAATATTTATTATTTTTATTTTATGCGTATGAATATAATGCCTGCACCTGTGTCATGCAAAGCCCACGGAGGTCAGAAGAGGGCACTGGATTACTGGAGTTACAAACAGTTGTTAGCTGCTATGTGGATGCTGGAAATCGAACCCAGGTCCTCTGCCATCTCTCTAGCCCCTAACTTTCAAATTCTCTAAGCAACAACAAAAACAAAAGTATCAGGAGCCAACACATTGGAGCCTATCATGTGGCCACTGATGCTCTAAGAACTCTGCAGGTACTAATGCAATTAGTATTCACACTAACTCTAGAAGAGATATGCTGGATCTGCAATCAAAGTGAGACTGAAAGTGAGACTGAGACTGAGTCTCAGAGGCTGTGCTTTCAACTTCTTCAGCACATGGCTATGATTACTCAGATACTATGTGTCAGAAGCTTTGATATCCATCATTCATGAGCTTTGCTTAGAAACAATGAAGATCATTCCCATTTTGCAGATGAAAAAAACCTCAGAAAAGTTCATCAATTTGTTCAAGGTCAGTAGAAACGTGGGAGAGATCTGGATCCCACTAATGCTATCATTTCCCTGAGGGTCATTCAACTGCAAAATGAAAATAATCCCCCTTACAAGAAGTAAACATATGTACATAAAACATCTAGCATAGATATTTGCACGAACAGCCATCAAAAATGCTATCCCAGCCGGGCATAGTGGTGCATGCCTTTAATCCCAGCACTCGGAAGGCAGAGGCAGGTGGGGATCTCTGTGAGTTCAAGGCCAGCCTGGTCCTCATAGTGAGTTCCAGGACAGCTGGGGCTACAGGGAGACTCTGTCTCAAAAAGACCAAAAAAAAAAAAAAAAATGCCACCCCCATTTCCTCACTTGTTGTACGCCTCCACATCTGACATTCTTTACAAAACCCAGGGATTTTTTTGTTTTTTGGGCCAGCTGGGGCTACAGGGAGACTCTGTCTCAAAAAAACCAAAAAAAAAAAAAAAATGCTATCCCCATTTCCTCACTCTGTGTATGACTCCTAATATGGCATTCTTTACAAACACCAGGGCATTATTTGTTTTTTGTTTTTTGAGACTCACAATGTAGCTCCTGCTGACCTGGAACTAACTATGTAGCCCAGGCTGGCCTAAAAGATTTGGCAATCCTCCTGCCTTACTCTTCCAAGTCCTGAGATTACAGGAGTAAGCCACCACAACGAAGATCCATGTCTGTCTTTCTGTCTCTCTCTCTGTCTCTCTCTGCCCCCCCTGACCCTTTCTTTTCTTTCTCTACATTTCTGCCCCCTCCTCCCTTGTTTCCGACAGGGTCTCACTATGCAGCCCTAGCTAGACTCTAATTCACAGAGATCCATCTGCCTTTGTCTCCCAAGCGCCAGGATCAAAGCTGTGTACCACCATGCCTGGCCATGTCACTATTTCATTCCCTCTTGCCAAGTGATTTAACAGGTAAAATTTAAAAGATGAGATTTTTTTTTTGGTGACTACCAGGTAATACCAAATCGGAAACCTCAGTAAAGTCCAGCTGTCTTATATAATTTTAAGTATAACAAATTTCCTCCCTTTTACCCATATGGCCTTTATCACTTTATCAAAGTTGAAAATAAAATTGGTCCACAAGATTTGTTCTTTATAAAATTATGCATAATGTTCTCCAACACCTTCTGTTCTTTTAGGTAATTGCCAAACAACTGATTTGTTCTAGTTTTGATCAGCTATTACTCAAAAATTAAGTTGACCTTATCTTTTCCAAAGCTATCTTTTTCTGCCTAAAAATATTCTTTTGTCTGTCATCAGATACCTCTATTTACTGTGATATCTCAAAATCAAAGTCTAGTAACTTGGCACTGGGTTATTTTCCCTCACATGTGCATAGAGAGAACATCTAATGCTGCACTCTAAGCATGATTCATGACAATATGGCCACAGCAATCAGGACTTCCTGTCATTGGGCAGCATTTATGTAAGATAAAAATTCTAGGAAGTTGCAAAGCTGTTACATAACTCATCTTTTTTCTTTCTTGGACATCAAAGATGTTATGAAGCACATGCTTTTAGCTTCCAAATATCACTTAAAATACTACGTGTTTGATAGTCATTTGGAAGTGGGTGTTAAAAACTAAAGAACTTTGGTTTTTGTGAAACAGGGTCTCACACTGTAGCCTAGGATGGCCTGGAACACTAGGTAGCCAAGGCTAGCCACAAAGTTCCAGCAATCCTCCTATCTACTCTTCCAAGTAATGAAATTATAGGCATGAACTGCCACAGCTCCCTTCCAAAGGGATTTCTCAAGCAAGTGTTGCCTTCCTAAATGTTACTTCTCTTACAAACTAAAGGTATATAGGAAGGAAGACTGAATAAAAAAATGTTATGTGGGTATGATTCATTTGTAGTTGGAACAGTGAAGGTACACTGCCAATTTTCCACAGTATGAACTCAAAAACATTTTAAAACTTTTATTATTTTTATTTTATGTATATGAGTGTGTTGCCTGCATGCACATAAGTGTACCAAGTGTTTGTGTGCAACACCCACAGAAGCCAGAAGGGGATGTCGGATCCCCTTGAACTGGAGTTACAGACAGTTGTTAGCTGCCACGTGGGTGCTGGGATTCGAACTCAGGTCTTCTGGAAGAAAGGAAATGTTCTTAACCAATTATGAGCAGCTTTTCAAAGTACCTTTTGCTGAGATCTAGTAGCTAATATAAAAATGTAATAACCTGCAAGAGCTGGTAGAATACAACAATGTTTAAGATTTTAAGTGTCATTTGAATTGCTAAGTTTGAAAGCTCTAAGCTTAGATAAGAGATTTGGCTTTATTCATGCCTGTATTCAACATATTTGGCTTTACACATTCTGCTGTTCTTGAGATACCTTTCTGAAAAAAAAGGATGAAGAATTATATTTTTGTTGCTTGATTTCAGCCATCAGTAATCAATATCATGTATCCTACTAACTTATGAGTCTGAGAGAAGATAAATGCAACTATTAAGGATTTCTCAAAGTTTAAAGAATATAGAAATGCAAGATACAGGTATTTTCTAAACTGGTAAGAATGTATGATGAGGTCATTTTGAAGGGTGCTGGTTAAACACATATTATTGACAGAGTAATTTAATGATGAAATTTTCTTCGCCCTTCTGGAAATTTATCAATGAAGATGAAATCTTGTATTATCTATTTTTTTCTACTAGTTTTGCTTCATTTTTATAACTTATGCTTAAATAAATCCAATATAAATTCACTTAAATAAAATGTGAACGTATGGACTACTGTCTCACAAACACTAATTTTTTTCCTATTTTATATCAAAAATACTACAACATTACTTCAAGAAGACTTCAGTTTTAAATAAATTTTATAAAATGAGATTAACTTCTCATCAACATAAACTAAGAAAGTCAAACACATTAATGGTTTCAAACAAAACATCACAGTCATAACCTTGACTTAGACTATCAACAACTTACCTCTTCTCCCTTTAAAACCTCTGTACCGTCAAATTCCCGGGTCTGGTGTGTCTTTACTGACACTTCTCTCTCCAGGTTGGCCAACTTCTCCTTGGCCTCCTGAAGCTCCTCAGCTTTAGCTTCTTTTTTACGAGAAATGATGGATGCCTAATTGAGCATTGAATATGAATATAAAATAAACACATTTAACTTTCTATTATCTGGTGAAATTACCTATTTTTCAGATTTTTATTTATTTGGAGGGGGTTGTTTTTTGTTTTTGACAGAATTTCCCTAGTCCCAACCTGCCTAGAACTCACTATATAGACCAGGCTGGCCTCGATCTCACAGAGATCCACCTGCCTCTGCCTCCCAAGGGTTTTACTTTATTTTTGAAAGAGAAGCCAGAGGCATTGGATCCCCCCAGGAGCTGGTGTTACAGGTAGTTGTGAGCTGCCCAACATGGTTGCTGTGAATTGAACTCAGGTCCTATGGAAGAGCAATATATGTTCTTAACTGCTGAGCTCTATTGTTCAGATTTTTATAAACATAAATTTTCAGAATCAGCTTTGCTTCTCCTAACCAACACTATTTGCTCTACTGTCCATTTTTATCAGTTACTATTTACCATGAGCATAATGAACATTAAGTATCCAACTAAAAGCCCTAAAAATATAGATATAGCAACAAAAAGCCAAAAATACACTAGTAAAAATTTTCAGGTCTTCTCAAGTAACACTCAAAGACTAATGAAAATACCTTCTAGAGAAGAAAAAAGAAGCTAACACCAAGCCTATTGTTTTTCTGCATGGTGGGTTTCCTCTCGTGAGAAGAAAACAAGAATGCCTTATTTGCAGAACTACAACACAGTTCACCTTACTAAATTCCATACCGATATTTTTTTTTAATGAAAGGTTAAAATACTACATTTGATCAATGTTTTTTAAGACCTTTAAAAAAATATTTTTATTGTTTTTATTATTTTATGTGTATGAGTGTATTGCCTGCATGTATGTGAGTGCACCCGTGTCGTGCAATGCTGTGGAGGTCAAAAGAAGGGCTTCAGATTCCCCTGGAATTGGAGTTAAAGGACAGTTCGTAGCCACCATGTGGGTGCTGGGAATCTAACTCAGGTCCTCTGCAAGAGCAGTCAGTGCTCTAACCGATGAGCCATCTCTCCAGCCCCAAGACTTATTTTTATTATGTGTATGTGTGTATATCTGTGTGGGCATATGCCATGTGTGTGGGGGGGGTGTCCACAGAGGCCAGAAGAGGGTGTCTGATCTTTCGGAGCTAGAGTTTCAGGTGGTTGTGAGCTGCCCAGTGTAGAGGCTGGGGACCTCTTCAGGAGCAGCAATCACTCTTAATCACAGAGCAATTTCTCTAGCCCCCATTTGGTACATTTTAGTAAGATTCAGGCTAAAAATCAAACATCAGATTAATCAGAATTATGTAAATGTTTATATAATCCAAATGACTGCTCTTGAAGGCAAATGCAACATTTTATATTAGTTAGAAACTCTTGGGGAAGGAATTTTCTTAGGTGCATCATACTATATATGTTCATGAGAAATGTCATCCAAGTTGTTTTACTAATAAGTAAACTACAAATACTGCATGAAAACTAATTTGACGGGAGAGGGGTAATCTTAAGTACAAACCCTTTAAAAATTCCATTTTCCTTTTTACTTAAAAAAATGAAAAGACGAGATAAAGGGATGTTTCCTTATATACAAATATTCCACTTTAAAAGGCAAAGGAGTGCCCAAGACTGGGGAAATAGAGGCAGGCTACAGGGAGACCCTACTTCAAAATAACAAAATAGGGGGCTGGAGAGATGGCTCAGCGGTTAAGAACACTGGTTGTTCTTGCAGAAGACCCAGGTTTGAATCCCAGCACCCACATGGCAGCTGACAACTGTCCGTAACTCCAGTTCCAGGGAATCTGACAGCCTCTTCTGTCCTCCAGAGCATAGCACGACACAAGTGCACTTACCTACACACAGGCAATACATGCATACACATAAAAATCAGAAGTGGGCATGTTGGCATTTATGTTTAATCCCAGCATTTAGGAGGTAGGGGCAGGTGAAACTCTGTGAGAGTGAGGCCAGCTTGGTCTACATAGAGTGTTCCAGGACAGCTGGGGCTACAGGAAGACAGTATCTCAAAAAGACAAAAAAAAAAAAAAATTAAAAATAATATTTTTTTAAAAAATAAAAATAATACTAATAAAAATAAAAAAGATAAAGGAATAAAAGTACTAGAATTTAAGAATTAATGGTATACATAAATACAAACTGCAGCCCAAATCTACGATCTTACTTAATAAAGAAACAAGAAGTATTTCCCACAAGAAAAAAAATGCATAGTGTCAGAGCTGGGTGTGGTGGCGCAGGCCTGTAGTCCCAGCACTTGGGAGGCAGAGGCAGGCAGATCTCTGTGAGTTCAAGGCCAGCCTGGTCTACATAGTAAGTTCCAGGCCAGCTGGGGCTACAGCGAGACCCTGCTTCAAAAAGACCGAAAAAAAAAAAAAAAAGCATAGTGTCTCTACTGTAATCCAATATTCTGTTGAAGCTATTACTATCAATAGACCAAAGAAAGGAATTAGAAGCATAAGAGTTTGAAAGGAAAATTGGAATCTTTATACCATATAATTATATTTTTAAAAAAAAAAATCAGTGGAAGACACATTACAGGAGCTGCACCCATAAAATCTCAACATATGGCCAGGCCTGGTGGTGCACACCTTTAATCCCAGCACTCAGGAGGCAGAGGCAGGCAGATCTTTGTGAGTTCAAGGCCAGCCTGGTCTACATAGTGAGTTCCAGGCCAGGTAGGGCTAGAGAGAGACCCTGTCTCAAAGACGAAAGAAGAAAAGAAAAGAAAAGAAAAGAAAAGAAAAGAAAAGGAAGGAAAGAAAGAAAAAAGAAAAAGAAATTTCAACATATGGCTGCCTACACAGACCTGCATAATGACAACACCAGCTGACACACCAGTGTAGACTGGGAAATTTCACAAGGTCACACCTCTAAATGAAGAGTTGCAGGCAATCAATGGCTGCTGTGAGAGGGAGAATCAGTTTTCTCCAGGGACAGGTTATCTAATCCCAAGTGCTCAGCCCTAAACACACGTATACAGCAGCAACACTAAATGATGGACTTGGTAGGTTATTTATATATGCACACACACACATCTGTATATGTAATAATAATAATTAAAGAAGAGGTCAGGAAATTAAGAGGAGTTGGATGGGGGAGAGAGAGGAGTGGAAACGACGTAAAAACAGTACCCAAGTACAACATTCTCAGAAAAATTTTACATTAGCCAGGCATGGCACATCTTTAAACCCAGCATTTGGGAGACAGAGGCAGGTGGAGCTCCATGAGATTGAGCCAGCTTGGTTTACACATAGAAAATTACAGGCCAGCTGGGACTACAGGGAGACCCTGTCTCAAAACCAAAACAAACCAAAACAAAACAAAAAATCCAAAAATAAAAACAAATTAATTAAAAAAAAAAATCAATGGAGCCGGGCATGGTAGCGCACGCCTTTAATCTCAGCACTTGGGAGGCAAAGGCAGGCAGATCTCTGTGAGTTCAAAGCCAGCCTGGTCTACATAGTGAGTTCCAGGACAGCTGGAGCTACAGGGAGACCCTGTCTCAAAAAGACCAAAAAAAAAAAAATCAATGGAAAAGCCAAGCATGATGGTGCATGCCTTTAATCCCAGCACTCAGAGGCAGAGGCAGGCGGATCTCTGTGAGTTCAAGGCCAGCCTAGTCTACATAGTGAGTTCCAGGCCAGGTAGGGCTACAGAGACAGCCTGTCTCAAAAAGACAAAAAACCATAAATAAATAAAAAAATTAAAAAATCAATGGAAAAACTACAGCTAATAAATCAGTAACTTTTATAGAAAAAAAAATCAGTCAGAAGATCTACTAAAAGTCCTTGCAAGCTAACTTTAAAGATGAATAAATATGTATTTAACTCATATTTTTATTTGGATCACCTAATATAAACTTGCCATTTAAAAGATGGAATCCCATATTCATAGAAACACAAGTAGCTCTCCCACCACAGCTGGCAGAGGCTAAGGAGACTAAGTATTATTGGGCAAACTTCATTTCAAACTTGAGCTGATGTCTTTAAGTGGCTTAATCACTGCTTCATTGTTATATTTGGAGTAGCAATGACAGAAGAAACTTTATTTTTTACTTCCTTCTCATTTTAAGACTATAAATAACGCAGTTGGGTAGTTCAGTTTAGATGAAACTGTTCCTCATAAATCATGTATTTAAATTACAGATTTAAATATACAGGCCAAAGGAATAGCCTTACCTGTTGCCTATACAATGAGAGCTTGCCTTCAATTGGCTCATTTCGCATCATTTTCTTTTCAATCAACTGATTGATCTCTGTGTTTACTTCACTGACCTAAAACAGTATGAAAGTAAAACATGTTAAAACTCTTATGAGCCAGAAGTGGCAGTACACACATATAACCCCAGAACTAGGGAGGCTGAGGCAGGATAGTGAGTTCAAGACCAGCTTGGGTTACATACATAATGAGATCCTGTCTCAAAAAAACCAACCAACCAATGGACCAAAAAAAAAAATCTCATCTTTATGATCACATGAACTAAGTGAACTAGTGACATCAGGCCAAACTCATCTTTAAATTGACAGTTTTTATCATCAGTAATGTGATGGGAAGAATAGTTCCAATTAATGTTATGAATGGATTATGATTTCTTTAGAAACAACCTAAATGATATCTATACAGTTTGATTATTTATAAATTTAATCATGCATCTCTAAATTATCCTGAGGTATTTTATATGAAATATTCATACATTATTATTAAAAAGATGCTTTCTAAATCTGAAGTTATACCCACTCATCTAGGCTCTTAAGTCACTGTAGTTATAAAGTAAATCCAGAGATTCCTTAGGCACAGAGTACAGAGAATTCATGAGCCTAGAGGAGAGCTGACATGGAACATCTAAAGCTTTTCTTATAGTAATGATCTGGATTCTTGAAGGCTATCATTTAGCCTAGTCATTAAGCCTTTCCAAAGTATAAAGCTGAATAAAGAAAATATAAATAGGGGCTAGAGAGATGGCTCAGCAGTTAAGAACACTGGCTGTTCTTGCAGAAGACCTGGCTTCGAATCCCAGCACCCACATGGCAGTTAAGAACTGTCTGTAACTCCAGTTCCAGGGGATCCGACAGCCTCTCCTGTCCTCCGCAGGCATTACATGACACAGGTGCACTTACCTACATTCAGGTAATACACGCACACACATAAAATAAAAATAAAATATTAAAACATACACACACACACATAATATTAAAATTTCTAAGGTCATAGTTTAGTCAACTAGTTTAAGTAGTGAATTAAGAGAGTAATAAATTGTAGTGGCTACTAAATATATTAAGAAATTAGCAAGTCAAAACATTTCAACCAATTTTCATGGTGACTTAAAAGATATACAAATAATTAGTATTAGTAATGTTGTAATATGATACCAGATTTCAGTAAGCATTAAAACAATGTTTTGTCACATAAAAGCCTTAAATATAAAAGTGCTATGTTATACTTAGAAACAAAAACTGATATTTAAAAAAATTTAAATTTTCCATCAGAATTTGTGAAATTGTGAAGACATAAGCCCAAAAGCTAATTCATATACATTAATTTAAATATTCAAGTTTCTTAGTTTTTATAGCAATCTGTAGACTAAACAGTTCACCGGTCTAAATTTTCACGACAACCCACAAGAGGGGCTTTCATTTCAGCAGGTTAACTCTGGAATCACAAGTGGGACACTATAGAATATAGCTTATGCTTTTCACAAGACTGGTGATCAGATAAAACTGGAGCTACAAGAAGAGGATCATCACTTACTTTAGATTCAAGTTTAAGAAGATCAGAATGGCCCATAGCTGGCTCTGAAACTACTTTTTGTAAAAAGTGCAATTCCTTTTTCTTGTTTTCTAATTCTTTAGGAAATTTTTCAGTTACCATATATGAATTAAATTTTATCTCTTCCTCTAGCCTCTTCATTAAACCTAAAAAAAAAATAATAACATGGAGAGGAGGGAGTATGTGTTAGAAGCTTCCTGTACACTCTATCTACAGAGAAGACTGGTCACTGAAACCTGATGGTAATTAGGATGAGTATTAAGCACAATTTGCATAGGATACTTAAATAATTATAGCAAAGTGATATTATAATCTTTCTAGCTTTACAACCTAATTCTTTAATATTTCAAAATATGTAACAGTTATAGAACCAGATACATCGTTGTATCTTATTTTGCACACACACACACACACACACACACACACACACACACACACACCCTTTTATTTTTTTTGTCTTTTTGAGACATGGACTCCCTGTAGCTCCAACTGGCCTGGAACTCACTATGTGGACCAGGCTGGTCTTGAACTCACAGGGATCCACCTGCTTCTGCCTCCCAAGTGCTGGGATTAAAGGCATGCACTACCATGCCTGACACCTTATTTTGCCTTCTAAGTATTCAAGAAATCAATGAACCAAATGAAAATACAAATGAAATCTAATCCACAAGCTCTCATACACAGCAGCCATTTTATTCTTTTACAATATTCTGATGCAATTTATACTCCTAATACTTCATAAACAGCAACACATTACAATGTGCTTGCTTCAAACCAATGAAGACAGTTCTAACAATACAAGTTAAAATCTGGAAAAGAGAAAAAAAAAGCCTACCTTCCACAAATGTTTGATATTTAGTTGTTTTTATTTTTTAAAGTATTACTTTATAGTTAATTGACAACTTAAATAAAATTTTTAAAAAATTATTTAATA
>NW_008343207.1:4013369-4022451 GCF_000622305.1 Nannospalax galili | reverse complement strand
AAAGTGAATGACGTTTTAACCTTTAAAAGAGATCTCCATTTCATTTTAAAATATACTGTTTCATACAGAAAAATTCATTCTTAATGACACTTAGATGTTATGTGCATATGTGTCTCTAATCTCTATGAATCTGATTATTACTAGTCAGTTGGTTACTTTCTGAGATTCACCTCAGCATGGATATAAAATCATCAGGTAGATTTCAATGGTAATGTTTTTCACATCTACCAATTATTAAGGAGCAAACTTTTATACTTTGAAGAATTCTTCTTTTTTTTAATTAAAAAAAATATTTATTTTTACACCCACTTCCCAGACAGCACCCTCCCATAGCTTCCCTCCCCCCACTAGAGCCCTTATACTCTGAATAAGCCAGGGATGTTGGTGCATGCCTTTATTCCCAGCACTGGGGAGACAGAGGCTGGTGGATAGATGTGAGATGGGGGCCAGCCTGGTCTACATAACAAGTTCCAGGCCAGCTGGAAGAGAGGGAGATCCTGTCTCAACAACCCCACACACACACAAAAGAAACCCCCCAGAAGATTTAATAGTTTTCTCATTTTGGCAGATGTACAACTATACACACACATTTTCAATGAATAATGGTTTTATTATAAATTCCCAAGCCTAAAAAGCTTTACACAGTTTATTTCTGATCTTTCCATTACACATTTACAAATCCTGGCTTGACTTTTTAAAATGATGAGTTTCCGGCTTAAGTAATCTACGTATGAAGATTGTGTAATAAATCTGGCCCAAAGCCTTAAAATTATTTTTAGTTCTGTTGTACTAAAAGAACATGTAAAAATTTATTAATGCAAATTCACAAGTTTTCCATTCATTCCTTCATTCCTTCTCTCCCCAACCCCTTCACACTTCCCGCCCCCGCCCCCCTTTTTTCTCAGGATTGGAGAAAGGGAGAGAAGGGAAAGTTTAATGAGTCACACCGTACTCGGGCACTTATTCCCAGGCAGTTTCCCATTAACTTCACATTCTGGCCCCTTTGGCTATTAGATGACCAGCCTTTTCATCTTCAGGCTCTTAATCACACTTCATATAAACAGAATCAAACACATATAAACACAGAATCAAAGCCTAAAATTTTTTCAATATAAAATTTTAAAATACATTGAAAAGTTTCAAAAATACAAACCAACTGTATAGTGACAAAAAGTAGATCAATGAGGCCAGGCGTAGTGGTACACATCTTTAGTCCCAGCACTTGGGAGGCAGGGGCAGAGGCAGAGGAGGCCATCCTGGTCTACATAGCAAGTTCCAAGCCAGTCAGGGCAACATAATGAGACCTTGTAAGGGGGGAGGGAAAAAAAAGAAAAAAGAAAGAAAAGGCCATAATGAAGCATCACAAAGGGCCACAAAGAAATATTTGGGATAAGGGACATGTCTGTTACCTTGATTAAATGTTGGTGGCAGACTGGGGATATAGCTGAGGTAAGACAGCACAGGCATAAGTAGGAGCTCCTGCAACTCAGTTCTTGCCTACTACAAAATACATTGATTACACACATTTTAATCTATGTTTTCAGTCTTTTTGTTCCCTTGTTTGCTCGCCTACCTGTGGGAAAGACTGTTCTTTTTATTCAAGATTAAGCCTCTACTCCCACATCCCAACAACTAAAATAGGATACCAAATTTTTCAAATACAAATTACTTTCTGATACTAATTTTTAAGTGGCTGTAATTTAATGGGTTTCTTTTGAGGACTCATCTCAGTTTTGTAATAGAAATATATGAAGGAACATATACTGAACCAGATGTGTATTGACCTATGAGAGAAAAATATTTTGTGTTGAAAATTAACCTTCTCCTAAAACTTAAAAAAATCAGTAAGCAAAGAATTAAGTAATACCAATGACTAAACGCAGGCAAATTTGCAGTACTACCTGAATGAGCACTTAAGAGTTAGATGAACGAGATGATATGGAAAGCCAGAAATCAGCATGCATTAGCTACTTATCTTGCAAAATGTTCTGTACTGGTTTCTTTAGTATCAATTATACATACTGTATTTCCTTGATTTTTAAGATGTCATCAATTGTAAGACGCCATCATTTAAAATATAAGCTGGAGAGATGGCTTAGCAGTTAAGAATGCATACTGCTCATAGGGCTGGAGAGATGGCACAGCAGTTAAGAACACTGGTTGTTCTTGCAGAAGACCCGAGTTTGAATCCCAGCACCCACATGGCAGCTAACAACTGTTTGTAACTCCAGTTCCAGGGGATCCAACAGCCTCTTCTGACCTCCGCAGGCACTGCACGACATGGGTGCACTTATCTACATGCAGGCATAACACTTATACATAGAAAATTTAAAAAAAAAAAAAAAAAGAATGCATACTGCTCTTACAGAGGACCCGAGTTTGGTTCCCAATACCTATATCTGGTAGCTCACAAACACCTGAAACTCCAACTAAAAAGGGAACCCCACATCTCTGGTCTCCACAGGCACCTGCACACACATGCATATATATATACACAAAGACACACACATATACATAATTAAAAATAATAATAAATGTAAAAGAGTAGTTCATACGTAAACTACATTTAGCATTTTGAGGAATTTCCAAACTATTTTCCAAAGCAGCTACACCATTTTACATTTCCACAAGTAAATATGGGGGTCCCAACTTTGTAAATCTTTACCAACACATAACTATTATTCTTATTATAGTCATTCTATGTATGACTATATACATAGAATGTATATACATACATTCTATGTATGTACTATGTATGACATAGTATTTTATAGGTTACTACAGAAAGATAAATTAGTATTTTATAGGTTACTACAGAAAGATAAATTAACCCTTTCTCAGCTGTATATTTACATTGTAATATTTTTCCAACATAAATGAGAGCTTAGTGTTGCTCTTCCAATTTGAGTGATCTCCTTTCTGATGAGCAAAAGCACTTTTAAAATGCCTAGCACAAGTTTATATGGGTACCAGAACAGTTTATCCTCTGCGTAAAGTTATGTAAAAACACAGCCACATGATTAGCACTGTTATTCTACAAACCAAACCATGGAAAACATTCAGTTTTAAGGGTGCAGCATTTTATTTTTTTCTTTATAGCCTTGACAGTGATTCATATTGTTTCAATCCATCCTTTCATAACATCCATCCTAAGCACACAGCAGAGAGCCTCCCTCCATAGTTAACACTACTTTCACCCTCTGACTGAAAATAGGAAGAAGAAACTTTTTTTGAAAACCCATAGATGTCTTCATCAGGTCTCCCATTTACCAGTTAGAAAATGATGCTTCAAAATGCCAAGATAATTAATTCCCATCAATAATTTTCAGGAATATCTTGATGCAAATTAGTATTTTCCGATCATCTATATCATAAAATAACTTCTACTTACTTTCAGGCTTTGCATCTGCTGCAGCGTGGCGCATACTTTTCAGCTGATTTTGTACTCTTTGCAATCTCTGCAGTGCATGAAACAGCTTTAAAGAACAATTAGATTTATTACTTACTTAGTCTACTGAAACTTAATGCTCATAAGGAAAACAATGAAATATACATAGAATTCTTATGCTAGAAACAAAACATAAGAACTAAGAGACAACTACATTAAACTAAAATATAACTAGTTCTTCCACTATGTTTTAATGTAAATGTAAAGATTTTTAAAATTTTATGTGTATGTGTGCATGTCTGAATGTATGGATGTGCACCAAGTGTGTGCAAATCTATTCAGAGGCCAGAAGACATTAGATCCCCTGGAACTGGAGTTACAGATGGTTGTGAGCTGCCATGTGGGTGATGGGAACCAAATCCAGGTCTTATGCAAAGGTAGCCAGTGCTCTTAACCACTGGGTCATCTCTCTAGTCCCTCATATAAATTTTAAAAATGCTTACAGAATTTTTTTCTTTATTGTTGAATTTAGTGATTAAAGAAAAATATTTGTTAAAGAAATAAAAGCATCAGGCTTTTCTTGTGTAACATGGCTTTCTTAATCCTAGTATACGTTAACATTCTCACAGTGATGTCTCAGGCTGCAGCACAACCACTGTGGCGCCAAGTCAAGCTCCAACAGAGCTAAATATCTAAGGGCCTGTTTACATTGGAAGTTTAACAATGACACTGATTTGAAATATATTTTTTTTAATTTAAGACCTTTTTTTTCTTTTTCTTTCTTTCTTTTTTTTTTTTTTTTTTTTTTTTTTTTTTATGGGTTGAGGGTCTCCCTGCAGCCCCAGCTGGCCTGGAACTCACTATGTAAACAAGGCTGACCTCAGACTCACAGAGATCTGCCTGTCTCCCAAATGCTGGCATTAAAGGTGTGCGCCACCACGCCCGGCAAGACATATTTATTTTTTTAATTTTTTTAATTTTTTAAAATTTTTAATTGAATTTTTGTGTATTTCATCCAGAAAATCATCTTTATACCCCCTTACCCTTTGGCACCCTTCCATAGTCCCCCTTCCCACTGGAGTTCACACTATCTGTCATTTGTTTTAGGGCCTATTATGTAAAGTTAATGTCCCCAGATGTCCATCAGTGCAAGTTCATCCACTGGGATCTAGTCAGCCTATCTAGAATCCTTCCCTTTAAGAAGATCAGCTCTTCCTCATCCAGCAGTAATCGGCTGCCAATAATTCTTCAACTAAGATTGGGGCTTGCTGTTCATTTCCACAGTTCTGTGCTGAGTTTTTGTCTGCTTAAGTATGCATGGGCCTTGTACATGCTGACACCATTGCTGTAGGCTTGTGTGAGAAGGGTCCCAGGAACTCGTAGGACTATTTCCATATGATCATGTACCTCCTCCCTGGCTCTTACAATCCTGTAAACTTAAAGGAATATCTTAAAGGGAACAAGGGGGCAAGCAAGATGATGGGGGGGGGGCAGTTCTTGCTGCCAAACCTAACATCCTGAGTTCTGGGGACCAGAGATAGCCATATTTTTGGATAGTCAGATAGATAAAGGACAGCTGATAAATAATAAAGATGGCATACTTCTGTTTTCTTGGTCTGAAACAAAGGTCTGGGGGTCCTTTCTCCAGCAAACAGGTTTCTCATTCCTGCTGACTAGCTCAGACTAGTTCAGATAAAACTGAGGGGCGACCTAGACGCCTCACTATTTGAAGACATTAACCTGTCATCCTTCTCCTCTTTGTTCAAGCTAGCCAATCTAATATTAGGAGCGGGGAAACCACTAAACCCCTTAAAAACCCAGACGCTTCCAGGGAAATGTAGATGTTCAGTTTCCAAATCCTCTCTCCACTTGTGGGAGCTTTTCTCTGTAATGTATGTTTGTATGTGACTCTTCATCTTTCAATAAAAGTTTGCTTGCCTGCTGTTATCTGCTAGTCTGGGATTTTTCCTGCTTTTTGGATAAAGGGAAAGAAGGAGCTCAAGAGAGGTAGGACCATAGGAGAAGGGTATTAGTAAGGGAGAAGGGGGAAATGGGGGAACCTTAAGTGGGAAAAGCATGATGGAGGGGTGAGACAATGTGAGAGATAAATAATGCCTAGGTAGTTTTGAAAACCAGAGAGAACCATATTACTCCTACAACGTACTGACAAATTATACATAGCAGATCAAGAAATATATGCATATGTAAGGTTTATCTGAGAACAACTGATCATTACCCAAGATTTATCTGCATGACACACAGTAATTAAAAATGCCAGAATGGTGGAACTAACCTTCTTGGATGTTTAATAGGCAAGACATATTTTTAATAAATTAAAGTAAGCTGGTTTCATACATACTATGAAAGCCAAAATAAGGTATTGTTGCTGTTGATGACACCACAAAATACTCTTAATTAAGAATAGTCTGGAGGGGGCCAGTGAAAAGGCTCAGCAGTACAGGCAATTGCCAGTAGATCTGGAGACCTAAATTTAATCCCTGCAGTTCCTCTGACCTCCATCTGCGCACCATGGCCTATGCACATGCACACATCATGCACACATCTCTTTTCTCTCTCTCTCTCTCTCTCTCTCTCTCTCTCTCGCACACACACACACACACACACACACACAAATTTTAAAAATAAAAAAAGAGCAGTCTACAGCCAGGCCTGGTGATACAGGCCTGCATAGTGAATTCAAGGTCAGCCTGAGTAACTTGGACCCTACATAGCATGGTCTTAGTAAGTCCTTGCATAGCATGAGCAAGGGCCTCGGTTTGATCCCCAGCAACACTCACTCACTCACTCACTCACTCACTCACTCACTCACTCACTGACCCTAAAGAAAAAAGAGTAGGTCCAGCATGCTACCAAAAGGAAATATGAAATCCTAAAATCCTTTCTCCTTTGTATTTGAATTACCAAAAGGAGCCACTACTTCTTTTATCCTGAGAATATAAATGTCAAGTGGATACCTGATTCTTTTGTTCCTGTTTCTGTTGTGCAAGAAATTCTTCTCTCTCTTTTTCAACTCGAAGTTGCCTTGCTATTTTAAGCATTCGTTGATGATTCTGAACCGTCTCCACCTACAGTAAGGGAAGAAGTAGTGCATGTTACTGTCAGCCTTGAGAAAGACATTAGCAGGTCACATGATTCAGACATCCGCTTCACATTTCCTTTTGGTAAACAGTACTCCCTAGAGATGACAGCAAGCTCTAAACTCCAGGTCCTTGAAAGTTCTGGGCTACTGCCTAGGGAGATTCCCTTTCGCATCCTGTTACTTGAGTTCAGCCTCAGATGGACACCCATGCCTGGCTTAATCTTTATTTACATTCCTAAATCTCTGCCAGTCCTTGGGACTTGGGACTGAAGTCTATAGTGCTAATTCTTGACTTACCCTTTTCTTCAAACGTTCAACTCTCTTAATGAGCTGGTCTTTTTCTTCCTCCATTGCACTGATGTCCTTAAAAGCAGTAAAAAGGACATAAAAAGCAATCTTAGTCTCTAGGGTTCAGATAAGGTTTTCATAAGGCTATGCACCTAACATTTCATCATTTATAACCAGAGCAGTAAAGAACAAAGAACCTCTTTAGGGCAAAGAACATTTCTATTTTCTTCCAGGGTTCTTCATGCAGAATTTTTTTTTTTTAAGCAGCCTGGTGTTCATCTAGAAAAGCAACTAAAGCAGGTTATAACGCAGCAAGGTAAAGCTGCCAACTAGCACACATGTGTTCTCATTCCAAATATGGGTACTTGATTTTTCAAAAACTTCTATAATGAAAAGTATTCAGGTCTAAATACATGAACAGCAGTTCCTCACATCCCTTTTGTGCTGTTAAATATTGAACCAGGCATTCTGCCAGTCCCCATCAAATTCTTTTTAAGGCTATGTTGTTCTTAAGACATAAAATTGTACCAGTTAATCAATTCTCTCCCTGAAAAGAAAAAAAAATTACAAATAAATTACCTTCCTTTAAACCAGCTCTAATAATAATGGTAATGAAAACAAAGAAATGAAATTCTTTTTTAAACCTAAAAGCACCAAAAAACAGGGCAGTAATAAATTATGTAAAATAAACAGTGCTAACCAGTATTAGCAGAATTTCAGAAATGAGCACTCTTACTACTGATAGTGTTATATTAAAGAATAATGCAAGAAGTAATAGGGGCTAGAGAAATGGCTCAAAGGTTAAAAGTACTTGATGCTTTTGTAGAGGATCAGAATTCAGTTCCTAGCACCCACATGGCAACCCACAACCTCCTGTAACTCCAATTCCAGGGGATCTAACACCTTCTTCGGTCCTCCATGGGCACTCGGCATGCATTGCATGACATGGGTGCACTTACATACATGCAGGCTATATCCCTCATACATATAAAATAAAAATAAATAAAATATTTTTAAAGAGTACTTTAGTAATAATGAAATTAAAATTCAAACTCTGGGCTGGGCATGGTGATGCATGTCTTTAATGCCAGCACTTGGAAGGCAGAGGATTTCTGGGAGTTCAAGGCCAACCTGGTCTAAATAGCAACTTCTAGGCCAGCTGGAGCTATATAGGGAAACCCTGTCTCAAACAACAAAAACAAAACCAAAAAAAATATAGACCTTGGAATCTTTTATCATTTTGATTAATTTATAGGCCTCAAAAGAGGAACAGGAAATGAACATTAATATCTAATTGGTCTTTTTTTTCTTTTGGTCTTTTTGAGACAGGGTCACCCTGTAGCTCCAGCTGGTCAGGAACTCGCTGTGTAGTCCAGGTTGGCCTTCATCTCACAGAGATCCACTGTCTCTACCTCCCAAGTGTTGGGATCAAAGGTGTGTGCCACCACACCCAGTGGTCTTTCATTTTTTTTTTCTGACACAGGGTCTCACTATGTAGCTCTGGTTGGCCTGGAAACTCACTGTATAAACCAGGTTGTCCTGGAACTTGCAGATATCCTCTTGCTCTCTGCCCACTGAGTGCTGGGATTAAAGGT
The DNA here is from genome assembly GCF_000622305.1 of Nannospalax galili. Lineage (NCBI taxonomy): Eukaryota > Metazoa > Chordata > Mammalia > Rodentia > Spalacidae > Nannospalax > Nannospalax galili. Next base: position 4,014,080 of record NW_008343207.1, on the reverse strand, counting down.
ATGTACTGGTCTTTCTCATCTATTAGATCTGAGTTCATCTTCCATTTCTAATATTCAACAAACTCCTATTAGGAACCTGTCATGTGCCAAACAGTGTGACAAGCCTGAGGAATACAGTAATGAAGACCACAGACACAGTCTTTGATTTCTGAGCGTTAAAGGTATTTAGAAAGGCAGACATTAAAGTAATTTATAAGGGCAATGAATGCCATAACAGGAAAGAATTAGGGAAAACTCATCTATTTAGGGAACTAGGGACAGCTGCCCTAAGGAACAAACTTTGATGTTCCTGATTTAATGAGAATGTAAAGATAGCATTGATAACTCAGGAATTCTAAAATTACAAAATTCATGCAAGTCAGAATAGCAAGTGTTTGAGGAAAGCACGTAAGTGCCTGGGCAGAATGTAAAAATATTTTTATGTATTCAAATAATGGAGAACACGTATTAATAAGGGACAGCTGCCCTAAGGAACAAACTTTGATGTTCCTGATTTAATGAGAATGTAAAGATAGCATTGATAACTCAGGAATTCTAAAATTACAAAATTCATGCAAGTCAGAATAGCAAGTGTTTGAGGAAAGCACGTAAGTGCCTGGGCAGAATGTAAAAATATTTTTATGTATTCAAATAATGGAGAACACGTATTAATAGCACACACCTTTAATCCCAGCACTTGAGAGGCAGAGGCAGGCAGATCTCTGTGAGTTC
>NW_008343207.1:4003412-4012818 GCF_000622305.1 Nannospalax galili | reverse complement strand
GGCAGGCAGATCTCTGTGAGTTCAAGGCCAGCCTGATCTACATAGTGAGTTCCAGGACAGCTGGGGCTTCAGGGAGACCCTGTCTCAAAAAGACCCCCAAAAAACTAAAAAATTTCATGTAACTTAACAATTCTAAAAATTTATTCTAAGAAAATATCACAGATATGCAAAATTTATGTTGATAATCATATCATTATTTATGATAGCAAAAAATGAAGCCAAAACCTGAAAATGATTAATATGTACATATTAGGGAATATAAATCATTAAAACCATTTTGTAGAAAGGTAACAATGAAAATACATTCACAATGTAATAACTAAAAAGCAATGAGACTGGGGAATGCTCAGTTGGTAAAGTGCTTGCCTTGCAGGAGCCAGGACCTGAGTTTAATTCTGTTCTCTAACAGCTACATGATAAGCTGGGCGTCGTAGCATGCACTTGTAATCCTAGCACTGGGAAGGCAGAAACAGGAGGACATCTGGGCCTTGCTGGCTAATCAATGTAACCTAATTAGTGAGTTCCAGGCCGACAAAGGAAGTAGGTAGCATTACGGAGAATGATACCTGAGGTTGTCTTTTGGCCTCCACATACGTACGTGTGTGTGTGTGTGTGTGTGTGTGTGTGTGTGTGTGTATGTATGTAACCCACACACGTATAGACATGCACACACATACATTTTTTAAAAGCATGATAAAGATAATTAAGTTTTGTATGATTTCAAATGTGTATACACAACACAATTTTTTTCTTTGTTCTTTTCTGCATTTTCTCTATCATATATGAGGTATACATCAAATAAAGATACAAAATATAATCTTTTTAAGTCCCTGCTAGTAGTCCCTATAAAACATATGAACTTCTTGGCCTCATTATTTCTTCAGTAAAGAACTACCAAAAGAAAAAGCTGGGCACAGCTGCATGTGACTGTAATTCCAGTGTTGTTAGACAGAGACAGACAGATCTCAGGAGCTTGCTGGCTGGCAGACTAACCTAAAGGGCAAGTTTCAGGTTCAGTGAGAGATTCTGCCTCAAAAAATGAAATGAAGAGTGATAAAGAGAATTTTTTTTTTTTGGTCTTTTTGAAACAGGGTCTCCCTGTAGCACCAGCTGGCCCAGAACTCACTATGTAGACCAGGCTGGCCTTGAACTCACAGAGATCCTCCTGCCTCTGCCTCCTGAGTGCTGGGACTACAGACACGTGCCACCATGCCCAGATGATAAAGAGAATCTTTCTTTAGCCTCTGCAGACACATGGGCACATACACCTACAACATACACACACAGACAGATATACAGACACAGACACACAGAGATACACACATGGAGACACATAAACAGACAGACAGACAGACAGACACACACACACACACACACACACAAACCTACCAAAGGTCCTAGTCCTACAAAAGAGGCCATTTACTATCACTAGTTTCTATATAGTTACATGAACTAACTAAAAATAAAAAACACTAGTATTATTCAAATCCAAAGAGATAGTATCTTCTTTACCCTTCTTATTTCTGCTGTAGAAAATCCAGATGTCTTGAGCTGCTCACATTCCTTATGCAAAGCTTTAAAGGCTTCCATCAGCTCTTCATACTAAAAAAATAAGTTAATAAATTATAAACTAATGACTACATCCAGGAGTGTTTTCTTAACCAAGTTACTCATTAACTTATACTGATTACTTAAATCAGTAAAAGAACATTAAAAATACATTCTTATAAGCCAGCCCTTGGAAGGCTGGGAAAGGAAGATCATGAGTTTGAGGCCAGCATGTGTTATACATCAAGGCCTTGTCTCAAAAACAAAACAAAAAAAAAAACACCTCACATTCTCAAATACTTACATAGCACAAGAAAAAGAAGAGCTGTATAATCTAGTTACTAAATACTTCTCTAGTTCCATCTCTGGCTGCTTTCTTCCTCAGTCCACATTCCAGCCATCTTAACCTTTCATTCCCTGGAATAGCCCATGCTCCCATCATCAGCTTACATGTATTCTCACTGACAACACTCTGATTTCCTCTCCTCTAACCTGGGTAACAAATTCAGTCCACCAGTTTTAGCATAAATACCACTATTCTCAGAGAAACCTGCTCTGACCCTGCGCCTATCAGAGTAAATACCATGCTGTAACAGACTAGTTATTTGTCTCCCTCCCTCCAGGAACCAGTGAGAGCCAGGAAGGCAAAAATATTTGCTGTGAATGACTTTGTAATCCCAGGGCCTATTATCATACATAATCAATAAAGAGTGGTCAAATGAATGAAAAACATTACAACTGTTATCCCAATTTAAAAAGTATAGTACTCTGGGGTCTGGAACTATAGCTTAGTGGTAGAACATGTGCCAGAATGCATAAGGCCCTAGGTTAAAATTCTACTATCATTGGCCGGGTGTGGTGGCACACACCTTTGATCCCAACACCTGGGAGGGAGAGGCAGGTGAATCTCTTGTGAGATCAAGGCCAGCGTGGTTGAGGTTACATGGAGACCCACTCTCAAACAACCACCACCAAAACTAAAAATAAAACAAAACAAAAAAATCTGACACAAATCAACTACTATGAAACAAAAGTTCAAAAACCTAAATGGGTAATTTATTTTGAATCAAAATTTTTTGAAATCTAACCTGTTTCTCTCTTTCTACAGCCTTTGATCAGCAATATACTTTGGGACAAGACCAGGAAGCAGACCAGTCAGAATCCTCAGTAGTCAAGGGCTTAAAGATCTTAGGTCAGAACCCAATGCTGGTGAGAAAAATACACTGTGACTTCAAACTCCCAGACCTCTTTCTTCTCCAACTAAGACAGTAAGCCTGGCTTGTCTGCTCACCCATGAGGAAGGTTCACCAGTTCCAACTGAAGGAACAGTGTCAATTTCTATCATTTGTCCTGGCGTAATTATTACGACAGTCTGGTTCTCTCTTATTTGGATGACAAATTGCACAGTCACCTTGCTGATCAGGAAAGTGCTCTATAGTCTCAAGTCCAGGAATCTAGCCCAGGAATCTATCTACTCAGGACTACTAAGTAAAAAAACGTATTTTAAGGGCTGGAGAGATGGCTCAGCGGTTAAGAGTACTAGCTGCTCTTGCAGAGGACCTGGACCCACATGTTAGCTACCAGCACCCACATGGTAGCTAACAACTATCCATAACTTCAGTTCGAGGGGATCTGACACCCTCTTCTGACCTCCATGGGCACTGCATGACATGGGTTCACATACACACAGGCAATACATTCATACACATATAATAAAAACTAATTTTAAAAAAGTATTTTAACATCTCAATTTCAGAGTTTCTATTTCCTATTCATATAGTCTTATTACTAAAACAGTATTTGTTTTTCTTCCTCATTATTTTAAGACGTGACTTTATTTTAAGACGTGACTATAGCTGATCATCAGCTGATACTGTTTTTCCTTCTGGTGCCACTTGGAAATATAAAAATAGTAATTAAAGAGAGATTAACATTGAATATAAGCATCTTAAAATCTATTATAGATAGTGTGGTTTATGTATTGTGTACCTGTTTATTGGTGTCAGCCACAGTTTCATCTTGAAGAAACTCACTTGGTACCTCAAGTTTAATTAAAAAACGAGCTAAATAAGCCCTTTTCTTTAGTTCATTACTCCTCTGAAGAAGCCAGTGGAGCACTGGGTAAATTACAGGCTTACTTCCAATCACCAAACCCTGACGAAAGGTACTCCTAAAAGAAAAATACACACACACACACACACACACACACACACACACACACACACAGAGAGAGAGAGAGAGAGAGAGAGAGAGAGAGAGAGAGAGAGAGAGAGATCAATACAGCTGGAAAGAGCTAGCCTTTATTCAAATTTTGATTTACAATGTTTTCATTGATTTATATATCTACTTTTAAAAGATAGACCCAAGGCTAAAGTCAGTCTTAAATTAATTAGAAAATTAGGTCCTTAATATATCACTAGAGTATCCCAGGAAGTTGCGTTGAAACCATTAATTGGCAGAGTTAACCTTAATACTTCATTGGTTGGGCAGTGTTTAAGTTGTTTTTTAATCTAGAATAACATAAATCATAAGATGGTATTTGCTTGACTTTTTGGCTAAAGAGGAAAGAACTGACTCATTTAACATGACAAAATATTAGCAGGTTTAAAACTGTTTTCAAATTCTGTGATATCCTGAAACCATCAAATTAGGGAGGACCAGGTGTTACCTAAAAAGAACAACTGTAGCATTTGAAGGTTCAGGCAGTGAAGCACAGCTTTAAGAAAGCATGACACATGAGTAGATTCTTACATGTCTGTGGCATTTCCTGGAGGTTTATATTTGAGGATACCAAGAAGGCTTAACATTCGTTTGGCTGTCTGCTCTGGCATCTCCTCTCTGATATCAACATCTTGCTAACAAATAAAGAAATAGAAAAATGTCACTGTTATATATTTAACAAAGAACAATATTTAAAGTCACTGACAACATTGTTTTGCTAGAGCATAATAGACACAATGGGCTCTTCATAAAGCAGATTATGTATGGCAGCCCCAGATTCCAGGTGAGGAAGCAACACAAGTCAGATCAGGATTCAATTTAGACTCTCAAGCTTAAAAAAAAAAAAATCTCCAATGGAAACATTTATGAAAGACAAGAACTAACTTGCAATACAATAAAACCTTTTGTAAAATGCATTTTTATTCCAGGACCAAATTTGTGTCTTGAAGTAGAGAAATAATGTCTAAATAAAGTACAAGGACATAATTGAGGGATGGCAAGATGGCTCAGTGCATAAAAGCACCCACTGCCAAGCCTGAAAACCTGAGTTTGATCCTTGGGATCCACGTGGTGGAAGGGAAAAACCAGCTCACACAAGCTATCCTTTCAACTCCACATGCACACTATAGCACACACGCCCCACACACATGCCCACATATGAACACAAAATAAAGAAAATGTAATATAAATTTTAAGTAGATAATTAAAATTTGGGTTTAGTAGAAAGATCTTAAAGATCATTTACTATTCTTTTGCAAGCAGGGAAAATAAGGCTCAATGAAGTTAATTTGCACCAGACTCAACAGCTATTTAGAGGCAGAACCTGGCTGTCTTGTCACTCTTTTCATTACAAAGTGAGAACTTACCTTGGAGTCAATCTCAGACAGAACATCATTGAGAACTTGTAATAGTTGCATTGGTCCCAGGGAATCAAATGTGATTAAATTATAGTTCTTCTTAAAAGGCTCATTATTGAGATTGTCCACAATGAATTTGATTTGATCACTCATGATTGGTTAAGTCTTATGACTTAAAACTAAAGAGGAAAAAAAAAAAAATCCCTCAGTCCTGATAGCAAAAGCATTGGGAGAAAGTCAGAATTAAGTTTATAAGAAGCAGAAAAGTATAACTCTATTTGGCATACAGACATAACACACTGTTAAAAGGCCAGAGAGAAATCAGAGAATGAAGATTTTATTATGAAAAAACATGCTGTTAATATTTAATACCAATTGTTTTTGTATAGGCATCAACTCTGACACCAACCACCTGTTCAATGAGCAGTGGCTTCTACCTATAGTACTTCCTCCCCCTAATGAAGCTTCATAGTTTTTGTCCTGGGTTAAACACATAGTTGCAGACATGCTTTTATTTATTTTTATTTATTTACTTGATCTTTTTGAGACAGGGTCTCCCTTTGCCCCTGCTGGCCTTGAACTCACAGAGATCCGCCTGCCTCTGCCTCCTGAGTGTTGGGATTACAGGCAAGTATCACCATGCCTGGCTTGCTTTTACTTATTTTTTAATTGGCAATTCACATTAAAACATCGGGACATTGCTACATTAATCCAGATTTTGTTCCTTTTGAAAATCCGATCTGGCAGTCTTGAGCACATTATTTGTACTTAGCCTCAACCATAGAAGCCAAATACAGCCTCACTTCAGCCCAGGCATATTCTTCAGTGTGGTTCTGGTCTCCACCAAGCACTGTTCACCCATTTCTATTGCCAGCTTAGCCTGGCAGAACCTCAACTCTGCCACCCAGAGTAATTCAGCCCTTTCTTTTGCCTTCAACAAGGAAAGCATCTCCAATTTTCCGTTCTCTCCATCCCAAATCATTGGTAAGCTTCTGATTTCTTATGAAATAAAGTCTAAACCTCTTATATCTCAAGATTTTTGAGTTTTAGCTCAACTTAACCTTTCACTTTTTGAAACTTCAGCACAGCCACAGCTTCTTATATAGTATTTCCACCTGACTACCTTCAATTTTACTCTTTTCTCTGCCTAGAATAACGGTTCCTCCTTTCTTCTCCTTTGGAGGTGCAGATCTCAAGCATCCTTCAAACTCTGCCCAAGTGTAAGTTCTGAAGCAGAGGAACAGTGCCTGCCTTCCCCCCAACCACACTCCTATCTGCACTGCTTTCCTAGGACTACTTTTTAGGTTATTCCAGTTTTTTAGAGTTTTTTGTTGTTGTTGTTTTGTTTTTAGACACAGGGTCTGCCTGTAGCCCCAGCTGGCCTGGAACTCACTACGATCTCACAGAGATCCACCTGCCTCTACCTCCCAAGTACTAGGATTAAAGGTATGCCCACCATGCCTGGCTGGTTGTTCTAGCTCCTTATGTGCACTTTATTTCTCTGCAAAACTGCAAATTCCATGAGGATAGGATCTGTTCAATTCCATTTTGGAATATGCACTGAGCTTAAAATAGTGACTTCTACTAGGCTGAGTGAACTTGTTTACAGGCCTCAGGCCAAAAAACAAACAAACAAAAAGTCTAAGTCTAAAGGAAATAAGGCTGGTTATGAAAGATCATAACTTTTTAAAAATTGAGTATCTGAATTCTAAAATGCTAAGACAGCATTTCTTAGCTGCTAAAACCAAGGTAAATTGCTTTAACGATTTAAAAAAGAACTGCTGGGCTGGGGTCAGAGGGCTTTCCTAACATGTATGAAGCCCTGAGTTCAATCCCTGGCACCAAATAAACTGGACGTGGCTACACACACCTGCAATTCCAGCACTCAGAGGTAGAAGCAGGAGGATCAGAAATTGAAGTTGATCCTTGGCTATATACTGAGTTCAAGGCAGCTTGTGCTACTTGAGATCCTGTTGGAAAAAACAACAAATGAACTCTTGGGCATGGTGACACACATCTGTAATCCAGCACTTGGGAAGCTGAGGCAGAAGGAGCCAGAGTCTGAGGCCAGATTGGGCTACACAATTAGAATCCTGTTAACCTAAGGGGGAAAAAATGAAAGAGACAAAGGAAGAAAAAGTTACTTCAGTGCTCTTAGTTAAAAAAAAAAAAAAAGAAAAAAGAAAAACCCTGAAATAGAAAGACTATTTTACTCAAGTTGGAGCATCTTGGTCTGAAATGGGTGGTTTTTTGTTTTTTTGTTTTTTTAAATCAGGGTCTCATTATGTAGGCCCGGTTGGCCCAGAATGTGTTATGTAGACCAGGCTGGTCTTCAACTCACAGAAATTTGCCTGCCTCTAGAGTGCTGGGATTAAGGGCATGTGCCACCAGAACAGGTTTGAAATGGGTTTCTTAATTGGGTGGGTGGAGCTTACACTTAGAAGACATCAAAATCAAAAGATATTCATATTTTTTCATAATAAAACTGAGTCAATTAAAATTGTAGAAAAATCAAAAAGGACAGCACAATTAGTATAGCTTGTAAATTTGAGTTTCCTTCCAGTTGATATAAAAGGAAAACCTTGTGAGGCGTGGTGGTCCACACCTTTAATCCCAGCACTAGGTAGGCAGAGGCACACAGATCTCTGTGAGATGAAGACCAGCCTGGCCTACCGAAGTAAGACTTCAATACCAGCTGGGGCTACAGGGAGACCCAGTTTCAAAAAAATGGGAAAAACTTTATGTAAGTTTTCTTTAAGCTTCAAGGTGCAACTTTTCAACTTTAAAAAGTGTTTCTACCTTTCTATCCATATATATTTTATTTAAAATAATTATAAATTATCAACAGGTCTTTTCTCCTCTTTCAAAAACACAAACTCAAACCAAACACCTGGATAAACAGGCAAAACTTGTTAAGAAGAGAGAAGAGAGCAGTTGGGGTCTGAAGGCTCATGAGTAAATTTATAAGCAATTAAAAGTTGCTAGGGCAGGGAAAGGCACTTTCTTTAGTGGTGCTGGTAAGTTACCCATGCTCCTGAAAAGTACCATATGAAACCCTTTGGCGCGGACACACACACACACACACACACACACACACACACACACACAGAAGTAGAAGGCAGGCTAGGTGGGAAAAAGAAGGCGGAGCAGGGGGAGTAGTAAGGGAAGAACACAGGTGAATGGGGCTGGTGAATACGATCAAAACACTCTATACATGTATGAAGACAGCACAATGGAACCCATTATGTGTAGCTAATACACGCTCATTTTAAAAAGCTTAAAAAAAAAATAAATAAGCCCCCCCAGCTTTAAAGGCCCTCGCTGAGGACAAAGATGTACTTGGACAGACAGGCATTCTGAGCCCGGTGGGCACTGCGCTCTAAAATTAGCAAAAGCAATTACTCTCCCTCTAGTAGCGCAACCTGGCCACGCTAATTCACGAGCACTCACCCACAGCAGCACCCGAGGGGGCCGGGGCAAGAAATGGAAACCAGGACACGGTTTTATCTGGCACAAGTCAGGACGGCCGCGCGCCTAGCAGCGAGTCCTAGAAACGGCGTGGGGCCGAGGGGACTGGGAGCCGGGGCCCGGGCCTGTCTGCCCTGCTCCGCCAGGTCTGCGCCCCGTCAGGCCCCGCGCGGCCCGACCCCCAGACCGACCCGAGAGGACCGAGCCGAGCTCGCCCGGACTCAGGCTTCAGGGTTGCTCGGACCGAGAGTTAGCGGGGTTACCTCAAATTCTCCTCCCGAAACCACTTCCCCACCCCACTCCTGGGAGTCACCCAGCGCCAGCGGGCTCCTAGAGACCGCTCCTTGGCAACGGTTGCCATGACGTGACGTCACTTCCTGGGGCCCGGGCGCGCGCAGTGGAGGTGGGGCCTGGGGCGGAAACGTTCACTCACCTTTGAGGGTTCCAGGCCCCTGCGGAGAGCTGCGGGCATTTGGAGCTGGTATCCCGATTTAGAGGCGAGAACCTTCGCGAACCCTCGGCAGGTCGCAGTGCTCTGTTATATGCCTGTGCTGTTTCATTCGTTTACCAGATTTGGGCGACTACTTCTTTGAATTTAGGGCTTGGGGCTTGGGATGAGGAAGCATTTGGCATAGGCTTCAAATTTAGGTTTTTCAACATATGTCCAAATTAGACTGCATAGCAACAATTATAAAGTCTAGATTAAAAGACAGAGGCATCATCCAGGATGCAGCTTTCTGTGTCACATTATTGAGCCACATTGCCTGTACTGGAAGTTAACTCTTTTTAATCCAGTGGAAATTATATATATA
>NW_008343207.1:4001983-4003319 GCF_000622305.1 Nannospalax galili | reverse complement strand
CTGGCCGGCAGTGTCTCTCTCTAGATTAGATAGATAGATAGATAGATAGATATAAAATACTGAAAAGAAAAGTAAATGGCTTTAAAGCATCTTTTGGTCTCTGAAGGGATCTCTTTGGCACATGGAAAAATTAAGTCATTCTGTATAGAAGATCTTTATTTCCAGGTCATTGATGAGATTTGGACGTTTGCTGGAGCAGAGCACCCAAAACTGCAGTTGACTGGTTTGTGGGATGCTTTCCTTGACTAGTATTTTGAGCCTATCCCTATTATGCTGGCAACAACTAGACTGTGTTATCAGTTGGTAATAAAAACAGAGAGTGTCTGGCGTGGTGGGGCATGCCTTTAATCCCAGCAGAGGCAGGCAGATCTCTGTGAGTTCAAGGCCAGACTGGTCTACATAGTGAGTTCCAGGAGTCCTGCAGAGAACATCTGTTTTCTGTGTTATTATCAGACTCCTGCCTAGAGTCATCTACCACACTCATGAAGATTTCTTAACCCTCTATACTAGTCTAAAAGGCCCAAGAACTACCGGCCTCACTAGACTTAGAAGGGAGCCAATAACCGCAGTAACCTTAAGTCTCCTCATTGGGATAGGGACTGCTGCTGGGATAAGGACAGGAGCCAAAGCCTTGGCAAGACAAGATCAGCATTATTCCCAGCTCAGAGCCAGCTTAGATTCAGACCTCTGACGAGTTGAGGAGTCAATTACTCACCTACAAGACTCCCTGAGCTCAATGGCTGAGCTAGCCCTGCAAAATCGTAGGGGATTAGACCTCCTATTCTTACAGCAGGGTGGTCTATGTGCCGTCCTAAGAATGCTGTTTTTATAGGGACCACTCAGGATTAATAAAGGATAACATGGCCAAAATAAGAGAAGGGTTGGAACAGAGGAGACTTGAACGAGAGGCCAGACAGGGATGGTTTGAGTCATGGTTCAGCCAATCTCCCTGGTTGACAACCCTCATCTCCACCCTCTTAGGTCCCCTTATAGTTTTATTTTTAATACTCACCTTTGGGCCATGCATCCTCAATAGATTACTACAGTTCATGAAGGACAGGTTAGGCACCATCCAACTTATGGTCCAGAGGCAACAAGTCTATATGCCCCTTAGCATGGTCCCCCCAGATACCTGTGAGCTGGCCGACCAGAACCCATGATTGGGTTTCCCAGTTACAAGACAAGGGGGAATGTAGAGCCCTGAGACCCTCTTCATTCACCCACTACCCCCAAATCCCTCCAGACCCCTACTAATTGCTCTTTTAGCTTCTGTAAAATGCTTGGCTGCTGCTTTAGACAGGCCTAGACATACCCTGGCATGCCCTGACCCCTGCCT
>NW_008343207.1:3986664-4001522 GCF_000622305.1 Nannospalax galili | reverse complement strand
ATCAAGATACAGTACAGTATTATGATATGACCCAAAAGTGGGGGGAAATTTCAAAAAAAAAAAAAAAAAAAAGAGTGAGAACAAATTAGAGTCCTGCTCTGAAAACTGGGTTGGTTGCTCAAACATCCTAGAAGAAACCAACTAAAATAAATTTAACATTAGACTTACCACAAGTCCAAACTAATAAATGATAAATTTGGCATTCCTTACATGTCCTGTACTGATGGCTGCTGGAAGAGGAAGATGTAACTGGGTTTTTCCCTTTATGGAGGTGACAGGGAGGTAAGAGGGACAATAAAATGAAGCAGGACAGGACTAAGGTAAGTGTAATAAAATGTCCTGGTGATGATGAAGCCAGATGAAGTTCCAAGTTTATTGGGGGAAATATGGCTCAAAGAGTCATACTATCAAGAAAGCTTCCATCAGAGCCATGTTTAAAGACCAGTAAAAAGTATCTAAACAGCTGGTAAAGGTGCTTGCTGCACAAACCTGATGACCTGAATTTGGTCCCAGGATCCTATGGTGAAAAGAGAAAAACAACTGCCAAAAATTGTCCTCTGACTTTCAGATGCATACTATGGTAGGCTGTGTGTGTCCCCACTCACACAAAAATTATAAATAAAAATTATCCAGTCAGGAAAGGAGAGAGTTTTTCCAGGCAGAGGGAACAAAACATTCCAAGCCAGGTTCCACTATAAGCTTATGAGGAACTATTAAGGGATGATACTCTACAGGGTGCTTAGAGAGAAACTTAAAACTCTTCCCAGCTCACAGCCACTCACAACCAACTGGAGGCAACAGTTAATATCCTTGGAAAAATTAAAGAACTTAAATCACCCTGGGAGAAACAGTGTCAGATTTGTATAAGGGATTACATAATGAACTGTTCCTGTTGAGTGTGTTAGGAGTGCAGAACCCTGAGACCCTCTTCATTCACCCGCTACCCCCAATCCCTCTAGACCCCCACTAATTGCTCTTTTAGCTTCTGTAAAATGCTTGACTGCTGCTTTAGACATGCCTAAACATGCTCTGACTCCCACCTGCTATTCCCTCCCCCTTCCAGGAAACTATAGATTAACCAAGCCCAAGCATAAAAACTTCCCTATAAGGTAAAAACGGAGACTCCTGGCCCCACAGGTAACAGTCAGCACATTCCAGAGCCCTGAGAATAGCACCTACCAATAAGAAACTTCCAGGGCTGCATCTTATACATCCAATCGGTTTAAAATTATATTGGCACGTGCAGGCTCCTTGAATGAACCAAAATGTATCTTCGGTATCTCCCCCCACACACACTTTTTGTCTAAACCTATAAAAGGCTCCACTCTCCCTTACTCTGGGCTCTCAGCATGGATCCGTTGAGTTGGTGAGGTCTGAGAGCCCGAGCTTAAGCCCGAATAAACCATAAACCTTTGCTTTTGCATTTTGGTGTGTTGGGTTCTCAGTAGTCTCTCTGGGGTCCAGTGGATGGGGTACAACAGGAGGTGCTCCTGGCTTCCTGGGTTTGAATCCTGGGACTGCCACTATGTGGCCTTGGGTTATTTCCTCCCTGCTCTGAAATGTCTTCATCTGTACAATGTGGCTGTTTTGATACTGTCTGATAACAGATAAAACAGTGAGAACATCCTGACAAGGGAAGCACAGGAGACACTTTTCCTTTTAGTTGTTCTTTTTTTTAAAAAAAAAATTAGGTGGTTAGATGTCTTTCCATAAGGTCTACAGATAACAGCTACAAATAAAAAAAAAAGTGGCTTATGGGGTAATTTTTAGTTCCTCTTCTGCCTGTTGCTGCTGTTAACATAAAACCTGACTTTTCATTTAGGAGACTGTAGACTGGTACACATTCCAGAGAGCAGTACAATCTACAACTCTTTGCATTCAAACTTAGGTGACTTTTGTGTTTGCTGTGACACTGCTTTAGAACATAGGGAAGAACATGAGGATGGTTAGCATGCCTCTTGAGACCTTGGAGCAGAAAGGGAGAGACAGACAGATAGACTATGTCCCTGCCAGTCTATGGTGCCTTGACAGACCAAAGAAAGACTAGATTCCACTCTGTGATTCCCTAAGACTAAAGCCTGGATGGAATAATTGAGGAGTCTAAGAAGAAATTCTCAGCAACAGTTTTTCATCCTAGAGGCACTACTGATTCAGTCTGAAGCCAAACTACTTGTGAGATTTGTTCCCCCCTGAAATGCCAGGTCAAGTCTTCTGTGTAAGCCCCTAGTAACACCTTTTAGTTGAACTATATTTGAGATTTTTCGTAGATGGAAGGAAGTTCTAACCATATGTGAAAGCAGTTCTAAAAGTTTGTCACTTCCCTTCATTCCATCACCTCCCTCCAGTCCCTTCTCTTCCTCTTCCTCCTAATTGGTCCTGCTATGGAGCAAACCTAAGGCCTTGCCCACACTAGGAAAGCACTCCATCACTGAGCTACATTCTCAGCCTTTCCTTTTCTTTCCTTCATTTGAATTCAAGTCATCAGGCTTGGAGACAAGTGCCTTTACTGCTGAGCCATCTCACCAGCCCATAACCTTTCTTTTTATAATAGCTTCGTTGAGATATTCTCATATAGGCAGTTCATCAGTTGACTATACAACTCAGTGATTTTTAGCATATTCACAAAAGCCTGTGAGCATTACCCCTAGAATCTGATCCTAGAGCACTTTTATACCTTACAAAAAAACCTATATAAATCTGCCATTACCCCCAATTTGGAATGAAAAGCTCATCAGCCCCAGCACTAGCAACCACTAATTTACTTTCTGTTTCTATGGATTTGCCTTATCTGCAAAGTTCATATTACCATAGTGCCTGGCTCCTTTCACTGAGTAGAATATTTTTTTTAAGTTATTTTTATTTTTTCTGTGTGAGTGTATTGCCTGCATCTATGTAAGTGCACCCATGTTGCACAATGCTGCAGAGATCAGAAGAGGGTATCGGATCCCCTGGAGCTGTAGTTACTGACAGTTGTTAGGCGCCATGTGGGTACTGGGAAGTGAACCTAGGTCCTTTGCAAGAGCAATCGGTGCTCTTAACTGCTGAACCATCTCTCCAGCCCTTAAGTAAAATATTTTTAAGACTTATCCTTGGTGTAGTATCAGTTTGTCACTCCTTCTTATGGCCAAATAATGTTCTGTTGTAACCACATTTTGCTTATCCATGAATCTGTGCGTGGATGCTTGGGTTGTATCTGTTTGGGCTACTATAAAGAATGCAGCTATGAACATTCATGTACATATCTTCACCCTCTCGTAGATAAAGATTCTGTTGATTTATTTAGGTGAACTTTCCCTTCTGACCTCCTTATTTAGCTGTATGGATGCTGTAGGGACTGTTCACAGTTGTAACCTATATCTGGTTCTTCACAGGGGTAGGGAATCACACCTGGCAAAGACAGTTTTTCAAGACTTCATTTACTATAAAAATAAACAGGATGAGGTAGTTATTATTTTGGGTAATTGTGAGATTCAATGATGTTACTACCTTCAGGTATGACTCGATCTATGCGCTCAGTAGTGTCATCTTGATATTTCTTCTTTCATCTCTGAGTGTCTCATCCCTACTGTCCTCTGAAAGGGCTGCAAGTAGCAGCAAGCTTGCATTCTGCCAACCTAGTGTCCACTATAGAATCAAACCCTTTTCTCCAGTAGTTTCAGAGAATTCCCAGAACAGATGCTCATTGGCACAAAGTATGCCAAACCATTTTCCTTTAAGAGAATTAATTCTTTTATTTTGAGATAATGTCTAGCTAAGTTGCCCAGGCTAGCTTTGAGCTCCCAACCTTACAGTCTCAGAGTCCTAAGTAGGTGGGATTAAAGGTGTGCACCACCTTGCCATATTATTTCATTCATTTTTGTTTAAGACAGTGTCTTAATATATAGCCCAGACTTTTCTGGAACTTGCTATGTGGCCCAGGCTGGCCTCAAACTCTCCATCTATCTCAAGCCTCTACCTTATGTAGGCATTTATACCATATCCAGTTCAAACCATTCTTAAATCTATTGCTTCTATTTTAACAGCAATAGTAAAGCAAATGAAGGTGGTTCCCCCAAAGGAAGGGCTGGGTTTGTTATCACAGGAAGAGATGCGGTGCCAGCAAGAACAACACCTGTTCAATGGAGGGGGATTTTTTTTTTCGGGAAGGGGGGTTTTTTTTTTTTTTTTTTTGAGACAAGATCTCCCTGTAGCAGCAGCTGACCTGGAACTCACTTTGTATATCAGGCCGGCCTTGATTTCACAGAAATCTGCCTGCTTGTCCCTCCTGAGTGCTGGGATTAAAGACTGCAACACAATGTCCAACTGACTGTTACATCTTAAAAGCTGTGAATGTAATTCCTTTGGTAGAGTGCTTGCCTTGAGTACACAAAACTCTGGGTTTGATCCCCAGCACTGCCTAAAACTTCATGGTGCTGCATGCCTGCTATCCCAGCACTTAGGAGTTAGAGACAAGAGGATTTAGAGTTCTAGGTCATCCTCAAATACATAGTAAGTTTCAGGCCAGCCTAGGCTACATGAGACACTGCCTTAAAAAAAAGAAAGAAAGAAAGAAAGAAAGAAAGAAAGAAAGAAAGAAAGAAAGAAAGAAAGAAAGAAAGAAAAGAATAAAGGCCAGAATGATGACTCCGTGGTAAAGACACTTGCTGCCAAGCCTGATAATCAGAGTTTGATCCCCAGAACTCACATAGTGGAAGGAGAGAACTGACTCCTGCACCTTGTCCTCTGACCTATACACACACACACACACACACACACACACACACGTGCATATATAAATTAAAAGCAAGCAAGCAGAGGAAATGCACCTTTATTGGCTTATATGGAGTATCTGTATCAATGGGAAACTCCTCCTTGGTTTTCTCCCAACAAATTATCTGTCTTTGGTGTAGACTTCCACTATGGGCCAAGTTGGGTCTGGAGTTAGCAGACGAGACCCTGGATCCTCATAGAAATCTAAGGGATGCCACAAACACAATGTCTCCAGTCCCTTCTCCTTCCAGAACTTCCAAAAAGAAATTTCCTCTGCAGAATCCAGGGAAGCCAAGCCAATTTTCTAGTTTTGGTATTAAATTTAGACCTATCATCCTGACCACGAAATATATTTCTGGATCCTACATGAGCATTCAGTGAATGCCAGTTTCTAAGATGCTATCCCATCTGGGGCGACTCTGCATACTGCCTGTGTTATTGCATCTTTTTAAAACTGGGAAAAATGACTGAGACACTGGAATAACACTCAGAAGTGGGTTATTCTGTTATCCATTAATTGTTACTTAATGCCTTTGCCATCTAGGTTACTTGGAGATCAAAGAAATTAAAGCTAAGTGGAAAGCCAAATTGAGGTTTGCAGATACCCTAAGCTCAAATCTGGCAGTTGAATCTTGTGGGTACATTTCGTAGCAGGATGTGCTTTCTTAAAAGGCAGAAAGATAAATAATCTGTGGAACATTCAGCTAAATGGATGAGATTCCAGAGGTCTAATTAAATGCATGCTTGGCACTGCATTTTTGTCAGATAGGTTTTTTTTTCTTCCAGTAATGGATTTTGTTTTGCACAAATGCACTATGATTTGCAAAGACTGGAAATCACCAGTGAGATTAATGGACTATATAAAGTAGCCAAAGTTCTATTGCAATTCCTATTGACCCCTTGGTTATCCATTTGGATTGAAATGTAGGCTGCACTGAACATTCTCATCAACATGTCATACTTGCTGAATACTAACTGTATATCAGCAGCTTTGGGAAATACTTCATGTGTGTGTCAAAATTTACATTAGCATGTGTGGTGCAGACCCATTTTCCTGTCTCTTGAAGCAATTTCCATTGCCTTTGCAAACTGTAGATCAGAAGATGGGCTTCCTATAGTAAACCTACTCTTGTTAAAGAAGCTGTAAAGTCTTTGTGTAGAAGAGGAAAGAACACCTTCAATTGTATGAATGGAGACAAAGCATGCTGAGACACTTCCCCTCACCCCCACCAGGAAGGAGGCGCACCTGTTGTTTGCTATACACAGCCCTTGAAAAGGTGGACATACTCTAATGAGGCCACACCATGAGTCCTGTGGCTTCCAGCTACATGAAAGTGAAACTTTCCTTGTCCCAGACTTCATATGGAGGCATCATTGAACGAAGGATGTGAAAGACCTGTAGGCTTGGGTGATGAATGAGGAAGCAGTCACTAGCGTGGTGCCCCAAAGCTTCATTAATGCAAAAGAGCCCAGGGAACTGGCACCCCTCAACATGTGTAAATGAGAGGACGGCCAATCATGAGATTGCGTTTCCCTCCATTCTAACAGCAGAAGGGCTTCAGTTGGACTTGGATTATAAAGAAGTGTCTTTCTTCTTGCAGATTATTAGTCACAGACCAAGATTGCTGATGTGTGCCAGTCATCAATCCTGTCAAGAGTAAAGTTGGCCCACCTTGGACAATTGAGGAGAATGTAACAAAAGACCAAGAATAAAAGTGTGAGCAGGATTTAAGTGGACTAACAAGGGACCAGCAACAAAGGCACCATTGCTGCTCTTCAGCCAGAAGCAGGAAACTCTAGAAGGGGCCAGAATCCCATGGAGCCACTGAATGGAGAGAGTGGCAACCCAAGGGTCTCTGGATACCATCAGTCCTGACCCTGTGCTCCTCCCATCCTCTCATCTTCTGCCTGATCTCCCACTGAGCTGAACCCAGCAAGTAGCCAAAGGGGAAGAAGTTCCCATCATTAATGCAACTCTGCCTCCCCAGACTATATCAGGAAAAACGAGAGAGGCAGATTGATTCTCTAGAGATTGACTTCTGAAATCAAATGAGCAGTAAGGCTTTGCATGGTCAGTTAGTTCACCCTCACATTGTTTTATAATTAAAGAAATCAAGGCCTAGCGAGTTAATGGACAGTCCAGTATCACATAGCTAATGGCTTGCTGAGCCAAAATTCAGACACAAATCTACTGGATTCCAGAGCCATATTCACCAGTCTACTAAACTGACTCAAATTGGAACAAGAATGTCTGAAAGAAGGGCTGTAGTCAGGCTGCCAAGGCAAGAGGCCAAAGGATTCTGCACAGAAAGACTGGATTCTACATGCCGTAGGGCTGTCTTTAACTCCAGGGACTCTCCAAGCAGCCTCCTTTCACCAACTCTTACTCTTCTTTTAATTTTTGAATTTTAATTTGGGGTATGTGTGTGTGTGTTGTTGGTTCTATACACTCCAGGCTTCTTCTCTTTGCCTCCCATCTCCCAGTAGGAATGCTGAAATTACAGATTTATTTTGTTTTCTCTATTGCTGTTTTGTTTTGTTTTGAGACAAGGTCTCACCATGTAGCGGTGGCTGGGCTCAAACTCACAGAGATCCATCTGCCTCTGTCTACTGAAATGCTGGAATTAAAGGCGTGGACCACAACACTTGACTGTTGGGGTTACAGATGTGAACCACCACATCCAACTTTTTGTGGGTTCCAGGGATTGAACTCAGGTCCTCTGGCTTGTGTGGCAAGCACTTTTACTTTCTGAGCCATCTCACCAGCCCTCTTTCTCTTTTCTGAGACAGGATCTCACATGTAGCCCAGGCTGGCCTTGAACTTATGATCCTCTTGTCTCACCCTCTCAAGTGCTACATTATAGGCATGAGTCACCATGTCCAACCCAGGCAGTCTCTTCTGTTACCCACAGGGGCTAATGGTTGAAAATCCAAGTGCAATCCCCAGAATCAAAGCAGAGAAATGTGGAGCAAAAACCTTGGCTGATGATGGGAAAGGAAAAGTGTATTTTCATTTAAGATGACTCTCAAGTGTTTTTTTTTTTCTTCTTCTTCTTTTTCCTCAGCTGAATGTTTGGTATATTTATAGAATTTCAGGGGGAGTATTTAAGGGTAACCAGCAATAGAGCTACATTTTGGGCCACCAGAAAACTCAGAAACATGCAGGAAAAGGTTGACAGGAGGGAATGAAAAAAGGCCCAAAACAACAGGACACAAATGGCCTTTGTCCTTCCTGTTGTCAAGCCCTTCTTATCCTCCTGGGCTGATGACGTCAGGTCAGTGTCTATGATCATGCCATAAATGGACTCTTAGAACCCAAATGATGGGCAAGTGGATGAATGGACAAGCAAACCACGGTACACATATGCAGTAGAACGTATCTGCTTCCAAAAGAAGTAAAGAATTTGGGGGCTGGAGAGATGCCTCAGTTGGTAAAGTGTGGACCTGAATTAGATCCTCAGAACTCATGTAAAAATGCTGGGCATGGTGGCACATGCTTTAATCCCAGCACTGAGGTGGCAGAATGAGGAGAGTCCTTGGGGCTCACTGGATAGTCAGTCTAGCCAAAATGGTGAACTCCACATTCAGTGAGAGACCTTGGGGGCTGGTTAAGAACACTTAATACTCTTGCAGAAGACCTGGGTTCAAATCCTAGCACCCACATCATAGCTAACAACCATCCTTAACTCCAGTTCCAGGGGATCCAACACCCTCTTCTGTCCTCCATGAGCACTGTACAACATGAGTGCACTTACTCATACACATAAAAAATTTAAAAAAAGAAAAAGTGAGGGCTTGAGAGATGGCTCAGCGGTTAAGAACACTGACTGTTCTTGCAGAAGACCCAGGTTTGTATCCCAGCATCTACATGGCAGCTAACATCTGTCCATGACTCCAGTTCTGAGGGGATCTGACATCCTCTTCTGTCCTCTGCAGGCATTGCACAACACTGGTGCAATGCTTACATGCTTACATGCAGGCATAATACTCATACACATAAAATAAAAATAATAAATAAAAAATATTTTTAAAAAAAAAGAAAGAAAAGAAAAATTGACAGGAAAACACCCAACCTTGACCTCTGCTTCCACCTGCATGGGAACACATATGCACCTGCACAAACCTGTGCGCACACACACACACACACACACACACACATATACACACCACATACACAAAAAGAAATGAAGTAATGGTACATGCTGCATGGTGAATGAACCTGGAGGACATGTGTTAAGGAAAGGAATCTATTCCAGAGGACACATATTGAGCAGGTAAGTACTTTACCATCTGAGCTACAGGTTCCAGCCTTGTGTGTCCTACTCAACTGAAGTGTCTTGGCACTTCACAAACATTTGCTGTCATTTCTTGAGTGCTGAGCACTGAAAAGTATTATCTTGTTGAATTGCTCTATACATATTTGACCACCTACTGTGTGCCACGCACTATTTCAACTGCTGCTTCAGCAACAAAGAACAAAACAGACCAACAATCCTGCTTCATGGAGTGTGTTTTCACTAGGACAACAGAATAGTATCAGATAGATGCACTGAAAATATTTTGACAGAGAAGGAAACTGACAGTCAAGATTTCAGGCACCTTGCCCAGGGTTACAAAGTTAGTAGGTCCACTTAAGTATCTGGATCCTCCCCAACTCAACAGCAGATGTTGTGTTTTGCCAGAGATGGACCTTAGTAGTTATAGATCCTGGTTCCTGCTTCTGCTTCTCAAAAAAAAATCAAACTTACCCTTCTGGGAATCAGACCCAGGGCAATGGGAACAGGCTAATCTCATGACCTCAGCATCCCTGTCTCCCCACCCCCCTTCCCACTAACTCCATAGCAACAACTCACACCTGGAGTGTTGTAGATTTGAACCACAGATCTCAGTCACCTTTGACTTATCGGCATGTGACATCCCCAAGTGGCTGGGGCCTACAGGCTGGGCAAAGAATGCAGCTTGGGTAAAAATAAACTTACTGCATTCCTTGGCAGCCCCCTGCCCCTTCCTGCTCTCAGCCGTCCATCCAGGCAGCAGAGGCTGCCAGGGCAGGCAGAGGGAGGGAGACCAGGGTGGATGAAGCAAGTGTTGATGCTGTCCAACCCTGAGAAAGAGAGGGAGAGAAGAGGGAAAGAGAGATCGCCTTATATGGGAACAGACGCAGACAATATGTGGCAATGGCTTAAAGGGCAGCAGAGGTCAGATACCAGACAGATGGAAGAAATTAAACATGGGACAGAGTGGGTTCAGGGCCCAGAAAACAGCTCTTGTTTCATAGTGAAGCCGCACAAAGCCTGGCTTGGTTTCCTTTTTTGCCTAAGCAGAGCAAGACTTGCATCCTAAACTCTACGGACTTTGATTCTGGTTCCCCACTCTGTGGCTTGGTTGGCAGAGGTCTCAATCTTTTAAAGTCAGTTATTTGAGGAACCAGATTCTATGTTGCAGATCAGAAGACCTGGCCTGTTTCTGAAGCATTTCCAGTATCTCTCCAAAGTACATGAAGTAGCAGTTAATAGTTAATAATCTTTCATTGCTCATTCAGTCATTCAACAAACATTGAGGCTCATTAAGACATTATTAGACCAGGGGCTGGAAAGACTGATAATTATGATGGTAGTGATGATGATAATGATGATGATGTATGCCATTTGTTGACTTGTATTCATTTGATAAATATTTTGACAATAATAATTTACATAGAACTTTCCATGTTCCTTATTGATGATACAAAATAATCTAGAATCATCCCTGCCATTGTCAACTTTCCTAGAAGGTTGAGAGGAGGTAGAAATAACACCGATGATCCCTAGGTTCTCAGGACAGCTCTTTGAGTAGTTACCTTATTTCTTCATTTAGCACAAGACATGGGCTAGATAGTCTGTTGTGGAGGGCTGCTTTGTATACCAGCATCCCCCACTTCTGCCAGTAGCTGCACCCCCCCACCTCCTTTTTGCCCAGTCATGGCAGAAAAAGAAAAAATTGTTTCCATCTATTGGCAAATGTCTTGAGGTGGGGATGGTTGGGAATCACTGATTGGGAGGGTGAGGAAGAGGAGGTTCAGAATGGGTGAAAAAACTTCCTAAAGGTCAGCCACTGGTGAGGAGATCGCACACCCTGGCTTACCAAATCCAAGCCAGCCCTGTGGCCTCAATACAGCGTGGAACTTGTGTCCCTGACAATAGATGGTGGTGAGTTTGGATGGCTGAAAACTCCATGAGCTCACTTTGCAAAAGAGTAGACCTCTGGTCATTTGGATCCTCTGAGGAGCAAATGCCAAGATGCTGTAGACTTGCAAGAGTTTTGTGAGGGAATGGAAGTTGTAGTTCTTACTTTTCTTGTGACCCAGAAGCAATGTAAGGGAGGAGCATTTTTTTTTCTGGCTTACTGATTAAGAAGGTATACAGTGCATCCTGGTGGAGAGAAGGCCTGGCAACAGGAACATAAGGCAACTGGTCACACTGCATTTGAAGTCAGGAACAGAGAGAGGATAGGAAGTGCCTGTCAAACCTCAAGACCTACCTCCAGCGACTCACTTCTTCCAGTCAGGCTCCACCTCCTAGAGCGTTCACAGTCTTCCTAAATAACACGCCACCATGGAGACCAAGTGTTCCAACACATGAAACCAAGAAGGAAGGGGTAGTGGGCAGAGCAAGGGCAGGATGGGTGGATAATCAAGCATCACCAAGCCAAGGACATTTGGGCCACCTGCTTGGGGACTGAGCATAAGGCACATGTAAAAGGAATCCCAGGTCAGGCTGCAGAAGGGCTGCACCAGGACTCTGCTGTGTTGTGTCCCTGTCAGAGAGCAAGGCTGGCCTTAGCATGAACTTGGAGGATCCACAGGGACAGGCAAGGACTGCAAGTGGCCATGCTCTCAAAAACAGACTTGCCAGAGAACAAGAGCTGCTTTACCAAGAGTGTTGCCCAATGATTACATTCTCTGTAAGGGAAAGAGATCAAAAAGGTATCAGCAGGGCTGAGGGATACAACTCAGTGGTACAGTGTTTGCCTAGCATGCAGGAGGCCTTGGGTTTGGTTCTTAGTACCATAAACAGAAACCAGCAATGCAGTAGATAAAACAGCCAGCTGGGCATCCCTTAATTTAGGCTAAAGTACACGTGTCCCTTGTCCTGAGTGGCCTTCAAAGTCAGCTCCAACTTGAGTACAATCCATGAGTAGCAGAGGTCAGCCTTCTGGGCACCCCTCGTTAGTAGCGTGTGGACATGGGCACCTGTGCACCTTGTTTTCATCTCCACAATGGAGGAACACATCCTGATTCATAGGCCTATGTGAAGATGTTTCAGAAAAAGGACGAATGGATTCTAATCAGCTCTCAGATTTTTGTTGTTGTTATACTGGGGATTGAACCTAGGGCCTCCCACATACTAAGCCAGCACTCTACCAACTGGGCTACATCCCCAGTACTAGCTCTGAGTTTTGTGAGGACATCTCCCTGCCATCCACCCTCTCATCCTTCCAGTGAAGCTTCATCTCTGCACCTACACAAGGGACCAGCATCTACATGGGCTAAATTTGACAGATAAGTAGTACTTGGCTTGCACAGTGTTTTTTTAAGAGCGAACATTTTAAAGTTGAGATGTTTAACATTAAAAACTTAGATATTTGCGCTGCCTTGGAGCATTAGAAAACCTGGTCAGGCTGGCGGCATATGTGGGCTCGGGCTGAGGAGGGCTACCCACTTTCAGTGCAGATACTGTTCTGTTTGTCACAATCCCCACTACCTCTTGTCCCTGATCCTAAAACCAGTGCCATTTGTGCTGCTGTTTGTGTGTGGTGGATGTATATGTTCCTGTGGATGTGTGCATATGACATGTACATATGGAGGCCAGAGGTTGATACTAGGTATCTTCACGGATCTCCCTCAACCTTATTTTTTGAGATAGGGTCTCTCAGTAAACCTGGAGTTCACTGATTTGTCTAGACTGGTTGGTCAGTGAGCTTTAAATATCCTCCTGTCTCTGCCCCCTACTCCAGCACTGGGGTTACAGATGTGTGCTGCCATGCCTGTTTTTGTGTGGGTGCTAGAGATCAGAGCTCAGGCCGTTATGCTTCTGCCACAGGCACTTTACTGAGTATCTCCCCGGTTCCCCTTTCCCTTCTCTTGGAGACAGGGTTTCATTTGTCCCACATGTCCTCATACTCCATGTGTAGGTGAGAATGACCTTGAACTTCTTATCTTCTACCTCTCAAGTGCTGGGAGTATAGGCCTGCATCTCCACACTTGGTATATGTGGTGCTAGGGATTGAACCTAGGGCCCCATGCATGCTAAGAAAATATTCTACCAATTGAGCTACAACACCATTCATTCCCTTGTATTGTCTTTTTTTTTTTTTTTTTGTCTTATGTGTTTATCAAAAAGGAAAGGGAAGGATAGCCCAGGAGGCCCGGGATCTTTCTGTCTATCCCTGCCTTCACCTCACTCTTTCCTAAGGCCATTTAGCTCCCAAAGCATATGTGTTTATTTCTTAATTTGTCATCCTTCTAAGCCCTTCTGGAATCTCTAAAATTATCCCTGACATTTCCTAAGAATCCCTTATGTTTTTATTTTTCTTCACATCATGAAGCACTGTCAGCTATAGAAAGTCAATCACTTCTTCCAACCCCGCCCCCAGAAGTACCGATTATTTCCCCTGCTTTAGAGCATTGAGTCTGCAGGGAGCTGATCTATTCAAGGGCACAGATGGCTAGCAGGGGCACAACAAAGGCCCTCTGACTCTCAGCACCCATACTTTTTCCATTACTTTTTGCAGCAAAATGTGTTCAAACTTGTGCAAGACAGAATTTTTTATTCCAATTATTAGTGTGAGTGTGGATGTGTGATGTATGTGTGAGTATAGGTATGCAAATGCTATGGCATGTATGTGGAGATCAGAAACCAACTTTTGAGAATCTGTTCTCTCCTTCCTCTGCTGGTTCTGAGGATGGAACTCAGGTCATCAGGCTTGTGCAGCAAGTACTTTTACTCACTGAGTCACCTCACCAGTCCACAAAATAGAAATTAGCTGGGCTGGAGAAATTAACTTGGCTCAGCAGTTAAGAGTACTGGCTGTTCTTGCAAAGTACCCTAGTTTGGTTTCCAGCACCAACATGGCAGTTAACAATGGTCCATAATTCCAGTTTCAAGGGATCCTATGTCTTCTTCTGACCTCTGTGGGCACTACATAACATGGGTACACTTACATACATGCAGGCAATATACTCACACACATAAAAGAAAAATAAAATGTTTTTTAAAAATAAAAATTAACTAAAGATTGTTTATGTAAAGATAAGGTAACTGGGTGGGCATGGTAGCACTTGCCTATAATCCTAGCACTGAGGAGGCTGAGTTAGGAGGATCATGAGCTCAAAGCCAGCCTGAGCTATGTAGTAAGACCCTGCCTCAAAAATGCATAAACACATACATAAAATAATCATCAGGTGACTTGCTTATGTAACTTAAAGTCCGAGGAAGCCATAGGCTTCAAACAAAATGGATGGAGGTTTCTTTAAGATGATGTCACTTCTCCATCTCTTAGGGCTACACTTTACTACGTTGGCTTTATTTTATTTTAAGACAGGGTTTCATGTATCCCAGACTGGCCTCAAACTCACTATATAACTGAGTATAACCTTGAACTTCTGATCCTCCTGCCTCTACTTCCCCCAGTGTTGGAATTAAAGGCCTGTACAGCCATGCCCAGTTTATGCAGTGCAAGAGATCAAAACCAGGGCCTTGTGCTGGGCAAGCATTCTACCAACTGAGCTGCATTCCCAGCCCCTTGGCTTTATTTTAAGCAGCCTCTCTATTCATGATGGTAAGATAACTACCAGCTGTCAAATCCTGTTAGATTTGAATCTAATGGGACTGTCCTTTCAGACAGTCTCAGCAAAAGGAATTGAGCTTTATTGGTCCTGATTGACGTGATCTAGTATGTGCCCACCTTCGGGGAACCAATCATTGGCCATAGAGATTTACCAGACTGGGTCATGGGCCATTAGAAATCAAGGAATGTGCAGGAACCTGAGGAAAGAGCAGAGGGTTAACAGTGACTCACCTCAAAGACAGCTGGGTGCTTTTATCAGAAAGGGAGATTGAATGCCAAGT
>NW_008343207.1:3979034-3986634 GCF_000622305.1 Nannospalax galili | reverse complement strand
TCTCTCTCTCTCTCTCTCTCTCTCTCTCTCTCTCTCTCTCTCAAAAATGTCTACTACACTACATTGCTCCTGGAGCATGCCCTTTATCTTCATGGAAGGCTGCCCTTAAACCCTCTTCCTCGATTCAAATTGACTTCAGTGTCTATGCTGAGCCTCTGGATTCAACCTTTCTGGGCTTCAAAGATGGTTCTTGGAATCATACTACATAGAGAATCTGAACCACACACAGCAGCAGCACTGGGAGTGAATAGAAGAGTAGGGAGACA
Source organism: Nannospalax galili (assembly GCF_000622305.1). Taxonomy (NCBI): domain Eukaryota; kingdom Metazoa; phylum Chordata; class Mammalia; order Rodentia; family Spalacidae; genus Nannospalax; species Nannospalax galili. The sequence continues at coordinate 3,986,368 of NW_008343207.1, read as the reverse complement.
ATCCATGTGGATTGCAATGATTAGAAAACAGTTCCAGGATTGGAGGAAATAAAAACTGTTAGTGTCAGATGTCTCCAAGGGGTGGGGTCATGGGGAATCCTGACTTCGCTTATTTATTCCTTTTCATATTTTCTACCATGAGTAAAAAATAGAAGTGGTCATAGAAAAAAGGAAGTAATGCAAGTCTGGTTTAAACAGCTGGATATAAGCAACATGAAGGCCAAGCCCAGGGTTTAGTGCTGTCAGAGGTCTCAATCCTGGCCACTGGGACCACAGAGTCAGCACTAGTTATTACCCTGGGAGCTAAACTAACAGCATGGGGCTTGCCACAGAGACTGCTGATTGTCTTGCCCCACGTCAAGTCTCTCCTTCCTCTTTCAAATTCTCTGAACTGTTCTGGGTTTTGTTTGCTTTTTTGGTTTTTTTAAAGACAGAGTCTCACGTATCCCAAACTGGCCTTGAACTCCTTATGTAGCTGAGGCTAACTTTGAGCTCCTGTGCCTCTTTCCTGTGCTTCCTGAGTGCTGGAATTACAGGCATGCACCACCACACCTGGGTTTATGCAGTGCTGGGGATCAAACCCAGTACTTTCCTATGCATGCTGGGAAAGTACTGGACAGTTGAGCCACATCCCCAACAGTGAACCCCACTTTTGATGGTGTGGTGTTCTCCTCCCTCCTCTCATGGGCATGCACTTCCTGGAGGCAGCTCTCAGCCCTGTCCTGCCTAGGGGGAGAATCCTCTAGTGTATGCCTCCTGCTGGGGTTCTCAACCTCAGCACCCTTGACATCTAGGACTAGATAGTTCTTCATTAAGGATAAATCCCAGTGCATTGTAGGTTATTTAGACACATCCCTGGCCTCTACTCACTAAGTCCAGGCCAGCCAGGGCTATGTAGTGAGAGCCTGTCTCAAAGGAATAAATAAATAAAAATTAAAATTGAAGCCACACGTTCCATATATTGGAGCTAAATTGAGTGGTGCTTTCTGTTGTATCATCTTATCCAGCTTAGGAGTCTGTTGAAGGCATTGTACATGCAAACAGGCCAAACAGTCATCAGTAACAGTGAGTAGATGGTAGAAGGTGGGTATTAGCATCTGGTGACAAGTTCCTCTGATAGTCCCCTTTGAGAACCACTGTTGATCAAAAGTTATTCCAGTTCTAGAAGGAATCACTAATAACTGGTGCAGGTGCTAAGTTAGAGGAGGTTTCAATCTCTGAAGGAGGACTAATATTTGGAGTAGAAACTATTATGCTTCATAAAATCAAAACACTGCAGACGGGGATGGAGTGATGGCTTAATTGTTAAGAGAGTGTACTGCACTTTCAGAGGTCCCAGCACCCACAGTAGGTGACTCACAACTGCCTGTAACTCCAGCTCCAGGGACCCTACACTTTCTTCTGGACTCATTGGGTACTACACTCAAACATGTACAAGTCTGTTCCCTCATATACACATAATTAAAAATAAACCTTAAAAAGAGCAGGCTGGAGAGATGGCTCGGAGAGATGGCGCGGAGAGATGGTTGCTCTTGCAGAAGACCCTAATTTGACTCTGAGCTCCCATATCGGGGGGGTTCATAACTGCCTGTAACTCCAGCTCCAGGGGATCTGACACCCTCTGGCCTCCTCCAGTACCTGCACACATGTGATGCATATAAACTCACATAGTCACATGCATAAAATCAAATTAAATTTTAAAACAAAATGCTGGGAGCTGGAAAGAAGGCTCAGTAGTAAAGAACACAGCTACTCTTGCAGAAGACCTGGGTTTGATTCCCAGCACCCACATAGCAGCTAACAACCATCTGTAACTCCAGTTCCAGGGGATCTAATGCCATCTTCTGACCTCTGTGGGCATTGCACCATAAGGGTGCACTTATATACATTCAGGCAATACACTTATACACATAAAAGAAAAAAATAATAAATAAAATAATTTTAAAAAATAAAAACAAAATGCTGCAGGACGCCAAGTGTGTTCCTGAGAATTCACAAAACAGTCTCTAAGATCAAGCCAAGCACTAAGCCAAAAGACTTATAGTTCTAGAGACCTCAGTTTGCCTACTTGTAAACTGGGGAGAAAGATGAGACTTCCTCTATATTGAGGATCAGAAAGAACTTCATTAAGCACAAAGCAGGTAAGAAATTATCAGTGCTCTGCAACCCAGACATAGAGCAATGTGTTCATACCACTCAAATGGTCTAAATTTAGGATGTAATGTGACTCCCCATTCTCCACATTTTTTTTTTTTCAGACAGGGATTCATTATGTAGCCTGACTGTCCTAGAACTCACTATATAAACCAGGCTGGCCTGGAACTCACAGGGATCTTCCTGCCTCTGTCTCCCCAGTGTTGGGACTGAAGGCATGCGCCATCACATCCAGCTTAGGCCATTGCTTCCACATAACCCTTTTACATTTCTTATATTTCTAAGACTCTATTTTTTCATCTTCACAAGGTGGAAACACTTTGTTCTGACTGTGCACTGAGGGTGAAAGAGCCTTATTTGAAAAAAAAAAAAAAAAAGGCTTATTATTTTACCAGTGTTCCTATCTAGGGTCAGACTATAGTACAGACTCCATAGTGAATGTTGGTGCATTGCTTCTCTCTGCTGGTCATGTTGGTTACTGCAGATGGTTACAGAGAAGTCTGGCTCCTGGTAAACAGGCACAGAAAGGGGAAGGTTACAATGTTGAATTACTGGCTCTGATCTTTTGTAGAGATGTAGAATAGACTGGAAATCCATCCATTTGGTCTTTTTATGCTCTTGGAGGGTTTTCTAAATAGTCTGTGATTTTTCTCTCCTTTTCTTCTCTTACTGCCTGTGATGGTTAGTTAGTATTGATTTTCAACATGAGAGGATCTTGAATCATTTGAGTATTTCTGTGGGGGATTATTTTGATTGGGTTAATTGATGGGGGAAGACACTCCCACTGAGGGCGGCACCTATTCCCAGGGCTGGTATCCTGGAATGTACAAGAAGAAAGTGAACTGGGCACATTTGCTGTCTTTCTCTACTTCCTGACTGTAGATGTAATGTGGCCAGCTGCCTCAAGCTCCTGAACCTTGACTTGTCAGCCACAGTGGATGGTACCTTTGAACTGTGAGCAGGAATAAATCATTTCTCCCTTAAGATTCTTTGGTCAGAATATTTTTATCATAGCAACAACAACAAAAAAAAAAGAAGCTAAGATACCACCCAACTGATTGGGGTTCTTGTCCTTTTAGTTGTATCAGAATAATGGCCCATGGCCTCTGAAGGCCCAATGCTCTGCTGGGTGTTGGGTGCTTTATAGCAATTATCTTGGATCCTCTGCAAGGTAAGACCAGGAAACCAGAGATCAGAGATGTTAAGACAGTTGTCCAAGGACCAACAATCAGTAAACACAGAAGCTGGACTTGAACACTCTCTTGAAGCCCTTAGAGTTGACATTCTAACACTAAAATACAAAATGAAGCAAACCATTATGGTGATTTATATTGAAGTTGTGATTTTAAATAAGCTTGTATTTTTCGAATGCCAAAAATGGTATTTGCTGGGCAGACCGTGATAAAGCAATGGTAGAAGGGAAGGCCTTTGGAACCTCACTGTGTGCTGGTGACATCATGGTATTGCAGGCCATGTTGAGGCAATGGTGGTGGGGAAGGCCTTTGGAGCCTCACCATGTGCTGGTAACATCATGGTATAGCAGGCCATGTTGAGGCAATGGTGGAGGGGAAGGCCTTAGGAACCTCACCGTGTGCTGGTGACAACATGATGCTGCAATTCCACTCTTAGATTTTTACCCCAAAGAAATGAAAACAAGGACTCAAACAAATACTGTCAAAGGAATGCTTATCCACAACAATGATATTCACAGTGGCCAAAAGATTTAAGGAACTCTGTCGTCCTTAAACTGATGAATGGATTAATAAACATGGAAAAGATGGTTATCAACCTACAGTGGGATTACATCCCAATAAACTCACAGTCAATTGAAAATATTGTAAGTTAAGTGTGTTCAATACAATAGCACAGAGCAGCAGTGAAGCACCTCTTTAGGGTGGCAGCTATTTCTTCTCAAGCTCTTGGCTCAAATGAGGAGCCTTGGTGCACTGCTGCCCAGGCTCCTGGTTGAATTCATTGCTTAGAGCTGTCATACTGGCCCTGGGCCATCTTTATCCAGACAATATGTGAAGGAGAAAGCAATGTCAACCTTATTTAGGCTGCTGTTCTTTGGGCTCTCTGTTGCATGCAAGTGATCTCATAGTGCCTGTATGTATACATTCCCAATGTCCTTGGGAAGAGAAAGGGAAAACAAAAATATGCTGCATCTTTGATGAAAGCTAGTGTGAGGGGCACTGCCTCATTTAACTGTTGAGACCAACGCTGAACATTATAAGGTAGTTATTATTGTACCCTTCCACAGATAGGGAAGGTGACACTCAGGGGCATTAAATAATTGTACCTACAGTACACAGACGTAGCAGAATTGAGGTATGAGCTCAGAAACACTTGTTCAAATTAGTTCTCACAATTTTCATAATAAGGATATAGCATTCATGGAACCTTTTGAGACAGGATCTCATGTATCCCAGACTGTCATGGAACTTGTTATGTAACCAAGGATGACCTTGAACTTCTGATGAGGCATGAGCCACCACAATCAATTTATGTGGTGCTAGAAATTGAGGCCAAGGATTCCTGCTTGCTAGTCAAGCACTCTACCAGCTGAGTGACATCTCCAACTCCATCCTTCTTCCTATTCATATTCTTTTTGGTTGTCTTTTTGAGACAGGGTCTCCCTGTAGCTCCAGCTGGCCTGGAACTCACTATGTAGACCAGGCTGGCCTTGATCTCATAGAGATCCACCTGCCTCTGCCTCCCAAATGCTGGGATTAAAGGCATATATTCTTGATAAAGAAGCATGACTAGCCAGCTAACAGCCTGACTCTTCTGGGTAGAGGTCCACCTGGATCCAAATCTATTAATCTTTGCAATTAAATATTCAAATACTGTGATTTTGAACCTGGGTATGGAGCTGCCACAATCCTTGTCTTCTAATAACTTACAGTTGTAAACATCATCATCACATTAATAACTGCAGCTCACTAAACACTATTATGTCTCAGGCATGATGCTAACACTTAGCAATCTCACAATTCCCTTAATGAAAATTAGGCAATCAGAGCTCTTTCTTTGTGTACGGCCACCCCAGGAACACTTGATATGTAAAATGTGCATTTTAGAGGAAGATGTACTGATATTCAATTTTCTCTTAATCAGAGAGGCTGAGTGGCAGGTGGATGTAAGGGAAGGCGACAAAGGGCAGGCAGATGCTAAGTGGGAGACTGTTCCAGGCTTAAATGAAATGGGAGTAGGTAAGAAAAAAGCAAGAGAGAAAATGAGCACAAACGGCAAGGGAAATTTGCTTTGAGTGGGCAAAATGGGCAGCAAGAGGGTTTTGATGAGAGTAATGAATTGGGTAGATAAAGCTTCAAATCCTGGGCTCCACAGCCATGCCCTTCCAACGCTTCAGCAGGGCAAAGCCAAAGGGTTGGCTCTACCCCTTATTCTTGGGGCCCCCACAAATCCTGAGTTTAGCCCCCTGATCTGCTCCTCAGCTCTGACCTTGCTTCCTGTTTGCTGATCCTGCTTTTTCCCATGGTACCATTTCCTAAGGACTTGGCCTCAGCTCCAGCCTATTCCCTTGGCTTCTCCTTTTGTCCTAGCACTCTTGAGACTCCTCTGATGAAGGCTTCATCACTGGCTCTATGACATAGGCCCAGGTGATTAAATATCATTGGTATGAGGCCATGTGTGTTTGGGGGGTATACAGAATGAGGCTCTGTTTCAGTTAAGGTTGTTTGATTATAAGGAATAGTCAGTCACATTATGTCATGCAATGAGAGCTTATTATGAAGGTTCTCTGGGAGAACAGTAGAAGGTGGGGTTTTGCAGAAAAATGGGAAAAGAAGTTGCAATTAGGTCAGACTTCTTGGAAGTCCAGAGTTTGGGAGCAATTCTCTGTTGGAAATGACTTGGAGCTGGTAAATTACACTGCAGCCTCTCTGTCTCCTTCCCCTTCTTCTTTCTCTCCCCTTCTCTCCCCCTGCTCCTCCCTCTGCTCCCATCCTGAGCGTCCATCTATCCAGCATAACTTTATTTTGTCTTCCCCTGTTCTCTGTGGCAGAATACATTGCCGGAATGAAACCAATGCGTCGCTATCTCCACTTTAATGAGAGAGATAGTGACTCACTAATACAAGGAAAGTGTTTCCTCCCCCAAGAGTGATGTTTGCAGCTTTGGGGTTAAAAAGGAGAGGCTGTCAGGCACATGTGGATATTCTGGTAGATTAAATAAAAAACAAAAACAACACTTGTTTCCTCAAAAGCTTAAATATAGAATTACCATATGATCCAGCAATTTCACTAGGAGCTATATATACCCAAAAGATTAAAAACAGGAGCTGGGTATGTTGGCTCACACCTGTAATCCCAGCACGTAGGAGGCTGAGACAGAATTTGCCTTAAGTTCAAAGCTGGTCTGGGCTACATTGTGAGTTCAGGCTGAGCTGAACTATAGATGAGACCCTGTCTCAACAAAACAAAACAAAAAAGCTAGGTATGGTTGCTCACACTTGTAGTCTCAGTATTTGTGGGGTTGAGGCAAGAGGATCATGAATCAAGGTCAGCTTGGGCTACAAAGCAAGATCCTTTCTCAAAGAAGGAAGGGAGGAAGGAAGGAGGGAGGGAGGGAGGGAGGGAAGCAGGAAGGAAGAGAAAATGAGGGAGAAGAGAGGGAAGGAGGAAGACCTAAGCTGGCAACCCTTGCTGTCTCACCACGTTGTGCTTTCTGCCTGTGTTATGATACAACAAGAAAACCCTCGTGAGACACCAAGCAGATACCAGAACCACGCTCAGGACTGTGAGTTAAATAAACTTCTATTCTTTATAAATTGCCTGATCCCAGAAATTTTACTATTGCAACAGAAAATGGACTACAACAGACAGTTGTGGTTAAACAACAATGTATATGTACTCACTGTTACTGAACTGAACTGTATACTTAAAAATAAAGGGGCAACTCTCGCGCCGGGATTCCCTAAGGCATATTCACACTTCCATCCCTCCCGCCGTTCTATACTCCTAGTTTGGGCCCTGCGCCATTCCTAGTCTTGGGGCCCCAAACACCTGGGGAGCCAATACTGCTTCCTGATCCTTCTCACCCAGACCAACTCAGTCCCTTTCTTGGGCTCCAGGAGCACCGCTTCTGGTCCTGGCCCTGCCCTCACCTCTCTCTGCGGCCCTGGGCCTGCACCACCCGCTAACTCTCCTAGCCTGCACTAC
>NW_008343207.1:3965725-3972492 GCF_000622305.1 Nannospalax galili | reverse complement strand
GCAGTGGAGATCTTTTTTAAATGTTGGAACCTCATTTAATTTTATGTCTTATAGAGTTTATAATGAGTAAAAGATTATATAAGCGTAATAATTCATCTGTAAACCTAGAAATGTACAGCCAATTCTGAAAGAGATGTACCCTAGCTCAGAAAAATGTTATTGAATAGGTTAATGCTGTTGTAATGAAATGCTTCTTTTAATTAAAAAAAAAAATTAAAGGGCTGGCAAGATGGCTCAGCAGATAAAGTGCTTGCCAACCTGAATTTGATCCCCAGGATCCACATGGTGGAAGGAGAGAGCAGATTCCCACAAACTGTCCTCTAACCTCAATATACATGCTGTGGCATGCAAGCACACATGTATACCATACACACACAAATAAATGATAGATAGATAGATAGATAGATAGATAGACAGACAGATAGATAGACAGATAAATGCAAATTAAAAAAAATTCAGTCTTGGTATAGAAGTGCATACCTGTAGTCTCAACACTTGGGAGGTGGATGCAGGAGGATCAGAAATTTGAGGTCATCTCCAGCTTCTCATTGAGTTCAAGGGCAGCCTGAACTACATGAGACTCTGTCTCAAAAAAAAATAAATTGACAATATTAATTAATTGAAGTAATAATTTAAATGGTGAAATTTCTGATATGTATATATTACTATGATTAAAAAATACTTTGGGGACTGGAGAAATGACTCAGCAGTTAAGAGTACTGACTGCTCTTGCAGAGGACCCGGGTTCGATTCCCAGCACCCACATGGCAGCTACAATCCATCCTTAACTCCAGTTCCACAGGAATCTGAAGCTCTCTGACCTCTGTGGCATTGCATGACATGGGTGCACTCACATACGTGCAGGCAATACACTCAAACACATAAAATAATAAAAATAATAATAAAAAATATTTTTGACTTATGGAAAGTTGGAAGTTGTCAAGTCATCCATTATTGGAGTGACAACATTTCTTTTGTGTTAGTTGGGCTAAAGGAAAAGCTGGCAGAACTCTTTTGGGGGGGATAGGAAACGAAAGGCATTGAGATTTGGGGTACATAAGGAAAGGAAGCAGACACCTGAGACACATTCCAATGGATTTTTCCATGACGCAATGACAAGGAACTTCTAGAACAAAGTTGCCAAGGTACAGATGACAGAAAAATGGCCTGTCATGAGCTGGACCTATGACCCATCCCATCACCCAGGCAGATTGCCTCTTAGAAGTGGGTCCTTACCTGTCTTTGTCCTGCAGTGATGCTGCCCACCAGTCTTCTAGGCATTGAAGAATGCTCTGGTTATAAGTTAAAAAAAAAAAGTGTCAAGTCAAAATGATCATATGCACACACACACACACACACACACACACACACACACTCACTCACACACACACACGCACAAAGAAGTCTCAAGATAGAGTGGTGACTTAGGTAACTCCAACCAAGCTCTTTCCATCACGTTGCTCTGCCACCTAGAACACACGGTGGTAGAAAGTCCATGTCTTCTGTCTCTTTCATAGAAATCACATCTTTCTTCAGAAATCCCACATCAAGCAAACTTCCCCTCATGAACTTTCATATTCAGTGCTATTCCAGTCACCCCCCAGGTAGACCAGTATTCCTAAATGGGGGATAGAGTCACCTTTCCCGAAGGTTTGAAACCAGACTAAAATTGGGGAATCTGAAAAGGCAGGCATGGTGGCATATGCCTGCAAGCTCAGTACTTAGGAGACTCAGGTAGGAGGATTGTGAATTGGAGATGGGTCTGAGCTACCTTGTCTCAAAAAAATAAATAAAGTATGAATTCTGTTATCAAAGTATTATGAGGTGATTTACCAGAGAAGACCACTTAAACAATGTTTTGCCGAATGAAAGTCTTTTATTAGCTGGCCAGCAGCTACCCAAGAGTGTCAGGACCCAAGTGAGTAGTAGCTCTGAGCCATCTCTAGGGTAAGCTTTTATACAGAGAAACCATAACCATGGGTGAAAAGCTTAAGTTCCCAAGCTTACAGATTCAAAGCCCCCTTAACAATTTCTATTCTATTAAGTAACAGTTACTATTTTACAGAAGCAAGCCAAGCATAACCCACAGAAGCCATATATCTACAGTTATCAGGTGCTCCCCAGGACATGCTGACTTGTTTCCAAGACAACTGGGGTCCAGCTGATATGTGTTCCCATACCCTGGACCAACTGCTTGATAATTTCTGAGACTAGAGTCAGCCTAAACTTTAACATGGTGTAGCTATGGTCAAGAAGGTGCCCTATTACAAAAGAAAGTACAGGAGTGGGTTTGGATAGGCACTGAGAGAAATGTCTACAGTGTTCTTGGTTACTGATAAACTCTGGGGATTTACACACTTGGGAGGGTAGAGCAACCAGCCTCAGAATAAACTGAACCAAGCCATTCTGGGTGCCTGGGTTGAGTTATAGGACAAAGAGGAACTTTCTTCCCTGCATTATGGGGCTGCCAAGGAATGGCAGAGAAAGCTGACTTAGGGGGAAGGGGAGGCAGAGAAAGACAATCAGCTACTTGCTCTCATGCCTTGGGTTTTGTATGCACACTTTCCTCCCCAAGTTGGTTTTGGTCAGTGTTTTATCACAGTAACAGAAAGGTAACTCATACACAGGGTTTTCTCCTACCTCTCTGACATCACTAACCAACCTGTTCTAAGAGCTCTGAATTGGGGAATGGAGAGGAAGGAAGGGTTGGGAAGTCACATTCACTGCCAAACTGCCACAGAGCAATACAGAGGGGAAAGAGTACTCCTTGACGTTGTTTCCTAGTGGATGCAGTTACTGCCAACCACAATGGACCGTGATCTGAGGGAGAGCAAGAGACTCACATCATTACTAGCCACACCACTGTTGAAAGGGATGAGGAGTCCAAGCGGGAAGGAGGAAGAACCCAACATGAGCCAGGGAGAGGCACGAGTGATGACATCACTAGTGAGTTATTTCAAAGGGTGTCCTCTTATCTTTATTTGCATCTCCTCCTTAGTGTAAAGCACATGCAATCCAAACAGAAAGAAAAGCCATTTTGTGTAGCTGATCTGGTTCATTTCTGTCGGTTCCATCCCATTTTCAATAGCTGAGTATATTTGCAAATCTGACAAACTCAAGTACCATAATTCCCCTTAATCCACCCACCTCCCCCATGTGGCTGGCCAGTTGTTCCCAGATCCTATTTGAAGTCATTTCTTTCTCCCATGCCTGTATCCTACACTGAGTTCCCATTTTTCGCTGTGTTTAATACCTCCTGTTCCATCAGCCAGCTGTCCCTCCCTTCCTGTTACAGTTTCAACTACATGGCTGTCTCTGCTTACTCCAGCAGTTCTTCTAGGGCTTCTGGGGCGGGGTGCTGTCCCCGCTTCCCACTTGCTCAGTATGTTTGTCCTTCCTCAGGTCACCGCACCCTCTGCTGGGCCTACCTGCCTCCACTGAGGCTTCCAGACTCTGTAACTCACATAAGGCTAATTGAAGTCCGGTGGCACCCACCACTTACACTACTTAGGGTTTGCAGATCAGTAGGGAGTGCTTGGGGAGTGACGCCAGGAAGGGGAATCGAGAAGTGAGACAGGAAGCAATCAAGGGCAAGTCCCCACTGGTGTGCACGTGGGCTTGCTGCAGCTTGGGACTTCTGAGAGATGGTCTAGACAGGCCTGAGAGCTATCACACTGGAGAGAGGAACTAGGATCCCCTGGCCTTGAGTCTGTTCTAGGAAGCATATGTCCTTCTACCTTCTCTCCCTAGGCTCTCAGGAGGAAGGTTGCCCCACTTGACAAGTTTGTCCTGGGGCCCCGCCCACAGCCATATCTGATTGGACCTGAGATAAATGGCCAGACCAATCAAATTCGTTCCCCTTGGATTCTGGTGGTGGATCTAGACTTGCACTTGAACTGAGAGCCTAGGTGGGTCACACTCTCAGAAGCAGAGAAAGCATGTGTTTGTATGGGTACCCAACGAGTGTACGAAGAGACACAGGTAGAACGATGCAGTTGAGGATTCAACAGAGCAACCTCAGCCCAGGACGATTTGGCTTCGAATTCTATTAATAGGTCCTCATGAACTTGAGCCATGCTTCCTGAATTCTTAACAGCTACAAAGAAATGTTTCCTGTTATCTTTGCAGCAGGTCCGTTTCTCAAAGAAAATCACCCTTTTCTGCTAAAGAAACTTGGCCTTTCGTAGCTTATAAACACACACACACACACACACACACACACACACACACACACACCCAAGAAAGTCACCCTTCAAAGCACTCAGTCTCTGTTCAGTTCATAGCCTGGTTTCACAACGAAACAGAGACCACCATTGGCCACATTCCACTCAAGCCAGCTTATTCTTTGGTTCAAATGCTTCTGTCTTAACTCCCCCGGCAGCCCCCCATCTTCCCTTGACTCCATATCCAAATTTAAGAGCACCTCTTCTATCTCTTTCTCATAAGAGGGAAGCTCACAGAAAGGTGGTCCCTCCCTGCTGCCTCTGCCTCCATCTTTCTCATTAATCCTTACTTCAATGACTGTTTTGCAGGATATGTGGCTTTGGTTGGTTGGTTAATTTGGGTGGAACTGGATATAGATGCCAGGCCTCACACATGCCAGGCAAGTGCTCTACCACTGAGTTCCATCCTGTGATTTTGAAGATGTGATTCAAATTGTCTGTGGGATGTTTAGGTCTGGAAGCTCATAGACTACACAGGTGGGGCTGTCAGAAGGCAGATTTAGTTTGGAGATGTAGATTTTGTATTTATGGATTTGACAAAAAAAAAAGTAATGTACACATATAGTAGAGAAATTTAGTTGGAAGAAAGGGCATTCTTGTCCAATACTCTAATTTCCCCTGGTTAATCAACCCTTCCCAGAGGCCAATTTCATACCCTTCTAGATGCATCAGCTTCATGGGTATGGGACTTATATAGTCATGTCGAGTCCTACCCAGGCTCAGAAGAGACCCAAGCTTGAAACTCTTGACTTTGTCATTATGGAACTTCACAGATTATGCAGCAGGTCTTATTTTAAGCCATGGTCCATGCATTATTAAATATATAATGTAGAATACACATATGTTCTTTCTCCTATTCTTTTGCCTTTAACATTTAGTGATTGTTTACTTATTTATGCAGGGGTGGGGGTAGAACCCAAGGCCTCACCCATGCTAGATAAGCAAGCACTCTACTATGGAGCCACATCTAAGCTTTCTGTGATTTTCTTTTTGAAAAGATTGATTTAATTAATTTGCTTCTTTGTGTGTGTCTGTGTGAGTATATGCCATGTGATTCCAGATGCCCCGAGAGGCCCGAAGAATGTGTTGGATAGCCTGGAGCTGGAGTTACAAGCAGTTGTGAGCCACCTGACATGGGTGCTGGGAACTGAACTCTGGTCCTCTGCAAGAGAATCCTAACTGCTGAGCATCTCTCCAGCCCATAGATGAAGCCATGAGATTTTGAAGGTGCTTTGTTATGGCTGCAGAATCTGTCCTGTGTTGACTGACAGAGACAAAAAAGTGCTGAGAGAGAATCACTGGAGCTGATTTTTTTTTAAAAAGGTTTTATTTATTATTTTATTTTATATGTATGAGTGTATTGCCTGCACGTATGTGAGTGCACCCATGTCATGCAATGCTATGGAGGTCAGAAGAGGGCCTCTGCAAGAGCAGTCAGTGCTCTTAAATGCTGAGCCATCTCTCCAGCCCCATGGAGCTGATATTTATAAGAAAAAAAGAGTCATAGGAACATAAGACAGAATCACAGAGGCAAAAATGAGAAACCAGGCCATAAGACTAGTGAAGCCACAGAAATCAGGGAGAGAAATTATCCCAAGCAGTAGAGTGGTCCAAGGTGCTGAACGCATCCAAGAGGTCAAGCCAAGTAACAATCAAATACAGGTCCAGTAAATTTAGCAACTGAGAAGTCATTGCTAACTTTATGAAGAACAGCATCCATGAAGTGGTGGCGGTGATGGAATAATGAAAAGAGAACCGAAAAAAGGAAGACTATGAAAGATTCATGGGAGGATGAAGTGGGTGAGCACTGGAGTGATTTGCCTGTTCTAGACATTTCGTATAAATGGAATCGTGAGATGTAGCCTCCTGTGTCTGGTTCCTTTCACATTCTCAAGGTTTATTACCACATATGTCAGTGCTTCATTCCTTTTTATGACTGAATAATATTCCATTATGTGGATGTGCACATGTTGCTAATCCATTCTTTAGTGGATGGACATTTTTAGACTTGTGTGCCTGTTCACTGTTATATCCATTAGTTCCTGCTGATCTGGGAATGAATGAATGAATGAATGAATGGCATGAACAGAACTATCCAGTCACAGAGTTGTTATCATATAAAGCCAGGGCTGGAAATCAGGCAGTTAGCCTTCTAAGCCACCAGACCTTACTGTCCTAATGGGAGCCCTGCCATCTTTTTTATTTTTAAAATTGCATTCATTTATTGTGTAGTGTATGTGTATGTGTGGGCACAAACTGCAGGAGTTGGTTCTCTCCTTCTACTGTGTAGGTCCTAGAGATCAAACTCAGGTCATCGAGGCTGGTGGCAAGCGCCTTTACCCACTGAGCCATGTTAGTATCCCTCAGAGTTCTGGAAAAACAATGACGTATTTAAGTGGAAAAACTACTGATGGGTCATTCACAAAGGTGTGGGGCAAATTAAGAGAATGCATTAAGAGATGGTGTGCAGCTTGAGGCTAGTAATGTAGGGAGCCTGGGGAGCTCCCAGGCCTGAGGACAAAACCAGAGCCTCACTAGGAAGCA
>NW_008343207.1:3935453-3965682 GCF_000622305.1 Nannospalax galili | reverse complement strand
TGAGCCAGGGAGGACTGATGACAGCACTCATCTAGCCTCTCTGCCCTTCAGTCTCCTGAAATGGAGCCAGAAGGGTGGAATTCCTGATATGGATCACAGAGATGAGGAAGTTCAAATGAGCTCAGACTGGAAATGTGAAAATCTGCCACCAGTAATTAGGCTAGAATAACAGAAACGGATCAAGCTGGCTGCAGAGATAATAGAGAACATTTCTCCCTAGCTAGGAAGCCATAACACCTGAGTGTCTGTTGCTTTCTTTGTCAGTGAGGAGCATTGCCCTCTAAAGTCAGACCTCAGAAACATTGCTATCTGTGATGATTTGAACAAGAATGAAACATTCTACTTTTGCCTGGAGGATCCTCAGTCTTGATGCAGAGACATTGCCTTCAGATAAAGGGTGTTCAAATGCTTCATTCAATGCTGACCTTGGCCTCATTAAGCATAGGGCCCTGGGTTCACTTTCCAACCCATGCATGTCTAAAGTTGCCTGCTTTGTACAACCCTGCTTTCCTTTAAGCCAATTCAAACAGGGTTTCAGGCTGTACATGGTAGCTCACAATCGTAATCCCAGCACTTGGTAGGCAGAGGCAGGAAGATCAGGAGTTCAAGGCCAGCCTCAACTACTCAGCAAACTCAAGGCAGAAGACCCTGTCTCAAAACACCAAACCACTGAGATTTCATCTCAGTACCACCTTCCTGGGAATCTTGCAATGATCCCACCTCCTCTCAAGTTCGGTGATGCCATTGGCTCCTCAGGTAGGTAGTCTCCCTCACCAAATGGCCAAGAAAGCTAGTTTTGTTGGACTCCAGCTTTTCTCTTGGTGATCTGGGGCTGAGTGAGCCAAGTTGGCCTACCAGGAGCAGGGAAGGAAAAAGCAGACATTCATTCACTCTGTGCAAGATCACATCTGGACTGAACAAAGGGCTGGAAAAAATGAATCAGATAATCTTTGCCAGGCGTGGTCCCATGTGCCTGTAATCTCGGCACTCAGGAGATGGAGTCAGTAGGATCAGGAGTTCAAGACTAGCATGGACTATAGAAGACCCTGTCTTAAACAAACAAAAAGAAAGAAAAAATAAAATATCTGAGTGGGGCTTTGTGGCAGTAGAAACTTCTAGGCCCTTTTGTGAATCACAGTGGAACTACTGGGTCTCATGCATGACATTTGAAGGGCTCCCCTTGCTCCTAAATGAAATGAGTTCAAAAGAGCAAAGGAAAAGGAAGAAAAGGGAGAATTCTAAAAATGCCTGTCTTCTGAACACCATCTTTGTGCAGGCGTCTGGGGGAGGCCAGCGGGGGCAGGATCATCTGCCAGTCAGGCCTGTAGTACTTGGTTCTTGTTTATTCCACTCACATCTGGGGCAGCTGCCAGGGCCCGCCTCCACTGCAGTCATTGGAGGAGCTCAAAGTTAAATGTTCCTACTAAGAATCAGTGCATTTTACTTGACTGTCCCTGATTGGTGGTGGTGGGAGGGTTGCTGTGGTCTAGCCTGGGATTGTCTATCCCAGACCCAGCCTGAACAGAGTGAGCCTCTCACCATGCCGGCTTGCTGCAGCTGGAGTGACATCTTGCAGTACGAAACAAACAAAGTCACCCAAATCCAGAGCACGAATTATGGCACCATTAAATGGATCTTGCATGTGATCGTTTTTTCTTATGTCAGGTAAGTGGGCCTTGGGATGGGCAAATCTCTGCAGTGCTGGACGGTACAGAAAATCCCAGGGTGTGTCTACAGATGCATTTGTTGGACTCCATGTGGTTTTCAAATCTAAGAAATGCTTTCACAGTCGGCTGGGGGGAAACAGCAGAAGGAAACTGCTCTTGGCTGCAGTAAGAGGAAACCACAGAGCGAGGAAGGCAGGCTGGCTGTGTGCCTCCTTTCAGCTCCTTTCAGTCAGAAGGCCTGCCAGTGTGAGCAGGGCTGGGCATGCCTAGGGAAGCTGGGAGACACAGGCCAACACCCAGAGCTCCTAGGTAGGGGCTGGAATTTCACTTGATGAATCTGAGTCATCGTCATGCTTAGGGGGATGAAGAGGACCAGGTTTGTAAATATCATTTTAGAACTATCTATTTAAAACAGCTTGTGAAGATACAATTCATACCTTGTACAATTCACTCATTTGTAGTGTATGTGCCAATGGTTTTTAGTGTGTTCACAGAGTTGTACAATGGTCATCACAATGAATTTTAGAACCTTTTCATTAGCCCCAAAAGAATCTCTCCATCTCTTAGGCATCATTTTCAACCTCCCTAAGCTCAGACACTTATTAATCCATTTCCTATTTCTATGGACTTATACTTTGCATATATCATATTATAATAGGGCACCTTCTTGATCATAACTATGCCATGTTAAAGTTTAGGCTGACTCTAGTCTCTGAAATTGTCAGGCAGTTGGCCCAGGGTTGTCTTGGGAACAGGTAAGAGTGTCCTGGAGAGCACCTGCTACCTGCAGATTTATGGTTTCTATAGGTTATGCTTGGCTTGCTTCTGCAAAATAGTAATTGTTGCTTAATAGAATAGAAATTGTTAAGGGGATTTTCCACCTGTAAGCTTGGGAACTTGAACTTTTCACCCCTGGTTACAGTTTCTCTGGACTAGACTCAGTGGATGGATTTGCACTGTGGAAGAGCTGGGGGCACTGACAACACAGTGGACAGTAACAGGGATGACAGAGTATATGGGCTCCAGTGGTGGGGCGGAGGCTATGTGAGAATGCCATTTGGGATGAAAGTATAAAGATGAATAAGATTGTTTGGGATGTTCTGTATGAAATACACAAAGAAAAAAAAGCAATAAAAATTAATAAAAAATTTAAACACTAAAATAAAAGCTTACCTTAGAGATGGCTTGGGGCTACACACTTGGGTTCTGACACCCTTGTGTAGTAGCCCTGGTCAGCAACGACTTTCATTCAGCCAAACTGTGTCTGAGTGGGCTTCTCTGGTGAAGCACCCCATAACAATATGCATGAAGTATGCAGTATGTGGTTCTCCGTGACTGGGTCTTTCCTTCTTAGCAAGTTCTCAATGCTTAGTAAGTTTTCAATGTAGCATGTACTGGCACTTTATACCTTTTTCAGTAATGTTTTTTATTCTTTGAAAGTTTCATACATTTATACAATGTGTATTGATCATATCCATCCATCACTATCTCCTCCAACTCTTTAAATTGTTATTAATAACCCTCTGAGTCCAATTAGTGTTGCACCTGGGTGTGTGGCCATCCTTGTGCATAAGCAACCTGCCAGTGGGACATGAGCAACCTACCAGTGGCCATGCCTCCAAGGAGAGTGACGCTCCCTCCCTCTGCATCCTGCAACTACCAATGGCTCCTCCCTGCTGGAATTTTGACTGGCTCCATCTTGTACAGGTCTTGTGCAGGTAGCCATAGCTGCTCTGAGTTGGTACATGCAACAGTCGTGTCATGTCCAGAAGATGGCATTTCACTGCTCTCCTCCCCATCTGCCAGCTCTTGCTTTATACTATTTTTATGGCTAATAGTCCACTGTATAGGTAGACTATTTACCCATTCATCAGTTGATGGACACTGGGTTGTTTCTCTTTTTGGCTATCATAGATACCGCTGTCATGAATGTTTGTGTATAGTGTTTCATGTGGACACATGTCCTCCTCCTTTCTTTTGGTTATAGACCTAGGAGAGGAATTGCTGGGTCACATGATAACTGCATTTCACATTCAGAGCAACTGCTGGGCTGTTTCCCACAGCAGTTGCTCCTTTTCACAATCTCACACCAGCAGAGTAGGAGGGCTCTAGTCTCTCCACATCCTCCCAACACTTGATGTTGTGGCTTTTCAATCCTAACTAACCTACCAGGTATGGAGTGGTCTCTCAGCAAGCAGATGCACATGTATGTGTGCGTGTGGAGGCTGGCCAGATGTGTCTTTCTCAGTAACTTTCTACCTTGGTTTTGTTTTTGTTGTTGTTATTGATATAGGGCCTCACTTGTAGCCCCAGCTGGTCTGGAACTCACTATAGACCAGGCTGGCCTCGAACTCACAGAGATTCACTTGCCTCTGCCTCTCAAGTGCTGAAATTAAAGGCTTGTGCCACCCCCTGGCCACCTTGTTTTTTGAGATAAGGTCTCTCACAGAGCCTGGAGCTCACCAATTCAGCTAGACTGGTTGGCCAGGAAACCCCAGGATCCTACAGTCTCCCTGCCCCTGCCATGTTGGGATTACAGGCATGTGATGCCACATTTAGCTTTTACACAGATGCTGGGGACTGAACTCAGGTCTTTATGCTTCCACTGCAAACACTTTACACATGGAACTATTTCCCCAGCTCCAACGTGGCCTATTTTATAATCTTTGCTACATCTCCACAACTAAGTCACTTAACTTGTCTGAGCCTCAGTTTCTGTATCTGTTCACACAACTGAAAGAAGAAAAAGCATGAGCATCCCTTATTATGATTTCTGGATGAGAGCTTCATAACTGGTAGTTATTTTAAAAAATCATCTTTGTGAACAGAACAGGTATTTTTATATTCATCCTCTATTTGGAGTCTCAGAGTAACCACAGCCACTCTTGGGTTTGAGATGTGGAAATGTGGTTTTAAAAATCCTGCACCATGGGGCTGGAGAGAGCGGTTAAGACCACTGGCTGCTCTTACAGAGGACCTGGGTTCAGTTCCCAGCAGTACATGGCAGCAGCTAACTATACATAACTCCAGTTCCAGGAGATCTGACACCCTTTTCTGGCCTCCACAGGTATTGCATGACACGGGGTTCACTTACATACATGCAGGCACTTATACACCTAAAATGAAAATAAGTTAATTAATCCTTCACTTTTCTGTGTGGGTATATATGTGTTTTTGAAGGTATGCATCTGTATGTATATGTGTGTTCATGTGTGTGAAGAGGCATCAGGTGTCTTCTTCAATTGTTCTCTGCCTTTGTTTTTTTTTTTTTTTTTTTTGAGGCAAGGCCTCATATTGAACCAGGAGCTCATCTATTTAGCTGGTCAGCAAGCTCCAGGGATCTTCTCTCTGACTTCCAGTGTTGGAATGAAAGGCGTACACCATAAAGCCAGTCTTTTACCTGAGAACTCAGGTCCTCGTGCTCATATGGCAAGCACTTTACCAACTGTCATCTTCCCAACTCCTCCTTCACCTCTTTGGATCTTGGTTTTCTCATCTATAAACTGCGGATAATCATTGTTGGGACTATTAATTAAATGAGTTAATCAACACAAAGATACTAGAAAACTATACAGCATTTAGCAAGCTCTCATGTAGCATTGGTTATTATTGGGACTCCCATGATTTGATCTATATGTTTACTATTCAAGTGATATCAGTGAAAAACATATACGTTGAAATTCAAAACAAAGATGTCACTTTGACTGGCTAGCATGGGACCAGTGGCAAAGACCCTTGGTTAATACATGCTCGCTTCGTGTCAAAGCACAGACTGTCACAGTTCCATAGGTGATGTGACTTCCTGCATTTTGGGGTCCAGCATAAAATTTCTTAAGAGCGAATTATTGTGTTTATAAGAACACATAACTGTGAGACTACCTTATAATAATAACTAGTTCCTTCCATATGGTGAATTATATCTTACATGTATTAGATGCCTTCAAACTCTGTTCTACAGAGTCCACGGGGAGCAAAAGCAATTTCAGTAGTATAAGGGCTCAGCAGTTAGGTGCCTGGAATAAATGTGATGGGGGATCCTTGAGTCTGCTCTATCAATCTCCATCATCCCTGCTTCTCAGAATGGGCTTTTTACTGTTCTATCTGCCCATCTAGACATAAATTTTCCACCCAACAGGGCTCCTAAAATAAAACAATCCCATATTTACATGGGGCAAAACTGGAAAAATAGCATCTTGATTCAGAGCTGGAGAAATATTGACTACAGTAGCCACATGGAAGGTAGAAGGGCTTTTTTGCCCTTTGTCATTTCTGGACAGTTTAAGGGTTTGCCAAAAGTAATAAAGCCACCCTCATCTATATAATGGAAGTTGAGGCCACTTTGAGCTATAGCAGATCCTGTCTCAAAGTGGGGAGAAGAGGAATGAATTCTTTTTTTTCCAAAATAAATAGGAAAAAGAAGCAGGGAGGGTTGACAGACAAAAATTGAACATTTACTATAAGGTCTTTTCACAAGCCAGAGATTTCAGAGGCGTCTGAGGCCTGTTTCTGCAGTCCTGGCTTGTCTGTAGTCTTAGCTTGTTATCAAGGCTGATCCCTTCCTCAGTCCACCAGGAGCCGAGCTACGGACGCTCCCTGGCATTTCATTATTGTTTTGTCTGCTGTAACCACCAGGCTATTGTGTGAAACAAGCACCTGTGATGTCACCATCTTGGAAAATTCTTGGATTTTATTTCAAGTAAGTTGAGAAGCCCCGGGATGCTGTAAAGCAGAGAGGTAAAAAGATATTTGCATTCCACTGGGAATATTCTTTCCTCTTCCCTGGAGACTAGATTTCTCAGATTTTTCAGTGGCCAAAAGAGATTTAAGAAGGTTGAGTTCATTCAAAATGGCTTCTTCTCTTGGCCCAGTCTACCTCCACTGGGGCCAACAACAACACAGCATTATCCTCTGGCCCTAGGCTGTTAGTTTCCAGGGAGAGGGTGTGACTGTGTTAGTTTGTGGTTGTTAAAATGGGGCTCCTGGTTGGCTGGCTGTTCCCCAGAAGGTGGCCTTGTACCTGTGATGCTACCAAGTAGGTGGAGGAGACACCAGACACCAGGGAGGAACAAATGCTACCCAGACACAGCCTCTGTGGCCTCAGCTGAACAGAAACATGAGATTCACCACCCCTCATCCCACCCTTGGACCTGACTAAT
The DNA here is from genome assembly GCF_000622305.1 of Nannospalax galili. Lineage (NCBI taxonomy): Eukaryota > Metazoa > Chordata > Mammalia > Rodentia > Spalacidae > Nannospalax > Nannospalax galili. Next base: position 3,958,859 of record NW_008343207.1, on the reverse strand, counting down.
GTGGTAGACTTTGGGAAGCTGGAGGATCAGAGAAGACCCACTTTAGGAAGGGACCCCTGTAGGGGAAGAATCCAGCCACATAACTCATGGGGCTAAGAGAACAATAACTGCAAAGATCTGGAAACAAATAAGGGGAAAAGCAAGGACACCATGTTCTAGGACCTCATGGGAGAGGAAGGAAGAACAGGGAACCAGGGCAGATAAGAGAGGGAATATGATTCTCTGAAGAGCTTAGCCACAGTGAGGAGGGAGTATGGTATGTGGTAGAACAAAAGTGAAGTGTAAGGGCCAGTGAGAGACTACTGGAGTCACCCAGATGAGACCCAACTTGGGGTAGAAGTGGGCAGTGGAGCTGGAGAGATGTGGACCAAGTTGGGATATGCTTTAGAGTCTTCAGACCTGCTAGGTGGAAGGATGACTCAGGGACCCATGGGTGATGATCCCTGCAATACCAAGGAGAAGCAAAGCTTAAGGACCAATGCAGCACTGGCAAGAATGCCAAGCAAGCAGTTCAAACACCCCATTGCTAGTGTCCTTTTATTCATGTCTAGCACCAAAGTGTTAAAAAAAATCTGAAACACATAATTTCTGAAGAAAAAGAATTAGCATGATCCCTTTAGCTTTATGAAAAGCTACCTGTGTGGCCAGTTCCTCTGTTTCACTGTATGATGGCAGAGGTTTCTGTGTAAATTGGCACACATCCATGGGCTTCTGGTGTCCACTCCAGCCCAGCCTCCCTGGCTATTAACACAGAACTGAGACAGATTAACTACAGTCCTCTGGTGTTACAAAGTCCCAAAGGGGAGGACTGAGGGGACTTCAGAAACATAAGAGTTCTATAGTGGGCAGCCTTGAACTTCATCTTGAGAGTGATGGGAAAACATGAGTTAACCACCCCCAACATTTCACTCTGCAGATGTTCATGCATTCAGAAAATATTAAGGGTTTTATGCCCATATTTCATGTTAGAGTGTAGCTCATTTTGCTTCAAATATAGTCATACCTATGGAGTATTTTATTCTTAGCACAGGACACAGCTTGGCCTATTTGATCCTCATAGATAATTCTGTAATACTGGTTCTTTTTGCTTTTGTGAGTGTGGTGTGTGTGCACACTGTGTTCAAGGTGTGCACTCATGAGTATGCACAGAGGCCAGAGCAGGATATCAGATGTCCTGCTCATGTCCCTTTCTGTCTTATTCCTTTGAGACAAGGTCTCTCACTAAGCCTGGAGCTAGGCTGATGGCTAGCATGCTTCAGTGATCCTCCTGTCTCCACCCCTTGCCCTCTAATTCTGGGGTTACAAGAGTGTACAACACCAACCTTTTTACATGGGTACTAGGGATTTGAACTCAGGTCTTCATGCTTGCACAACAAATGCTTTTTTACTCACTGGACCATCTTCCCAGCCTATAGGCCTTCTTCTTAAAGAAGGTAATCACAATTTGAACAGTCTAACTACATTTAGGAAAATCCCCCCTGTTGTGAGTTCCGCCTCATCCATGTGTATCACAATTTAATTTTCCAGGTTCCTTTGCAGCTAGAACATAGCATGATACCCCAGCTTGTCAAACACACGCACTAAGCAGCACTTTGATACACGAAGAACAACATAGAATACTGGATGTGAACAGAATTCAAGCTTAGGAATGTGGGGGCAACATTGCCCTTTGAGCTACACATTAGGGGCTCCCTCCCTGGAGCCCTAGCTTTAGAGGATCCTGTTCTGTCCTTTTTCTGAGGTACAGGATCCCTGGGGCTGGGCCAATTTCTATTTGCTATATATAGTAGTAATAGAAACTGACCAAGCCCCATAGGCCTAAAACAATATGCCAGTAGATTTTCGTCTGAAGATTCCAGGGACAAATTCACTTTCGAACTCCTTTGTTGGTAGAATTCAGTATTTTGAGATTTGTAGACTTGAGAATGCTGTTTCCTTGCTAGCCATCCATGTGAACTGCCCTGTGGCCCTGTCTAGTTCCAAACTGCCAACAACACAATGACTTCTTCTTCATGCTTTGCATCTCTGACTTCTCTTCTGGGCCCAGTTGAAGAAAATTCTGATTTTAAGTTTTTACTCTGCTTTATGTAATTGAATCAGATAATCTTCCTGTTTTAAGATCAAACTGCACCATATAACCTAACCTAAACACTAGAGGACAACATCCACTGTACTCAAAGTTCTGGGGATTGTGCAAGCTGTGGATACCAGGATGCATGAAGCCCTGAGCTTATCCTGTCTGTCACAAGGACAGAGTGTGATCACCCAGAGCTGTACTTCTATACTCCTAGATTCTGGGTATCCAAGACCTCAGAATTCTCTTCTCAAGTGGCCTCAAGCCATCCCAAGAGTCATCCTCTGTGATAGTTCATCTTCATTGTCAGCTTTAGTGATTTGGAATCATTAAGGAGACATACCTCTGGGCATGTCTCCGAGGATATTTCCAAAGAGATTTAACTGAGCAGAAAAGACCATCTTCAGGTTAATGGCACCATCTCATGGGCTAAGGTACAGACTGAATGAAAAGGAGAAAGTGAGGCCAGGGGTAGTGGTACACATCTTTAATCCCAGCACTCGGGAGGCAAAGGCAGATGGAGCTCTGTGAGTTGGAGACCAGCCTAGTCTACATTGTGAGTTCCAGCTGGGGCTATGGGGAGATCCTGTTTCAAAAAGACAGAAAGAAAGAAAGAAAGAAAGAAAGAAAGAAAGAAAGAAAGAAAGAAAGAAAGAAAGAAAGAAAGAAAGAAAGAAAGAAAGAAAGAGAAAGAGAAAAGGAAAAGGTGAGCTGAGTACAACATTCAGTCACCTCTCTTAACTTCCTAGGTGAGGATGCAATGTGACTAACCACCTCATACACCTGCCACCTTACTTTCCCCATTATGACAGACTATATAGCCTTAAACTTGAGCCAAAATAAACCCTTTTGTGATGGTTAATACTGATTGTCAACTGAACAGGATTTAGCATCGCCGTGGACTCTGTGAAGGACTTTCTAAACTGGGTTAACTGCAGTGGGAAGACCAACCTACATGTGGGAAGCACCATTCCATGGTCTGGGATCCTAGAGTACACAAAAATGAGAAAGTGAGCCGTGCACCAGCTCTCTTCTCTCTCTGCTTCCTGACTACAAATGCAGTGTGACCAGCTGCCTCAAGATCCCGCTGCCATGCCTTCCCACCATGATGGACTGTACCCTCCCACCATGATGGACTGTACCCTCAAACTGTGAGCCAAAATAAACCCTTCCTGAAGTTTTTGTCATGAAATTTTGTCACAGCAACAGGAAAAATAATTAATACGCTTTCTTCTTAAAGTTTCTTTTGTCAGGTGTGTCACAGTAATAAGAAAAAAGAACTGATTGCTCTTCTTGAAAGCAGACCATAGCACCCTGGGACATGTTCCTGCATGCAAGCAGTGGCTAAGGGGCAGCGTTTGTGGGTGGCAGGTGTGGCAGGAGCTTGGGCATGTGGCCTGGGGGCTATCCATACACACATGTGTGTAGAAAGATCCAGAAATGAGATGGGAAGTGGGAGTGAGCTGTGGGCCAGGAGCCTCTTCAACCAGTACTTTCATCCCGTGGTACAGAATTCTGAGCAGTCTAAGAACTTTGAGTTTGAATCTGGCCTTCCAGGTTATAAAGAAGATATGTTTATCAGGCAGATGAGAGTATCTTTTTTTTTTTTTTTTTTTTTTTTGGTCTTTTTGAGACAGGGTCTCCCTGTAGCCCCAGGCTGTCCTGGAACTCACTATGTAGACCAGGCTGGCCTTGAAATCACAGAGATCTGCCTGCCTCTACCTCCCGAATGCTGAGATTAAAGGCATGCGCCACCACGCCCAGCTGAGTATCCATTTTTTTAAAGAATAAAATACACTAAGTTTTTTAGTATTTATAAAAAAGTATAGCATAGGGGCTGGAGAGATGGCTCAGCAGTTAAGAGTATTGGCTGCTCTTAACCTTTTGCAGAGGACCTGGGTTCAATTCCCAGCACCCACATGGTGGCTAACAACCATTTGTAACTCCAGTTCCAGGGGATCTGACGCTCTCTTCTGACCTCCACAGCACTACACAACACGGGTGCACCTGTGTACATGTAAGCAATACACTCATAACACATGAAATAAAAATAATTAAAAAGTATTTTTAAAACTACAGTATACAGGGCCAGGCATGGTGGCACACGCCTTTAATCCCAGCACTCGAGAGGCAGAGGCAGACTGATCTCTGTGATTTCAAGGCCAGCCTGGTCTACATAGTGAGCTCCAGGACAGCTGGGGCTACAGGGAGACCCTGTCTCAAAAAGACCAAATAAATAAATAAATAAATAAAATAAAACAAAACAGCAAAAAAACCTACAGTATACAGATATTCAAATAAAGAAATATTCAAACTAGTAAAAACAGCTTGTGGGGATTATATGTAAATACTTTCCATTTAAGGACTTACTTTGCATTGAAAATGTGTTATATCTTAAGAGAGCATTCAAAGGGCTTACCCAAAGGGATATATATATATATATATATATAGAGAGAGAGAGAGAGAGAGAGAGAGAGAAAGAGAGAGAGAATATAATATATACTTTATATAGCATATATAATATACATATATATATATGAACTCATTAGTATGCTTTTTAAAAAATATTTTTGAGAAAGGGTTTCCCTGTAGCTCCAGCTGGCCTGGAACTCACTATATAGACCAGATTGGCCTTGAACTCACAGAAATCCCCCTGTGTCTATCTCCCAAGTACTGAGATTAAAGGCATGCACTATAATGCCTGGCTTAGTATGCTTTTTTAAGATATGCTTTCTTGTTTTCCTTTCTAAATGTTATAGTATACATACTTGTGCATTTATTTACATATATACTTGTATGTATTGTAGGTTAGGATGTACGTTTGTGGGAAAACATACAGTTTTTTCTTTCTGAAATTGGGTGACCTGACTTAATATTATATATTCTAGTTCTGTCAATTTTCCTGTGAATTTTGTGATTTTATTTTTCTTTAGAGCTGAATAATATTCTGTTTTCTATATATGCCATATGTTCATTGTCCATTCATCAGTTGATGGACAACTAGGTTGATTCCATTTCCTTGCTATAGTGAGGAGAGCAGCAGTAAACATGGGGGTGCAGATATCTCTATGGCGAGGTATGGAGTTCTCTGGGAATATGTCGAGGAGTGAAATTGCTGGGTCATATAGTAATTCTTTTTTAATTTTTTGAGGCTCCAAACTAATTCCCATAATGGCTGTGTTAATGTGCACTCCCACCAGCAGTGAATAAGGGTTCCTCTCTCTTCACATTCTTTCCAACATTTGTTGTTGGGTTCTTTGATGATAGCCATTCTGACTGGGGTTTCCATTTTACTAAAGTTTTTAAGTGACTTTTGAATATTTAAACATGTAGTATATGGGCCTCTACTTTTTTTCTTGCCCAGGAATAAGATTTCTGTGGCTTCTGTCCAAACCACCAATTTGGTAGCTTGAAACAACAGAGATATATTCTCTCATGGTTCTGGAAGCTAGACATTCACAGTCAGTATCACTGAGCTGAAATCAAAGTACCAGCAGGGCCATAATCCCTCTCAAGGCTCTCAGTAAGAAGACATTCCTTGTCTCTTCCAGTTTCTAGTAGCTGCTGGTGTCTCCTGCCTTGTAATTTCTCTCCAGTTGCTGAGGACAGCATCTTCTATCCTCTCTCTGCTGGGTCTTATTAGAGCCTCCTCTTCTGAGTGAGTGTCAGATCTCCCTCTGCCTCTTTTTGTTGTTGTTGTTTGAGACTGGTAGACCCAGCTGGCCCGGAACTTACTATGTAGACCAGGCTGGACTCCATCTCACAGAAATTTGCCTGGCCTTTGCCTCCCAAATGCTGGGATTAAAGGCATAGTACAAGAGGGTCTCTCTCTGCCTCTTTTATTTTATTTTTTCCCCTCTACCTCTTTTATAGGGACAAATGTGATAGCATTTAGAGTTCACCTGGATAATTTTAAGTATTTTACTTTTTTTTTTGGTCTTTTTGAGACTTTTTATTTTATGTGTATGAATGTTATGCCTGCATGTATATAAGTGCACCTTTTTTCATGCAATGCCCACAGAGGTCAGAAGAGGTTTCAGATCCCCTGGAACTGGAGTTACAGACAGTTGTTAACCACCATGTGGGTGTTGGGAATCAAACCTGAGTCCTCTGCAAGAGCAGCCACTGCTCTTAACTGCTGAGCCATCTCTCCAGCCCCATCACCTAGATAATTTAAGACAATCTCACCATCTCAAATTTCTCAATCATGTATACAGGGATCCCTTTTCTTTTTTTTTTTTTTTTCATTTTCTGGTGACCTAGAACTCATTATATAGACCAGGCTGGCCTCAAACTCACAGAAATCTGCTTTCCTCTGCCTCCTGACTACTGGGACTACAGGTGGGCACACCATGCCTGACTTGAGATTCCTTTTCTTGATAAGGTACTGTTCTAGTTTGCTTTCTATTGCTGTGATAAACACCATGACCAAAAGCAACTTGGGGGAAGAAAGGGTTTATTTCAGTCTTTCATTGAGACAAGCTGAGGCAGGAACTAAGACAGAGACCACAAAGGAATGCTGCTTACTGCCTTGCTTCCCCTGGCTTCCTCAGTTGCTTTTCCTATATAGCCCAAGCCCACCTCCCCAGAGATGGTACCACCAACATTGGGTTGGGCCCTCTCACATCAATTAATAATCAAGAAAATGCCCTACAAACATGCCCACAGGCCAATCTGATGGAGGAAATTCCTCAACTGGGGTTCCTTCTTCCCAGGTATTCCTATTTTGTGTTAAGTTGACAAAACCTAACCAGCATGGGCACCACTGACAGACTCCAGAGATTATGATCTGATATCCTCGGGTCTTATTACAGGAGAGGTGCCTGGCAGTACCTAGTTCATTCAGGCACAGCTATAGCTGAGGTCTTGGCACCTTATCCCCAACATTATTGAGAAGGGCTGCTCTTTGTGAGTTCCCACCTAAGGGCTGGGCAGTGGTTAGCAGAGAACTTTTTCCGGAATAGTCTCTGCTTCTTGCCTGTGTAATGTCCAAGTGAACCTGGTCTTTGTCCTTATGATAGATTGAATAAATTTCCTAACAGCCTTTCAAATCTCTTTGGTTAGATAACTTGCCCAAGGTCACACAGCTAGTCAGAGGCAGATCCAAGATGGAACTTGAGCATCTCATTCAGAGTCCATGCTCTCATTATAGAGTGGAGGCAACAAGACCAAGACTGGAGGGTTGAGTTGATGGTGACCTGAACTAAGGAGAACATAGTGCACAGGGCAGAAGGAGTTTAGTAATATTAGGAAGATAAAACAATAGGATTTGTTTGCTTTTGGTTTTCTGAGACAGAATTTCAAGTAACCCAGGTTGGTCTCCAACTCCATATGTACCTGGCCTTGAACTGCTGATCCTCTTGCCTCTACAGCCCAAAAATTGGTGTAACTGGCTTTCACCACCATGCCAGCTCTGACACTAGGATTTGCAGCTGAGTGGATGGAGGAGGAGCGTCGGGGAGGGGAGATGAGGAAAGCATGGATTAAGCAGTGTGTCCTTCTGTTTTCTGACTTGGGCAACTGATGGGAGGTTGGTGGAATAGTTTGCTGGGGTTAGGAAATTCAAGAGAAATACCGAATGGGGGAAGAGGAGGAGTTCAGAGCTGAAGATACTGAATTTGAAGGGTCTATGAGGATTATCAGTGTGCATATTGAATGCATAGTTAGACATTAGGTTTCAGAGCTCTAGGATAGATTACATCGCAATGGTAATTAGAATCATGGATATATGTAACCAACCAGCAAGAAGAGGTAGATGAAAGCAGGAGGCTTGGAACAGAGCCTGAGTGGTGCTAACATTTAAGGGGCAGGGAGGCACAGAAGTCCTCAAAGAATTCTGAGACAGAGAGGCCAGAGAGACCAAGGAAGTCAGGAGAATAAAGGTTCCTGGAAGCTGAGGTAAGAAGGAAAAGGAAATGGTCCAGGGTCAACAGAGTTGATGGTGGCATTTGTGGTATGTCTGCTGGACCTGGAGAGAGTGACTTGGCAAGGGAGGCACTGGAGAAGTAGTGGGGGTAGAAACCAGACTGGAGTGGGTGGAGGAGTGAATGGAGATGCGGAAATGGATGTGGTGACTCACTCTTTCAAAAGACTGGGCTCCAGAGGAGACGGCCCCGAGTGGTGGAAGAATGTGGGATGGAGGGAGGCTTTATTTTTAAGATGAGAAATAATGGAAAAGAGAGAAGGAAAGGAGAGAAACTCCTCTCCTATATGTCCTATTTTCATGGAATGCATGAAAATCACCACCATCATCATTGTCGTCGTCATCTCCACTGTCACCAACTAGCAACCACAAGGGAAGCTTGCTTGTCCTGGGACTGCTGTAATGGTTCATCCCTTCTTTCTGTAACCTTCAGTTACAGTTCTAGCCTGTGTCCTTCTGCTTCAATCGCTTCACATTGTTGTTAAGTCTGTCCTCTGATATCATCTTAGCGATGTTCTTCTTTCCTGTCAAGACCCTTGTCAAAGGCAGTGTGCACTTTGCTCCTGGGACCATGAAAAGGTGCAACCTTCTGTGGTTTGACACACAAAATCAAACAGCAAATGTGCATGCTTTTTTGTGGGGTTTTTTGGTCTTTTTGAGACAAGGTCTCCCTGTAGCCCCAATTGGCCTGGTACTCACTATGTAGATCAGGCTGGCCTTGAACTCCCAAATGCTGAGATTAAAAGTGCGCACCACCACATCCGGCAATGTGTATGCTCTTTAACCTGGTATTTCACCTCAGGACTTAGTGCTCTTACTGGGAGAAAATGCTCGTGCCAGTGTTTCTGGTAACATGAACGAGGGCTGTTGCGTTATACTATTCCTGGGGAGATGTGCATAAATGTCTACTCATTCCAGATAGGGAAGCAACGACAGACCAAAGTAAGGATACCACCGAAATCTGACTTGGTGAACCAATGAGTTTTATTTGGTTTAGTTATAGAAGTATAGGTGAAGAGTTACTTAAGGAAAAGAAAAGACAAGCAGCTGCATCACCAAAAGCCCACCACAGCATAGGTGATGACAGCTCACAAAAGTAGGAAACTGGAGCACAACTTGCAGGCAGCCCAACAGGCTGGAGAGTGTCCTTTGCAGGTGGCTCAGTTGGTCTGAGTCTCTTAGATCAGGCAGTTCAGCTGGTTTTAGTTTCTCTAGGCAACTCAGCTTGTTGGTTGCTTGTTGGTTGCTCAGCTTGTTGGTTGCTTCCTGGTGGCTTGACTGCTCTGAGAGCATCTCTCAGCAGTCCTTAGGAGATATCCATCATCTATCTATCTATCTATCTATCTATCTATCTATCTATCTATCTATCTATCTACTATCTATCTATCTATCTATCTATCTATCATCTATCTATCTATCATATATATATACTTGAGTGATGAGGAGCCTAGTGAATCTTGTCAACTTCAGGGACTTCTTGAAGCTACTGAGTTGCTTACTGGGCTCCCTGAAAAATGGAATGTTATCTAATCCCTAAAAGATTTTAGGGTTACCTCTTCAGAGAGGGGGAATGTTAAGAGTAGCAAAAAGCCCCACTGAAGAAAGGAAAGGAAAGGAAATACATGAAGTTGTAAGAAAAAAGTGATTGGGAGATATGGGAGGTGTTAGAGGGGAGGGAGTAGGCATGGATTTGATCAAAGCACCTTATATGCATGTATGAAATTCTCAATAAAGTTTTCTTAAAAAAGAAAAAAAAAGAATATCCTGTTGTTTACCTTCCTTTAAGAGCATCTTGTTGTTTACTCAGCTTCCCTTCAAGATGGAAGGTTTTATCTCTAAGGAAATTGCTGTACAACAGGTGACAGGGAGCGAAGACTGAAGTCAGGACCCGGCAGGGCGTGGGTTAAACAAATGTGAAGGCTGGTTGCTCTCAGAGCTTTCCTTTCACTTTAGTACCTGTGCTCAGAACCCAGGCTCTGTAAGGGACAGACAGACTTTGCTGAAGGCACTTTCTGCTGAGCTCTGAGAACCAGCTCACCATGCTGGCAGAGAGCCAGTTGTGTGGATATAAGTCTGTGAGAGTCCTTCAAATTCAAAGCATATGATTTGGGACTCTGAAGAATGCCTTCCTGGTGGGCACCTGCATCTATATCTGGTGAGTCAAGCAAGAGCCAGTCTCCAGGCTCCATGGCCTAACGTCCTTCTCCCGCTCCGCCTTACCCCTGCTCCTCCATTCTACATCCTCTCCTTTGGCCAGACTGGCCTGAAAAGTTCTTTGGATGGCCCTGGTTTCTCCTCTGTCAGCTCTTCTGAACATTCTAGGCTGTCCAGCTCTTCTCCCCACCTCTCAGTTTTACCCAGACTCAGCTAGATCCCCGGTTCCTTAACACCATTTGCTCCAGGGACCAGCGGCTTTGCATGCAGCTGAATACATAGAAAATAGTTGCTTCTTAGAGCTAATGGTCATAAGGGTTAATGACTAGAGAGTTATAGTTATGGCCTCATTCAAGGACTAAACTCATGGGCCAGAGAGGTGACTTAGCTCCTGAGACACCACACAAATCAAGAGTGCATGACTTTCCTTCTCCTTTGATGCATCTCTCTGCATGTTAATAGAATTTTCATGTTCCTTGTGACAAAGGTTCATTATGATTGCAAAGCCTTTGCACTTTTGAGAGGGTTGGAGTCTATTAAAGATAATCAAGTATTACACAGTACAATGGATATGACATATCAGAATGAGCTTCCCAAATGGTGGAGCAAGTGTTAGTTTTGGATGATATTACAGTGTGTAACGTGAGAGAACATTGCATGTGTTTTGTATGTGTTGACTGAACAAACATGACTGTATTTGTCTACAGCATTCTATTTAAGATCTGTGTCATATATGCTGATTGGGTAGATTTTTAGACCTAACATCTTTCTTTAAAAAAAAATATTTATTTAGTATGGTGCATGTGTGTGTGTGTGTGTATGTGTGTGTGTGTGTGTGTGTGTGTGTGTGTGTGTGTGTGCATATGGAGATCAGAGAACAACTTACAGAAGTCAGTTCTCTCTTCCCACCACATAGGTTCTGGGGATTGAACTTGAGTCATCAGTCTTAGAAACAAGCGCCTTTACCCACTGAACCATCTCCCCAGCCCAACATTTTTCTTTTAATGACTGTCAGAGACATGTTAAAATATACCATGAGTTATGTAATAGCTAGGTGCCACCATGCAGTTTAAGAAACAGAATATATTAATCCAGCTTTGCTCCCTATGAGTCCACCTTTCGTCCTATTATCTCCTCTCTCCTTGTAAACATCATCCTGAATTTGATGTTTAGTCCTTTGCTTTGATATTTTTACAAACATATGTCTGTGTCTATAAAAATGTATAATTTGAGGCCTGGAGAGATGGCTCAGCGATTAAGAACACTGGTTATTCTTGCAGAAGATCCAGGTTTGAATCCCAGCACCCACATGGCAGCTAACAATTGCCCATAATCCCAGTTCCAGAGGATCTGACAGCCTCTTCTGTCCTCTGTGGGCATTGCGTGACATGGGTGCACTTACCTACATGCAGGCGATACATGCATATACATAAAATAAAAATAATAAATAAAATATATTTTTACATGTATAATTTGCTATGAGTGATGGTGCACACCTTTAATCCCAGCACTCAGGAGGCAGAGACAGGCAGATCTCTCTAAGATCAAGGCTGGCCTGGTCTACAAAGTGAGTTCTAGGCCAGTTGGGGCTACAGGGAGACCCTGTCTCAAAAAGAGCACAAAAAAAAAAAAAAAAAAAGTTTAAGATGAAATAAATCCTTTCCTCCCCCAAGTTAGTTTTGGTCAGTGTTTTATTACAGCAATATAAAGCAAACTAGAACATAATTTTTATCTTACTTATTGAGGTGAAATTCATACAACATAAAATTGGCCATTTAACGACAAAGAAAGAAATGAAAAAAAATCTATTTTAAGAGCAACAATGGCAGTGGCATTTAGCACACAGCATTATATAACAAATACCTCTGTCTATCAAAATCATATGCTCATTAATTGTCACGCCTCATTTCTCCCCTAGCTACCACCCCTCTTAGTCTGAATGGGTTTATCTATTCTGGATATTTCGTATAAATGGGATGGCCTCTGTGTCTGATTTCTTTCACTTATCAGAGTAATGTTTTCAAGGTTCACCTACATTTCCTATGCATCAGTACTTCATTCATTTTTATGGTTGAATAATATTCCATTGTCTAGATAGACCACAATTTGCCTAAATGTTTGTCACTTGATAATTTAGGTTATTTTTACCTTTTGGCAACTGTGGCTAGTGCTGCTGTACGTCTCTATCTGAGCATATACTGCTGTTTTCTTTGAACTTTTTATCATCCTGTAGCTTCATTTCTTCCACATGATATGCCCTCCGTGTAGAACAAGCGGCCCTAGGCAGCTCACTTTCACTGCTGTACCACAAATGCAATAATTCATCCATTCAGAGTTTGAGAAAGCTCAAACTCATTTCCAGTTTCCCTCTGAAAACAATGCTGCACAAACCCGCTTTTGCACAGCTCCTTGATCATGGGTGTGGGAACTACTCAGAGAGAGATATCCTAGAGTTTTATTACTGGGCTCTAGAGATGCTCTGGTACTTGCTGTTAGCAAATAGAAACTGCCTCTTCATGGGTTCCTGTGGTTCCCCCAACCCTGTGCATTAGAGTCACTTGGGGAACACTTAAAGACCACATTGAACCACGGACCTATCTGGGTCATGGTCATAGGGATAAGACTGGAGAGCTACAAGTCTGAAAGCTCGCTGGGTGGTTTTCTGCTCAGCCAGTACCATGTCTCAGTCTACTCTGTCTTAGCTCATGGAAGGCAATCCGTGGCTTGGATTTATGTCCCGAGAACATCACAAAGGGGTGGGCAGAAAGAGGAATGGAACCAGTAGATGCTGGGTGAGTAAATGAAATATTTGAGACAAGCTTTTAAAAAGTCTTTTGTGTATTTGTGTGTGCACAAACACATGCCATGGCAAATGTGTGGAAGTCAAAGGACAACCTAGGGTGTCAGTCCTTACCAAGTACCTCTGTTCATAGTATCTGTTGTTCGCTCTTGCAGTGGCCAGGTTGGCTAGCTTGCAAACTTCTGGAGAGTCTCCTGTCTCTGCCTCCCATCTCCCTGTAGGACAGCTGGGATTAGAGATTCATGCCATATTGTGTTCAGCTTTTACATACGTTCTGGGTATCTAAACTCAGATCACCAGCCTTCCATAGCACTCTCTTTACCCACTAAGCCATCTCCCTAGCTCCCTAAAACAAGCTATTTCAGTTCAACAGGGAAAACAGAAAAATGGAGATCAAATCTAATGAACAGAAGCAAGAGGCAGACAGCTGTGTGCTGCTGAGCCCTGGGACAGAGCTGCTTAGTCCACCGAGGGCTGGACGATTAGTTAAGATTCGGATCTATGGTAGGAAATGCTAAAGGTGGGAGGTGTGACTCCTGATCCCAGTTTGCAGAGAGGGAAAGTGAGTCACAGGGACTCAGGTTGCTGGCAGAAGCAGGATGTAAACAGAAGCAACCCATGATGTTCCTCCCTGAGTCTGCAGCACAAACCACTGCTCTGGATCGTTAGGAAACCACTAATACTTTTCTCTCTGCCCTTTAGCTTTGCCTTGGTGAGTGACAAGCTATATCAGCGGAAAGAGCCCGTCATCAGCTCCGTGCACACCAAGGTGAAAGGGATAGCAGAAGCAACCGAGAATGTCATTGAGGGTGGGGTGAAGAAGTCAGTGAAAAACATCTTTGACACTGCAGACTACACCTTCCCTTTGCAGGTGAGCACCTGGGACTCGTCATTGGTCACTGACTCACCCCCTCCCTGGTGCCTAGAGACTCACTTCAAAAATTGTTGGCTTGGGGCTGAGAATATAGCTCAGAGGATACAGTGTTTGCCTAGCATGCATGAAGGCCCAGGTTCAGTCACATAACACCAGATGTGGTGGTGCATGCCTGTAACCCCAGAAGGTTGAAGCAAGAGGATCAGGAGTTCAAGGTTACTCTCAACTGCATTAGTGAGTTCAAGGCCAGTCTGAACTACACAGGACCTTGTCTCAAAAAAAAAAAAAAAAAAAAAACAGAAATGAAATCATTGGCCCTATTTTAAAAGCTCTGTGAAAATCCCAACTGAGAAAATCTAAAAATTGCAAAACTGGGCCGGATCCAGCAGCTCAAAGATGTATCTTTGCTTTATTGAGTCCTACTGGGCTGCTCAAAATAGCAGCCTGTCCTGGTGCATTTCAGACATCATCTGATTCACTCACACTGATCTACACACAGCTTTTAGAAGCAAGGCCACCACATCAGCAAGCTCTGCCTGGATTCAGAAGGGCAGAGAGCTTGCCAGGAAGGTAACACCAGCCTTTCTATGGCATGGTTTGTGTGGCCTATTGTCACTGAAAATGTCTCTAGGAGACCTTTCTTGAGTCTTTATCAAGAAAGTATGTGGGTGGCTAACAGGAAAAGTATATTCACAGAATGTGTGTGGCTAGCTCAGTTTGTAATCAGGGAAAAGGAAAGCAGTTACCAAAAAGGAGAAATAAAAGAGGGTCGAGGAGCCAAGGAACAGATGGGGGCGGGAAGGGCAAAGGAGCCGATTTGCAACCCTAGGGAGCCAGAGCACTTGGCAAAACCCCAGTCAAGCCAAGCTGGTGCTTTCTAGCCATGGGCTATTAAAAGCTAGTGATTGCCCAGGTGGTAGGAAGCCCCATAGTCCTTCCATTAAGCCCTGGAAAATCTGAACAGCTTTCCCAGGGTACAGCCTATACCCCACCTCCACCTCCCCAGCTCTCCAGAGTCTCAATTTAATGCGATTTTACTGTGTCAGAAAAATGACACAGCTGCTTTTGAGGTTGAATAGGAAAATGACTGCTCCATCCATTTGAATGTTCCTCTGCTCCCCCTCAGCCCAGTGGGACGGCTCATGAAGCTTTGATATTAAGCCCTTGGCATAGGCCATGATGCCCACAGCTCTGATTTCTAGAGGCTTAAAGGAGTGCAAAGGCTCGCCCCCGGGCACTTAGCAAGCTATATTCTGAGGTTTAAGTCGTTCTGTTCTCCAAGGTCTTGCCTTTACTCCTCCATTTTTCTCTGCAGGGGAACTCATTCTTTGTGATGACAAATTTTCTCAAGACAGAAAGTCAACAGCAGGGGTTATGTCCAGAGGTAAGCAAGGAACACACTCAGAGGGGTCGCCGGTGATATATGTTTCCGAACCTGACAGATCTTTTGCCTGCTCACCTCAGTCTCTGGCTGCAGCACTAGGGGCCTGTGTGGATACCTGCTCTTTCCATCATGGGCTCCCTAGGCAGTTCAGGAAAATGTGATCCTTGGCACTTGCATGACTAATTTTCCATTTCATTGAAGCCTCACACTTTCAAGAGGATAACAGCATCCTAGACTCTACTTTACACATCAGAACACAGACACAGAGGGTAGACGACTTTCCAAGGGGTCACACAGCTTGCTGGAGACAGAGCCAGGCTTAGAATCTGGTTGCCCTTATTCACAGTCTCTCCTTCTAGGGCTCATTGGGAACTGTCTACAGGTTTGGTCCCAGGGAACACTGTCAAATAGGTCAAGTTGGCCTGTTCTTCACCTCACCCTCTACATCAAGTGTCATGCCCCCACCCCACTCCCAGCCTTTTCCTACTTTGCCTTCTTCCTGAAATCCTTCTTTAGCTCCACTCTCTGCTGTTCTCGTTGGTCTACAGCAGCACCATCACTAGTTTTGACCCGTCTCTGCCCTGATTGGGAGCAGATTAGGGGCAGCAGAGACTAGGCTTAGAAGCTAGACTGTTACCAGAGACTATTCCCAACAGGATGGGAAGCCATCATGGTGGGGAGCAAGGGAGGCATGCCCAGCCAGGTCTCCTGTCTATGGTGGGACTAGCCTGACCTGAAGAAACACATTCTACCCCTTCTTGTGACAAGACCAAGCTTTCTGAGCATCTATGAGTTCTAAGTAAAGCAATATTCCCAAACTTGGAAACAGGCTGACATTTCCCTCCAGATGTCTCCATGATCTTCCTCCTAAAGAGAGGCCCCTGCTTATTTATTTGTCCCCTTAAGTGCCCTGTGGATCTGACAAGCTAGTTGACAGTCAGTATAGCTGATCACTCCCTTCCCTGGAGGTTAGTTATCTTTTGTCCCACATTCCAGTCTACTGGGCCACAATCTACTCCTGTGTGTACCCAGACACTTCTCAGGTTATTGACACTTATAAGGAAGCAGATTAGGGGCAGCAGAGACTGGGCTTAGCTAGACTGTTAAAGGTTCAAGTGTGACTTACTGGCTCGGTGACCTCAGGTTAGTGACTTCCCCTCTCTGAGGCTTGATGTGTTCATCTGCAAAAGGGCCCATTTACAAAACCCGGTCTTGAATTGCTGAAACAAGTGAGTGGGCAGCTGGATGAATGTAAGACAGCATGGTGCATTGTAAGTCTCCAATAAATGTGAGCTGTTAAGACAGAACAAACTCACAGAATGATCACTTAGACAGTTAAAGCCCAAGAACTCTGTGGGACACTGCCAGCCAGGAGGATACCACATGACTCTGTGGGAGGGGACTTTGGCCTGTGCTGGGAGCTAGCCTAGGTCAATCCACCTGGACTTGTTGGTTTTGCTTGTTTCCCTCAGGACTGACACACACAGCAGCTGGGGTTGGCATCATGTGGAGGCTCAGAATGATGGGCCATTCTTCACTTCCAGGAACTCTCACAACTTTTCTCACTAGGGTCTTTCCATATGTTGGCTCCAGACAGTAGCCAAACTTCCAAACTACAGCTCTGGCACCCTAGAGCCAAAACACAAAGAAGGTTTCAGGCTTTCCTAAGGCTTAGGTCTGGAGTTGGCCTCATGTTGCTTTTGTTCCCCCATTAATTCTGTGATCAGAGCATAGGTTCAGCTTCAAAAGGAGGGAAATACTCCACCCCTTATTCAGGAGAGAGACCAAGAACTTCTCTAATCCATGCACCAATCACAAAATGATTTTATTGCTACTGCCTTTAGAATTTCTTTTAGAGTTAAAAATAGAATTGGTTTCTCTTCTTTTCTAGGAATTCCTTCTAGTTGATAATGAAAATCACATAACTGTCTAAGAGCCACAGTAAATGATTATTCAATCTCATTCATTCATTCAATGATTATGGAGGCCTATTATGTATCAAGCAGGTAGTCAGGCTACAAAGATTTGACCTAGGCTTTGCAGTCCAAGAGTCTAATTTAGGGTGTCACAAGGAGAAGAAATCAGGGGCCTGGTGGGTCTTTCTTTCACAGAAAGAAGGATCCAGACAGTAAGAACATGAGGGTTTGAAAACCATGGAACTGTTCACTGAGCAAGTACTGCATGTGAAACCCTTTCCATTGCTCATGCCATCTTCCCAGCAACCACACAAGGCAAATCTGCACAGCCTCCTTTAATAGAGGAGGGAAATGAAGCGTGGAGAGGTGAAGTGGCCACAGTCACTTAACCAGGACAAAACCACCATGGGAAGTCAAAGATGCATATGCCAGGCCGTGTTGTTTCCCTTTCCTCATTCTGTCCTTCAGCTCTGAGACAGCTGGCCTCATTTTCTCCAGCCAGCATGCTGGCAGTGTCCTTTCTTCCCACATTGCGGGCTGCCTCTTGGCACCTGCCTGTTCACTTAGTTCTTTGGTGCCAGGGCTACTAGGACCTTGCCACCTGCTCGCCACTGCAATGACCATCTCTGATAGTTGCCTTGACACCTGCTATTTATATTTCATTCATTCTTACTTTTAAGTTGCTATATCATCCATATACTATAAAACTCATGACTTCAAAGTTACAATTCAGTGATATCTGCAATGTGTGCAAACATCACCAAGATTAATTCCAGAATATTTGTTACCCCAAAAGGAAACTTTGTTCCCATTAACAATAAGTTTCTGTGCCCCCCTCCCCCAGCCACTAGCTACCACCAGTGTACTTTCTGTCTCTACAGGTTTTGCCTACTCAGAACATTTCTTACAAATGGACTCATATAGGACATGGCCTTTGGAGTCTGGCTCCTTTCACTGCATCCTGTTTTGAAGGCCCATGTACGGTTTAGCATTGTCAGCACCTGACTGAACAAGATACCACGTATAGGGGCTAGGAAGATAGTTTAGCCAGTAAAATGCTTGGCACACAAGCATGAGGACCTGAGTTCGATCCCCAGCACCCAAAGTAAAAAGCCAGCTACAGTGGTGAACATTTGTAATCCTAGTGCTAGGGAGGTAGTGACTAGTGGATCCCTCAGTCTCAATGGCCCAACCTAGCCAAATTAGTGAGCTCCATGTTCACTGAGAGACTCTGTCTCAACAAATAAGGTAGAGAATCATGGAAGACACTGAACACTGACGTGGCCTTCACGTGCACACACATGAACATATACACATGCTTAGACCACACACACAAACACATACACATTCCACATATGAACATACCACCTTTTTTGTCCCTTCACACTCTGATGGATTTGTCTCTCACCTTCTCACATTGTGAGTAGTTCTGTGATGAACGGTGGTGAGCAGGGTTTCATGTCAGCTTCTCCATATCTTAGTGGCTCATGATGCTCACCCTGTTCTCCTGTCCTTCTCCCTGTAGCTTCCCACCCGCAGGACACTCTGTTCCTCTGACCGGAATTGTAAAAAGGGATGGATGGACCCACAAAGCAAAGGTATTTTCTGTGTCTTTCCTTGAATGGCTGAGGGTGGTTGGTCAAGCATCTTGGTGACATTTATGATGCCCAGTTGTGGATCCTTAGCCTCTGGCTCTCAGCTGCCTGCCACAACCAAGCCTCAGAGAAAGGTTGTCCCCTGCCTTGGCGCTCTTCCCAGCAGACAAGCTGCCGCCTGTTGAGTGTGACTCCAATTTTCCAATCAGAGAAGTTGCTTAAGGATATTATTGCCCATAATAGGCTGGGTTGTCCTACATTAATTAGCCATAAAGAAAATGCCTCAGGGTCTGGAGAGATGGTTCAGTGATTAAGAACACTGGATGTTCTTGCAGAGGACCTGAGTTCAGTTCCTAGCACCCACCTACCTCTTCTGACTCAGTTCCACAGGCATCGCACAACACAAGTGCAGGCAAAGCACTCATACACAAAAATAAAAATAAATAAATTTTAAAAAAGAAAATGCAGGCTGGAGAGATGGCTCAGCAGTTAAGAACACTGGTTGTTCTTGCAAAAGACCCGGGTTCGAATCCCAGCACCCACATGGCAGCTAACAACTCGATAACTCCGGTTCCAAGGGATTCGACAGCCTCTTCTGTCCTCCATGGGCATTGCACAACATGGGTGCACTTACCTACATGCAGGCAATACATGCATACACATAAAATAAAAATAATAAATAAAATATTTTTTAAAAAGAAAAGAAAATGCCCCACAGACATGCTCACAGGCCAATCTAATGGAGGGAATTGGCATGCTCAGGGTCTAATCGTTGGAAAAATCACCTGGCCTATTACATCACTGTAGTATTCTAAACTTTGCCTCTAAACTTTCCCAAAAATGGAGAAGCATGAACTTGAAACTACAGGGACCTGATGATAAAACCCATATTAACCTTTTTAAAAAAAATGTACTAGAGATTGAACACAGGGCCTCATGCAGGCTACACAAGTGCTCTACCATAGCCTCATAGAAAGACCTTATCTCGTGTTTTAACTTTAAAAGGCATATGACAAAGAATTAAGAGCCACCAGTGTTTACAAAGCCCACTCACAGAAAGGTGCACCAGTGTTGAGTTCTATTCTATAACGTGGGTCTGAGTTAGCAGATCAATCACTGAAACATGGTTTGCCCTTCATCAGTTCTCCCTCTTCCTGACACTCCAGGAAGATGCCCCAACTTCATTTTTTTCACACCCACTGACACGCTGTGGCACTCACATTCCCACATGAGAAGCCACATTCTATAGTCTGTGGGTACTGAGCTCTCCTCTTGGGCAATTCCCCTTGCAAGGAAGCCAAAGCACCAGCACTTTTCTGTACTCTCTCTGGGCCTTTTCTTCTTCTTCATTTTTTTTTTTTTTTTTTTTTTTTTTTTTTTTGTCTTTTTGAGACAGGGTCTCCCTGTAGCCCCAGCTGTCCTGGAACTCACTATGTAGACCAGGCTGGCCTCAAACTCAGAAAGATCCGCCTGCCTCTGCCTCCCAAGTGCTGGCATTAAAGGTGTGCGCCACTACACCCGGCCCTCTCTGGGCCTTTTTAACGACTTATTAAGTGTTTCACTTTACTTGGGGTACATGTGTGGTGAGGACGAGGTTCACAGATTTTGAAGCTGCTTGGGCTGTGGAGTGCAGAGTCTTTGGCTGAGTCCATGGAACCCTCTGGAGATGTTCCTCTTCATGGTACATTCACATCTGTGGTTCTTCAATCCCTTGGTCCTTGTAGGAATCCAGACTGGCAGATGTATAACATACAAAGGGGACAAGAAGACCTGTGAAGTCTCTGCCTGGTGTCCCATCGAGGAGGCAAAAGAGGCCCCCCGGTGAGTTGCATGGGAGGAACAGACACAGTGGCCTTGGCTGTGCCAGGTGAGGCCTTGGCAGGACTACATGGGCTTCCTTGACCAGCATAGCCCTGCCTGAAAAGCCCTGGGTCTTACTGGCTCAGGAACCCCTCTGCCAGACATACCACTTGGCACAGATGGATGTCTCTGGGAAGGCTACACCAGCTCTTAACATATTGAAGTAGTTCTGAACAGGCTGGTATGTAGCTCTATCCTAGAGCCTCCTTGGGTGCCGCTGCCCATCATGGCTGCTCTGGAACCCTCTCTTAAACCTGCTGGTTTGTTTGTTCTGATCCATCAGTGTTCATAATGAGTGATTAAGAATAGGAAGAAACAGGGCTGGGAAGATGGTTCAATGGGTAAAGTGCCTGCTGAGCAATTCTGAGTTTGGATCCCCAGCACCCACATAAAAAGCCAGGTAATAGCAGTACGTGCTTGTAATCCCAGCACTGGGGAGGCAGAGACAGGAGGCTCCTTGGGGCTTGCTGACCAGATAGTTTAGCCAAATTGGTGAGGTCCAGGTTCAGTTAGAGACCCTGTCTCAAAAATTAAGGTGCAGGGGCTGGAGAGTTGCCTCAGCTGTTAAAAGCACTGGCTGGTTGTGCAAAGGACCTAGGTTCGATTTCCAGCACCTACATGGTAGCTGACAACCACCCATAACTCCAGTTCCAGGGGAATTTTACACCCTCTTCTGACCTCCATGGACGTTACAGGACACATATGCACTTACATGCAGGTAATACACTCATACACATAAAATAAAAATAATAAAGAAAATATTTTTTAAAAAGAATATAAATCTTGGAAACTAACCTGAAAAACTGATACATTTCAGCAGAGAATAGAAAGACCAGGATCACCTTCCTGCCTCTAACACATCATTACTGAGTAACCTTGGGAAAGTAGCTCAACACCTATAAAATGAGAATGAAAAATGTACCTGTCTCAAAGGACTGTTGTAAGGTATAAGTGAGATGATATTTTTACAGTTGTTGTAAAGTAAGTCACAGCTTTACAGAGAGAGAGAGGGGGAGAGAGAGAGACAGAGAGAGACAGAGAGAGACAGAGAGACCTACCCTTACAAGTATAGTGGCTCTAGGGGCTAGAGAGATGGTTCAGCAATTAAAAAGCACTGGCTGCTCTTGCAGAGAACCCGGACTTGATTCCCAGCATCCACATGGTGACCAACGACTGTCCATAATTCCAGTTCCAGAGGATCTGACGCCCTTTTCTGATGTCCTCAGGCACTGCACAACACAACACAGGTGCATGTACATGCGTGCAGGCAATACGCTCATACACATAAAAAATAAAAATAATAAAATATTAAAATGCAAGTGTAGTGGTTCTAGACCAGCTCTGTACAATAGGATTTCTGCTGTGATGGGAATGTTTGGTACTGATGCTATCCAATATGGTAACCACCAGATACCTGTGGCAACTGAACATGTGAAACAGGGCTACTGCAACTGAACAATGGAATTTTAATTTAAAATGCACTTAATTTTAATTAAACTGTTTTATATCATATTATATTACTTGTTTGTTTGTTTGTTTGTTAGTTTGTAAGTGGGTATATGTATGCTATGCCATGTATGTGGATGTCAGAGGACAACTTGCAGGAACTGGTTCTTTCCTTCCACCATATGGGTCACAGGGTTTGAATTTAGGTCATCAGATTTGGTGGCAAGCATCTTTACCCACTGAGCCATCTCACTGGCCTTAATTTTAATTTCAATAACTTCCTATGCCTGATGGCTTCCCAGACCCAGCAGGCCTCAGGGCCACTCCACCAGCATGTGTTAGACAGGGTGCGTGCAACAGGCAACTCAGCCCTGTCTGGTCCTCAGTTGTCAGCCCAGGTTCATTTCTAGGTCAGGGAAGTTTCTTTGTTGCAGAAGGTACTGCCCAGCAGTGGGTGGGACACAGGCTTACATCCAGGACTTCTTGAATCTACACTAGGGGCCCCTTGACTGGTTTTCAATGCTGGCTAGACCACCAACTCTTTCATCAGATAAGTACTGTGTGTCTCCAAGTGCCTATCCCTGAGCTGTGTTTTTCTTCCTTTCTTCCTTCATCATTCTTTCTTTTTTTTTTTTTTTGAGACAGGGTTTCACTATGTAGCCATGACTGACCTAGAACTCACTATGTAGACCACGTTGGTCTAGAACTCACAGAGATCTACCTGCCTCTGCCTCCCAAATGCTAGGATTAAAGGCGTGCATCACCATGGCTGGCTGTTTTTTATTTTTATTCCTTTTTGAGACAGGGTCTCCCAATGTAATGTAAGCTGGCCTCCACCTTGCCTTGGGATTATAGGCATGCACCACCAAGCTAGCTTCCTGGGCTGCATTTTGACATGACCTTGGGTGAGCGGGTCCCTGAACTTCAGTTTCTTCATGTAGCTTGTGAACTAGTTAAGAGTAGATTCACTTCATTGTCCGTTCACTCAACATAGCCATCAGGGAGTTGGCATTAGACATTTCTTTTGTGTGTCACTTCATATGAAATAAATATCTACAAGACATTCCAGATAGGGAGTGGATTCTGAGGCTCTTGTCATGTAAAAGAGATAAAACATGCGCAGAAAGCTGTAATTCAAAATAAAGTTATACATGTCATGTGAGGAACGAAGAACTTTGATCCTCAAAATTTCAAGATCCTTCAGTCTCCTGATTCTTAGTATGCTCAGGAAGCATGGAGTTTATTTTATTCTATTTTGGTAATTACACACACATATAGAATGTATCTTGATCATATATAACTCAAATACCCCCTCCCAGACCCCTTGGACCCTTCTCCCAAATACTGCTCCCCTTCACCTTCATGTCCTTTCTTTTTTTT
>NW_008343207.1:3909376-3935139 GCF_000622305.1 Nannospalax galili | reverse complement strand
TTTGGTCTTTCTGAGACAGGGTCTCCCTGTAGCCCCAGCTGGCCTGGAACTCACTATGTAGACCAGGCTGGCCTTGAACTTACAGAGATCCGCCTGCCCCTGCCTCCCAAGTGCTGGGATTAAAGGTGTGCGCCACCACACCCCAGCATGTCCTTTCTTTTTTATAATCCACTGAGTCAATTATCCATCTGCATACACATGGGTGTGAGGCCACCCACCTCAGCATGACCAACATACCATTGGTCACACCCTGAAGAAAAATAACCCTTTTACCCAGAAACCATCCATTGCCAATAGCTTCTCAGGTAGGAGTGGAGCCTCAAAACCCCATCGCCCATCTGTGTGGAAACCGTGATGGATCACTGACTGGCTTGTGTAGGTAACTGTAGTTGCTGTGTGTTCATGAGTACAGCAGCCATGGCAGGTCCAACAGACAGCATGTCACAGCACTCCTCCCTATCCTCTGGCTCTTACATTTTTCCAGCCTCCTCTTCCTCAGTGTTCCTGAGCCTTGATGGAGGAGATTGATAAAGTGTTCCATTTAGAGCTGAGCACTCAACAATCACTTATTCTCAACACTTTGACCAGGTCTGAATCTCTGCTTTCACTGCTGCCCACTGCAAAAAGAAGCTTTTCTAAAAAAAGAAACTTTTCTGACCAAAGGTGACAAGGGCATTAATCTGAGTATAAACACACTGTATGTACTTTGTATATAGTTTGAAAAATATGTCCATTTAACAAAACTATAGTAGGTTCCCCCTTAGAGCCTATGACCTCCTGAACCATGAGCTTTTGACCAGGTTTACAGTACCAGGCATGAATTCTCCCCTTTGGAGCAGACCTCAACTCCAATCAGAAAGCAAATTAGTCACTTGCCAACCAGGTTGGTATTGTAACATTCAGGGCTCATCACGGGGTAATACCATTGATGACTTTTCTCCCCCAGCAACATACATAGCACCTCCTGGCACTATGAAATCTTACCAGCATGGAGGAAGTTTCCAGGTCAGTTCCAGTTCAATTTCTTTATGTCCTGTAACCAAAGTATACTGTGTCTTCAGCAATAGGGTCTTACCATCTGGCTATGGTGAGCAACCAGGAGCAATGGAGATAGACTGTGTTGTTTGGAGCCCCTCCCTAATCAGTGACTTATAGGGAAGTATTCCATGCCTAGCACTCAGATTTTCATTTAACAACTCATGTCTCCTTAGGGAGGCATTGTCCACTCAAAGGATGGACTGTAGACTATCCTGAGGGCAGAGACCAGAACACAGCAGAAATTTAACATTTAAAAGATTTATATTTTTATATAATTGGCATGAATCTAACTTTATTAAACTGGCTTCAGAAAAAGAGGAGGTGTCGTCTTTTTGGCTTGTCGAATTTCTGGCTCCAGGCTTCAGAGATGTACGATACTTTCTCTTCCCCTGCCAGCCTTCCTCTTGGTCACTCTCTCCTCTAGTTTGACTTTTCTCATATAGTGTCCACAGAATTCAAGAATTATCCTAGCCTTCCTACTAATGAATCCTAGCAAAAATGAGTTTCTTTTTTTCTATTGTTTCCATAAACGTTCTGGAATGTTCTCATTGGCATGACTGTGACTTATCTATGAACCAGTCACTGTGGTCAAGGGGCCAGCCTTTGGTCATGTGCCCATGCTGAAACACAAGGATGAACAGGAGGTAGAGTCATCCCTATCTAGCCCTTTGAAGGAGAAAATTGATATATGCCAAGAGGGAATATGGGTGTCAGACAGGAAAAAGCAACAGTATTCTTGAGTTACGTCCCAACAGAGTCAAAATTAGGTTCTAGAAGTTCTGTAATAAAAATCAGACAGCTCT
Source organism: Nannospalax galili (assembly GCF_000622305.1). Classification (NCBI taxonomy): domain Eukaryota; kingdom Metazoa; phylum Chordata; class Mammalia; order Rodentia; family Spalacidae; genus Nannospalax; species Nannospalax galili. The sequence continues at coordinate 3,933,298 of NW_008343207.1, read as the reverse complement.
TGGTGCCCCTCCCACAAAAACCTTGCTGCTAAAGCCTACCAGGCAATAGGGTACCAGAGTTATCTTTTTACCTGCAGCTAGTTTTCTCTCATAGATTATCAGCTGCAAAAGGGAAAAAATTCAGACAGTCTTGTTATCACTGTATCCCAGTGCTCCACTGCATGTCCAGCACCATAATTATTTATGGATGGATGGATTTGTGGGTGGATGGTGGGTTGGATGGATGCATGGATAGATGGATGGATGGATGGATGGATGGATGGATGGATGGATGGCAGGTGAGTGGCCTTCCCATGGGCTTGAATTTGGGATCCTATAATGCCTGGGGAATTGAATGCTACTCAGAGCCCCTGATGAATGAATGATACAGTCAACTCTGAGTGTGACCCTATGCTGAAGGCCTGGCATACCGAGATAAAATTATTGTCCAGCCTTGCAGGGACTCCAAGTCTACTGGAGAAGCTACAAACAGGTATGCAGGTGCTGACTAGCCCTGGCCCAAAGCAATTATGCTCAGTCCTGTTTCCATTTCAGTGGAGTTGTTGGGAGCCCGCACCAGCCATGCTGGGAGCATTTATTGTGATCAGCAAGCCCTGCATGGCAGGCTTTTTTTTCCCCCCTTGGAGAGCTAATTGTCAGATTCTTATCAGTACATCACTGTTCAACAGCCAAACATACAGTTACATCAGTGTCAGAAGTGACATCACAAAAGCCCTAGAGTCTCAAGAAGGGAGAAATTGCCAAGCATGGTGGCACACACCTTTAATCCCAGCACTCAGGAGGCAGAGGCAGGTGGATCTTTGTGAGATCTAGGCCAGTGTGGTCTATGTAGCAAGTTCCAGGCCAACTGGGGCTACAGGGAGACCCTGTCTCTAAAAGGGGATGGAGAGTATTCTTCTTGGAGAAGCAACAGGCTTTATGGAGAAGTTTGGAAAGTTTACCTACTAAGTTACAGTATGTATTTCATAAAACCAGGAGCCTCTGGTCCCACTGACTGTCCCTGAGGTGCTGATCCTCATTCTTCTCTCCCAGGCCTGCACTCCTGAGAAGCGCTGAAAACTTCACTGTACTCATCAAGAACAACATTGACTTTCCCGGCCATAACTACACTACGTAAGTGTCTCAAATATCTGGCTGTATGTATCAGTTATCTATGGCTCTGTAACAAAAGATCCCAAACCTAAGAGGTCTAACATAGCAAGAGCTTATTCTCTTCCTAATATGTGGGTCAAGACTCTGGAAACGGCTTTGCTGGGTGGCTTTGGCTCAGGATCTTGCTAGAGCTGTCTGCCAGAGCTACTGTCATCTCTACACTTGACTGGAGCTAAGTCCTTTTCTAGCTCTACCGATGTGGTTGTTGGCAGGAGGACTAATTTCCTCTGTGAGCACCTCTCCCCAAGACAGCTTGAGTGTCCTTAGATCATGCTGCCTGGCCTCATTGAGTCAGTGATCTGAGATAGCAGGTAAACAAGGGCAACCAGGATGGAAGCCACAGTCTTTGGAAGTAGAGCCACTACTTCTGCAACATGCTTTGGTCACAAAGACTGTCTCTGGCACAACTTGAGAGCACACACTTGACAAGGGTCTTCAGGAAACAAGGGAGCTGCCTCACAGCTCACTCCAATGAGAGATGGGTTTGTTTGCAATAAAACAATGTCAAGTTCAGCAATGTCCCATTGGAGCATGACACCAGCCATGGTGGAGATTTTTATAGCATGGTAATCAGCAAGTGCTTCTGCTTTCTCTCTAGAGAGGTGGTTAAGACATCTGTTTGCTTTCAATTCTGCACAGGAGAAACATCTTGCCAGGTCTGAACATTTCTTGCACCTTTCACAAGACTCAGAACCTTCAGTGTCCCATTTTCCGACTAGGAGACATCTTCCAGGAAACAGGAGACAACTTTTCAGAAGTGGCAATTCAGGTTGGTGGGTCTTTGCACAGTGCTTTGCCAGGGGTGGAGAATGTCAAATGACCAAGAAGCCAACATTCTGGGTTCTAAAATCATGCCTCACATTCCTGTGTATTTGGTAATCTATGGCCAGTGCCAAGGACTTTACCTGCTTTCCTTCAGCGAATCCCACAATCCTCTAAGTGAGCTATTTGGTGCATTAGTCTCCTGTAACTGCTGTAACAAATTACCTCTAATGTGGCAACTGAAAACAACACACGTTTTATTCTGTGCTTGGAGTCACAAGTCCAGAGTCTGTTTCACAGAGCTAAAATCCAGATGACAGGGCCACACTCCCTCTAAAATCCAGGTGGGAGGACCACACTCCCTCTGGAGGCTTCAGGGGAGAATGCACGCCTTTACATTTCCATCCTACCAAGCTGCACTCTGTATTTCTTGATTCTCAGCTCTTTCCTCCATCTTTAAAGACAAGTACCTAGCTTCATTGATCATACTGACTTTTTTTTAAAGCCTCTTTATGTAAACTAGGCTGGCCTGGAACTCTTCATCCTCCTTCCTCAGCCACTTCAGTGTCAGGGTTCCAGGCATGTGCCACCATATTGTGTCCAATTTCTCTCCACCTCTCCTATAAAAATACTTACCTTTAGGGGAAGGGCTGTTTCTAGGAATGGCACATAAGACCAGGATAACCTCTCCATCTCAAGATCCTTCATTTGCTCACCTCCACCAGAGCTTTTCTTGAGAGAACACTGAGAGAAAAAGCAGAAGAGGTATTTGATGGAGTGTCCTGGATTCTAGTCTAATCAGTTAATCTTAATCTTCAATGAGGAAGAGGCATGGAAAGAATTTGAATGCAAGAATGATTAATTGATAGTCAGGTATGCTGGTGCACGCCTTTAATCCCAGGAGGCAGAGGCAAAGGAAGATCTCTCCAAGATCAAGGCCAGCCTGGTCTATGTAGTGAGTTCTAGGCCAGCTACAGCTACAAGGAGACTGTCTCAAAAAGACAGAAAAAATGGTTAGTCAAGAGTTATATTTTAGGTATGTCTCAGATGGGAAGAGACGGGAGGAGTGTCTGCAGCCACCATGGTATTCTAACTCATGTTTATGGCTCTGAAACCTTTAATCAGCATTTTCCCCATAAAGAGGAAGTCTCTGCAGCGATATTGCTATGCAAGATAATGTCAGATAGCTGCATAACCCATGTCCAGCAGGCTTAGCAACTTCTCTTGTTGATCCCCCTAGGGAGGAATAATGGGCATTGAGATCTACTGGGACTGTAACTTGGACAGCTGGTCCCATCACTGCCGTCCCAAATACAGCTTCCGTCGCCTGGATGACAAGACCACCAACGAGTCCTTGTACCCTGGCTACAACTTCAGGTGACAGTACTCCAATGTGCTAACGAGAAGATACTGGTAAACAAAGTAGACAAGGTTGCAGCTTCCATGGTTGCTACTGTATTCTTATAAGGTTAATAGACAAAAATATAAGTAAATGAAACTTTACAGGTATTCAATATTATTAGTCATTAGGGAAATGCAAATTAAAATCACAGTAAGATACCACTGTAAGGCCAAGGAGATGGCTCAGCAGGTAAGGGTTCTTGAAGATCCCACATGGTGGGAGGAGAGAACCGACTTGATCTCTGACCTCCAAGTATGTGCCATGGAGTAAGCGCACGCGCGCACACACACACACACACACACACACACACACAAACACACACAATAAATAAATAAATAAATGTTAAAATTGGAGAAAACAATACAAATGTAAATCTGCTGGAATGGCTACAGTTTAGAAAGATGGGCAACTTATGGGGCTAATGAGGTGTCAGTAGATAGACTGCAAACATGAGGACCTGAACTCAGATCCTCAGCACCCATATGAAAAGCTGGGCTTAGCAGCACACATCTGTAATCCTAGCGCTGGGGAGGTGGAGACAGGCAGACAGAGCTCTGAGATCAAGGCCAGCCTGGCCTACATAGTGAGTTCCAGGCCAGCTGGGGCTAGAGGGAAACCCTGTCTCAAAAAACAAAATAAATAATAAAAGAAACAAGAAAGCTTTGTACACAAATATTCATAGCATCATTATTCAAACAACTGAACGATTTATCAACAGATAAATGGTTGAATTGTACTATATTTGCACAATAGAAAGCTCCTTGTTACAAATTTTAAAAGGAATAAGGGAGCTGGAGAGATGGCTCAGTGGTTAAGAGCACTGGCTGCTTTTGCAGAGGACCCAAGTTCCCAACACTTACATGGCAACTAACAACTGTTTGTAACTTCAGTTCCAGGGGATCTGATACCCTCTTCTGACATCCACAGGCAATCCATGCATGAATGCACTTATATACAATGCAGGCAATAGACTCATACACATAAAAGTACACAAATAAAATTAATGCTGGGCATGATGGCACATGTCTTTAATCCTAGCAGTTGGGTGGCAGAGGCAGGTGGATCTCTGTGAGATCAGGGCCAGCCTGCTCTACATAATGAGTTCTAGGCTAGACTATTGATACATGCACTAACCTAGGCGAATTAGTCCTATAGACACTACACTTGAGTGAGTATGTGCTCTATGACATGTCATCTATATGAAGTTCAAGAATGGGCAAAACATGGGCCAGTGAGATGGGTTAGTGGATAAAGGTGCTTGAGTTCAATCTTCAGAACTCATACAATGGAAAGAGAGAACCACCTACAAGTGGTCTGCTGACCTCCACAAGTGCCATGTTGTACAGACACACACACACACACATACATGTAAACAAATAAGTAATAAATGTAAAAAAATTTTTAAACAGTGCGCCAAACTCATCTATTATGGTAGAAGACAGAATAGTGGGTTCTGGGCTGGAGAAGGAGAAAGTAGTAAGAGTTTTCTGGGAAAACGGAATGCTCTGCATTGAAGGAATTTTGATGATCACCCGGGGTATTCATTGTCGAAGCACACTGAATGAAACCCTTAATACTCATGCATTGTAATATCTGTAAATGATATTTCATTAGAACAAACAGTCAAATCTAACTAGACCATTTCTGAGGGTGATAAATGCCATGAAAAAAATCAAGCAAGATAGTATGGTGGGGAGAAGTAGCCAGGGAAGCCCTCTCGGAGCAGGGCCAGGACTCCTGAAGGCATGACTCCTTTTCCTGAGGATGCTGCTTTCCTAATTAAGAGAACAAGGTACAGAGACAGGAGCCTGTGTTCTGAGAAGCAACTTGGAAAACACTGTAATAGGTATAAAGTCCTTTCAAGTAGAGTCTAGACTAGTGGTTCTCAAAGGAGAGTCTAGTAGACTAGTGGTTCTCAAAGGAGGCCTTAAGCACCAGCGTCCCGCAGAGACTCAAAATTGCACCTTCCCAGGCCTGGCCTAATTCTCCTGAATCAGACCACACAAAGGTGGAGCCCAGTGATCAGCATTTTCACAAGCACTAGAAGAATCTGCTGTTGGCTGAAATTTGAAAACTACTGCTCTAGACCCTTGATCCTCAAAGTTTGGTCTTGGAACCTAGGTCATGGGCCTCACCTGGGAGCTTGATGAACATCATAGGGCCCCTCCTTCAACTTCCTGCACTAGAACAAGTTCCCCTGGAGATTCATAATCTCCAGTTCCCCTGGAGATTCAAAAGTTGACAATTTGTTTGTTTGGTTTTGGTTTTTTTGAGACAGGGTTTCCCTGAAGCCCCCCACTGGCCTGGAACTTGCTACATAGACCAACCTGGCCTCAATCTCACAGAGATCTGCCTGCCTCTGCCTCCTGAGGGCTGGGATTAAAGGTGTGTACTACCACGCCCAGCATCTTTGACAGTTTTTTAACTTTCATTTACTTCTTTGTGCCTGTAGAATGTTTTTAAAACTTGTGCTAGCCTACATAAAGACCTGGACTTCCTGTTATTCCTGAAAAACTAAACTATTTGAGAAAAATTTTAACTATTTAACAATATCAGGTCCATATCCCACATGGCAGCCGTTGGCTGGAGCTGAGTAGGTGTCTTGCTTTCTCACTGTTCTCACTACTCATTTGTGTCTTTTTAGTTTAATTATTTATTTTTATTTTATGTGTATGAGTGTTTTGTCTGCATGTAAGTGCACCATGTATGTGCCATGCCTTTGGAGGCCAGAAGAGGGCAATGGAGCTCCTGGAACTGGGGTTACTGCCAGTTGTGAGCTTCCATGTGGGTGCTGGAAATCAAACCCAGGTCCTCTGCAAGAGCAGCCCATGCTCTTAACTGCTGAGAAATCTCTCCAGCCTGTCTTTATGTGTTTATATGTGGCCTGCATTCCTTATGTCCATCTTTTGCGTGGTCCCTGTGGAGGTTTGAGTTTGAGACCCTTGGCTCAACATCAGGCTGGCTGAGGTTTTTGCCTCCTCTGGGGCAATGGAGATTCATCCAGGGCACAGGAAGCAGCACTCCTGCTGCTCTGCTGGATCGGTTATGGGCATTAGAAAGAAAGAGAGGACAGGTTGAGTGGTCCCCTGACAGCCGAAGCATGGGGCAAGGAACCAATCAGACATTAGCAAACTCCAGTCTCAGAGCTAAACCTAGGAACATCAGGTCCTGGCGCAATCTGAGCTCTCTGAAAGCCTGAGGGGGTTATGAACTTGGTATTCTTTTAGAATAAAGCATTAATACGTTTGTTGTTGAAAGAGCACCAGAAGGAATCTTTGGCCAAAAATAAATTGTAGAGATCTGATAGACAAGGGGTCAAGTTATTTTCAAATAGCCTTACAAAAAAAGAAGGAAATTACAGGATATATGAGGTATTTAGGAAAATATAACTTTCTAACATACAGGAAGTTAAAAGAAGTCCACATTACATAATTTTGTCCTCAAGAAAAAGATTTATAGGGGCTGAGGAAATGGCTCACTTGGAAAAGTGCTCACTGTACAACCATGAGGACATGAACCTAGACCCCTAGCACCCACAAAGAAAGCCAGGCCTAATGGGGTATACTATAATCTCAGCCCTGGGCAGGTTGAGACAGGAAGATCCCTGGGCCTTGATTGCTCATTGGTCCAACCAAATTGATGAGCAGCAGATTCTGTGAGAGACTATGTCTGAGAAAATAAGGTAGAAAGTGATTGAGGGAGACACCCGATGTAGACCTCTGATCTCCAAACACACAAACACCCTGAAATAAAAAGAAGATTCACTACAAAATTCCTTCCTTTGGTGAACATCTGATTTGGCTGACTGGCATGTGTGGCATAAGGGATGAATGATGCACTTCTCAGGTCCAGAATGTGTATGAACAGGTATCAGTTTCCCTGACTGCTATAATAACTTGCCACAAATGGCTAAAGCAGCAGAAATTTATTCTCTTATGGAAACCGGGAATCTGAAATCCAGGTGTCAGCAGGGCCACCCTCTCTCTGAAGGCCTGAGAGGAGGCCTTTTCTTGCCCTTCTGGTTTCCGTTGATTCCAGGCATCCCTTAACTTGAGGCTGAACACTCCCAGCTCTGCTTTCAGCTCCAAGTGGCCTTCTCCCTTGTGTCTCCTAGTCTAAATTTCCATCTTCTTTATTTTATAAGAATGCCTGCTAATCCTTGGATGTAGGATTACCCTGAATTCAGGGCAAACTCATCTTGGGATCCTTAATTGCATCTGCAAAGACCCTGTTTCCAAATAAGGTCATATTCCTGGGTGCTGGCCTTGGAGTTAGGTACTTAGGCCTATCATCTTTGGGGGCTACTATTCAATCCCTTACAGTGTGCAGAAAAGCATCCTTGTCCAATGTTCCTCAAAGTGTGGCCCGCTGGAAAACCACAAACCGTTACTAAGATGGACTCCTAGAATATTTCAGACCTTCTGAAACAACTCTGGCATTAAGACCCAGGGGCTAACCTTTCAAGCAGTCTCATCACATGATTTTTGCTCTCAGTTTAAGAGCTACAGTAGCAAGACCATGAAAGTTGAAATTCAAATACTTGCAAAGTTAACTTTCCCAGGCAAACCAACAGCAGGCTCAGAGTGCTAATGAATGCTTGCTTATGTATTTAAAAACAAATCACTAAATAGAACAGAAAAGAGAGCTGTCTTAGAATGGGACAAACAGATTCAAGGAAAGGCAACCCCTCAGGCCAGAAACAGGCATCATCAAAGTACCGAGACTGACTGATCTTAACATCAGATTTTGAAAGTTTTAACAGTTTCAGATATTCCATGCTGTATTTTGGCAGAGCATCTGTCTTCTGTTTTCTTCTTTCCCTACACCTGTAAATAAGTTGTGAATAACTCAGAAAGAAGATGCAAATCCTTATGTAAAATCAAACAGCAAAAGGTAGAGAGAGAGACACGTTTTCCTGAAGTATGTGGGTTTTCTTGTATTAAGGCTTTTTTTCATTTTCTTATTTTTGTTTTCTTTTGCTTTTTAAAATTTATTTTTATTTCATGTATATGAGTATTATGTCTGCATATATGTAAGTGCACCTGTGTCATACAGTGCCTGAGGAGGCCAGAAGAGGGTATCAGATTCCCCTGGAACTGGAGTTATGGATGGTTGTTAGCCACCATGTGAGTGTTGGGATCTGAACTCAAGTCTTCTGCAACAGCAATCAGTACTCCTAATCACCTAACCATCTCTCCAGCTTTTTCTTTTGCTTTTTTGAGTCAGAATCTAACTATGTAGTCCAAACTGACCTTGAAGTCACTGTGCAATGCAGGCTGGTCTGAAATTCAAGGTACTCCTCCAGTCAACCTTTCATGTGCCAGGATAAAAGCCTCATCCACATGCCCACCTAGAGATGTGTGGTTTGTCTTCCCAATTTATGAAAAATAAAACTACTTTTCCTGACTACTGTACTTGTTTGGGGTAGGTGTGGTTTGTGCAGGGTTAGTTCATGAAGATGACTGTGTGATGACACAGACAGGCCAGTATGTCAAAAGTGGACTTCTTGGTACATATCCTAAGATGTGGGGGCAGACCACATCACACAGGGCCACAGGAGAATCACTGGTTTAGTTAGAAGCAAAAGAGGGGATGAGACCCAGAGATGGTTCTGTGATTCCCACAGGAAAGGTGGGCAGAGCTGGAGAAAAAGCTGAGGGATATGAGTTTGAATACTGTCATCAGGCACCAGGCTACAAGGAACTTAATGAACTGTGTTCTGGTTCTGACCCTACCTGGCCCTGAATAACTGAGGGTGGAGAAACAGTGGTTTGGTGTGAGAGTCAAATAGAAAAGGTGGTTTCAGGGTATGGACTTAGGACTGGCCTGAAGATTTTGAATATGATTCTCACAAGCTCATAAAAGTTGGATTGCAGGGGCACTGTCTACAAAGTGACCTTTAGTTTGACTCTGTGATTAATAGATGACAATCAGATGAGCACAGAATCTAGGAAAATACCTTAAGACAGACCATTGAGTTGTGCCTCTTCTAAATATAACAAATGGTATCTAAGACTCACCCTTCCCTCTTTCACGGCTTTGTTCTAGAAGCCAAACCTGTTTTTCCTCAAGAGATAATCACATTGCAGCCAGATGGGGTAGTACACACTTTTAATCCCAGCACTCAGAAAGCAGAGGCAGGAGGATCTCTGTGAGTTAAAGGCCTACCTGGTCAGCATATGAGTTGCAGGCCAACTAAGGCTAAACAGTAAGATTCTGTCTCAAAAAGGGATGGGGAGGCTGGAGAGATGGCTTATCTGTTAAAAACATTTGCTGCTCTTCAAGGGGACCAGTTTGGCTCCCAGCACCTATGTCAGGTAGCTCACCATCTGTATCTACATCTCTGAGGGCACCTGCACACATGCGGCATACACTTACACATCATTAAAAATAAGTTTAAGAAAAAAGTGGACACACACACACACACACACACACACACACAAATAAATCTAAAAAAAATTAAAAGAGAGATGATCACCTTGCTTGAAGTTTTTAGACTTTTTTGCTTATTGCTATTTCTATATTGCTTAGACTGTTGGTCATTTTCATATGAAACTCAAAGCTGGTTTCCTATCACTATGTGATGATGGAAACAGGGGAGGCAATACGGGGGACATTCTGAATCCAGTTGGTCAAAGAGTAATTTGTTGGGTGGATTGTACTCTTTCCTCAGCCAACTGTGGTAGACCTTGAACGTAGATGGGGAAGACCGGATTGGCTATTGGTTTGCTTTTCTCTCCATAAAATACTAGCACTTTCAAAGAAATCATTGTAAATATGGATCCTTTTCCTCCTGTAGATATGCCAAGTACTATAAAGAAAACAACATTGAAAAGCGAACGCTGATCAAAGTCTTTGGGATCCGTTTTGATATCCTGGTTTTTGGTACTGTAAGTCTCTCCTTCCTTCAGCACCTCTATCCTATGTTTGTGTCCTAATGATGGCTATAGTGAGGAGTGAATGCTTGGGATCATAGTCAATAGCTGTGACTGTGGGGTTCTGTGAGTTTCACTTGTGAGATGAGGAGGAAGAAATGTATTCATGATTCTCTTCACAAACAAGCCATCCAAAAAACACAGAATGTGATTGGGAAAAACATTCTAATATCCAACTTTCATTTGTTTTGTTTCTCTGGGACAGACCTTTGCTACATAGCACTGCTAGCCTCAAATTCTCAATCTTTCTGCCCCATCTTCCTAAGAGCTGAATTACAGGTGGGCACTACCATGCCAGCTCTAATACTCAACTTTTTTTTTGAGACAGAGTCTCAAAAAGAGTTTGACTGGCCTCAGACTCACTATGTAGATCAGGCTGGCCTCAAACTCACAGTGATCTACCTATCTCTGCCTCCTGAGTGCTGGGATTAAAGGTGTATACCTCCATACTTGACTCAACATTTTTTATATGTGCATGAGTTTTACGCCTGCACATGTGTAAGTGCACCCGTGTCATGCAATGCCCGTGGAGGACCGAAGAGGGCATCGGATCCCCTGGAACTGGAGTTATAGATGGTTCTTAGCTACCATGTGGGTGCTAGGATTCAATCCTAGGTCCTCTTCAAGAACAGCTAGTGTTTTTAACCACTGAGCCATTTCTTCAGCACCCATCAACTTTTAAAATATTGATACTGACCTGAGGAGATAGCTCAGTTGTGCAGTGCTTACTGAACCAGCATGAGAACCCGATTTCAGAGCTCCAGAGCTCATCTAAAAAGGTGGATGAGGCAGCACATACCTGTAACCCCAGCCCTGGGAGTGAATACAGAAGGTCCCCAGGAAATTGATGGCAGCCAATCTAGCTGAAATGGTGAGTTCCAGATTCAGTGAGAAAGTCTGTCTCAAAAAAATAAACAAACAACCCACCCAAAAAAAACAAGATCAAAGAGCAACTGAGGAAAGACACCCTAAAATCTCCTTCCACACATGATTGCAAGAGGTGAAGGCACCTCCACACACATACACACACATGTGCACACATATACACATATAACACACGCACTAAATAAATAACTACATAACTCTGCTAGGGATGTAGCTCAGTTGGTAGAATGTGTGAAGTTCTGGGTTTGATCCCCAGCATCACATAAACTGGACATAATGGCACATGCCTGTAATCCTATCATTTGGGAGGTGGAGGCAGGAGGATCAGGAGTTCAAAGTCACCCTCAATTATATAGGGAGTTCAAAGCTAGTCTAAGATTCTTGAGACCCTATCTAAAATAAATAAATAAATGGAACCACTCTGCAAAATAATTTGTAATAGACTCTAACTCAAATTGGCTTAGGGGAAAAAAGGGTTTTGTTGTTGTTGTTGTTGTTGTTGTTGTTGTTGTCCACATAACTGAAAAATCCAGGCGTAATTTCAGGCTTCAGATTTGGCTGGATCCAGGTGTTCAAACATCTTGAGGAATCTCTCCTCCCTTCTTACATCTGTTCTCCTGTTTTGGTACTGTCCCCAGATGGCCATCTCTTCATGGTGGTGTCAGACAACTCTTGATATCTAACTAGGTTAGCAACATTAATGAAAGAATATCTATTTGCTGGAAGTTTCAGCAGAGGCTTTAGGCAAAAACCATTGTTTCAGCTTGCTCTGTATGGGCCATGTGTCCACTGCTGCACCAGTTGCTATGACTGGGTTCATACCATGCTCTCAATGTCTTGGACCATTCCTGACCTGGCTTAAGGACCAGAGGACAGAACCAGCTACCTCTACTTCCATGACCCACCAGACTGTATGGACCAATGATAAAGGGAGGTAGTTCTCCAAAAGAAAATTGGGGCTGGAGAGATGGCTCAATTGTTAAGAGTGCATGCTGAAAATGAGGAGGAGAAAAGAAAAATGAGGAAGAACCCAGTAGAGGGATGATTTTGGAGGCTCTCATTGAGAAATCACCATGGGCTCTGATATGGACATATGAAATTTGCCTTGTTCTGACTTTTTTTCTGGTTCCCTGTCTAGAACTTGTAGTGCTAACTACTCTTGACTTTACTTCTCCTTCACATCCCCTATTCACCAGTCAAGGACTTTCTTTTCTCCCTACAGAAAAGAGTTATGCAATTTGCGAGTCTTTTAAATAGACCCACTGAAGGGGTACTCCAGTTGCCTCACCCTGCATCCCTGTTCAGCATGGAAGAAGCCACAGCAGTCTGCTTCCGAATTTCCTATTGATAATTTGGGTAACCTCTTCAGAGGATGGAGTGATAATAACAGGAGATAGGAATTGACTAGGCAGTTAGGGTAAAAAGACTCCAAAGAATATTGACCAGGTTCCTGGCTAAAAGTCAAAATGTCCTCAGGTCTCTTAGCAACATACTATGTTCCAAAGGCCAAAAATGTCAAAAGTATTTGGGAGCTCTTATCTAATCCCTAAAAGGACTTTAGGATTACCTCTTCAGAGGGGGAAATGTTAGAGTAGCAAAAAGCCCCATTTAAGAAAGAAAGAAAGAAAGAAAGAGAAAGAAAGAGAGAGAAAGAGAGAGAGAAAAAGAAAGAGTACACGAAGTTGTCAGAAAAAAAGTGATGGGGAGATATGGGAGGTGTTGGAGGGGAGGGAGTGGGTGTGGATTTGATTGAAACATCTTATATGGATGTATGAAATTCTCAAAGTTTTTTTTTAAGTTAAAAAGAAACAATTGACCATTTGAATTTGGAGTCATATTATACAATTAAATTTATTATTTTAATTTGAAAAACCACTAATAAATAAAATGTCTTTTTCCATTTTTTTAAAAAAAGAGTGCTTGCTGGGTCTTCTAGAAGACCTGCGTTTGGTTCCCAGTACCCATGTCAGATGACTTGCAAGCACCTGTAACTCCAGCTCTAGAGGACCTGAAACCTTCCTCTGGGCCTCTGAGGGCACCAACACACACACGCGCACACACACACACACACACAAACACACACACACACACACACATCTATTTTAAAAGAAAGAAAAGAAGCTAGGCATGGTGGCTCACACCTTTAGTTCCAGCACTTGGGAGGCAGGGGCAGGTGGATCTCTGTGAATTCAGGGCCAGCCTAGTCCACACAGCAAGCTCCAGGTCAGCTGGGGCTACAGGGAGACCCTGTCTCAAAAAAAAAAGACTCACCTACCAGCCAGCATATCCAAGTTCACAAGCTCTAACATCAAAGGTGGGTGGCATCCTTAGGAACTATGCCTGAAGTTGACCTCCATATATGCATGCCCCTCACACATGCACCTGTGCACACACATGAACATGTACACACACGAAAGAAAGAAAGAAAGAAAGAAAGAAAGAAAGAAAGAAAAAGAAAAGGAGCCGGGTGTGGTGCACGCCTTTAGTACCAGCACTTGGGAGGCAGAGGCAGGTGGATCTCTGTGAGCTCGAGGCCAGCCTAGTTTACATAGCAAATGCCAGGCCAGCTGGGGCTACAGGAAACCCTGTCTCAAAAAGATCAATAAGAAAGAAAAGGAAATTGGGGTGAGGGAAGGAGAGGATGCTAGGCACTTAAATATGAATAGATGCCCATAATGTCCTGCTTGGCAGCATGTGATTGATGTTAGAGTATAGCACAAGAATCAATGAAATATAACTTAGAGGATGGAAAGGCTATTGAGAGTGGACCCTGAAGACACCACTGGGCAAACAGGCTTGGGTGAAGACATCCCTCTGCTTCACAGGTATTTATGCACCGCCTGTAATTTGTTGCCTGTAGGAAGAGTGTCTGAAACCCTCACCACATGTGGAAAACAACCATCTGTGGGTCTTCCTTACCAGCCATGTGTGTTTAAACATTCTAGATGGCAGGAACAGGATGCAAGTGTCTCATAGTCTCTATGGTGTGCATCTCGATGCTAACACAAGGTTCTGTTCCCTGCTAGATCCACAGCTGCAAGTTAGAATAAAAGAACACATTGCTCTGGATTTCAACTAAGTAACTTTCCCTGCTGTTTCAGGGAGGAAAATTTGATATCATCCAGCTGGTTGTGTACATTGGATCCACCCTCTCCTACTTCGGTTTGGTAAGAGATTCTCTTCCCCTGCTTTAAGAAAACGATTTGAAGTGGCCATGATGGTGCACATCTTTAATCTCAGCACTTGGGAGGCAGAAGCACACAGATCGCTGTGAGTGTGAGGCCAGCCTGGTCTAGTGAGTTCTAGACCAGCTAGGGCTATAGGGAGACCCTGTCTCAAAAAACAAAAACAAAGAAAATGATTTGGGGACTGGAAAGATGACTCTGTGGTTAAGAGCACTAGCTGCTCTTGTAGAAGACCCAGGTTTGGTTCCCAGCACCCACATGGTGGCTAACAACTGTTTGTAACTCCAGTTCTAGTCCCTCTTCTGGGGTCCATGGGCATTTGCATGTGGTGCACTTACATATATGCAGGCAAAACACTCATACACATAAAATAAAAATAAATAAAATTTTTGAAAAAGAAAATTATTTGAGTGCTGGGCATGATCGTGCATACTTTTAATCCAAGCCCTGGGGAGGCAGACGCAGGTGAATCTCTGAGTTCTAGACCACCTGGTCTGCATAGTGAGTTCCAGGTCAACCAGGCCTACACAGTGAGACCCTCTCAAAAATAAAACAAGAAAACAATTTGGCAAAAAGAAGCTTTGCTGCTACAGTGCCTGTTTGCTTTTCCACAGGCCACCGTGTTCATTGACTTTCTCATCAATACATACTCCAGTAGCTTCTGCAAGGCCAGCATTTACCCCTGCTGTAAGTGCTGTGAGCCCTGCTCAGTGAATGAGTACTACTACAGGAAGAAGTGCGAGTCCATCATGGAGCCAAAGCCCGTAAGCCATGCTGCTTCTCTGGGACACCCAGACACACAGATTGTATAGATGACTGAAAACTGTGTAAAAACAATAGGCCAATAGCATAGGTCAAGCCCATAGTGTGTAACTCACTGGACAACCCCAAGCAACTGTCTCTCTGATGAGTCCTTTGGCCTTAAGAAAGGATAGAAACAAAAATAGGGAAGCCAGATATCCTGGGAAGACAATTTTTTATGATCTAGTTTTGTCACTTATTACATTGGAACAGTTCCCTCCCCCATCCTCAAATAGTGTAATGACTTTGGAGAACAAGTCATTCAGCAGTGACTAACAACATTTAAGAGCCTGGTATTTCCATTTTTCCATACCTACCTACAGAAACTTTCATGTGAGGCACACATGGTACACGTGAACAAGATACTCACTGCAGCAGAATAGTTAAGTTGGTAATAATAGATGAGGCCTGGGGTATAGTTTAGTGATAGAGCACTTGATTAGCATGTGTGAGGCCCTGGGCTCACTTTCCAGTATTATATACATATATATATATACACATATATATATATTTGATAGGAAGAAATAACATCTACCCAAATGTTCACTGGGTGAATGGTGAAAGAAACCATGATAAATCCATGGTGAAGAATACCAGTCACCCGCTAAAAAGAACAAGGTAGATAGGACCAGGTATGGCAGTACATACCTGTAATCCCATTACCTAGAAGGCTAAGGCAGGAATAATAGAGTTCCTTGTTTCAAAACCCAACCCATCAACCAATAGCAACAAGCATAGCTGGAAAAGTAGATGTGGTCACTATGCCTATAATCCAAGTACTTAGATGCTGAGGCAAGATTATATCATGAGACCCTGTCTCAAAAAAAAAAAAAATCACACACCAACACCCAAGGGGTGTGTGGGGAGAGGTTAAGTATTTTTCCCAAAGTCATACAAATAGTAAATGGTAGAGCTCCAGCTTTGGCAAACTGGCCTGAGAAGCTGCTATAACCACTTAGGTATAGGTGTTGACATGAGCAAATAGCCAGACAGAGGCTTGTTCAGAGGAAAAAACTAAGTGAAAGAAGCATATGTATGTCATGACATATAGGTTAAGAAAACAACTATATGAATAATCCAATTCTATGTACTCTCTATATTTGTATTTCATGGATAGATATGTATACACACATATATTGGTGTAGGTGAATACTATATATACTAAAGGTCCTGGATACACACAAGAATAGTGGTGGCTTCTGGCAAGGACTCTGAGATGGGAGAGTAGACACATCTGTATTGTTTGAGAGTAGACACATCTGTATTGTTTTACTTTAATTTGGACTTTATTAGGCAGGTCCATCCCACTCAACTCCATGATTCCCCTTAAAGAGAACCTCTGGTATCTAAAAACAAAGAGGATTCCTTTGTTTTCCCTTACCTGGGAACACTGCTGTCCTTCTCCAGCAGCTGAATGCACTGTCCATTTTCCATTGTGCATGTGCTCCCAATGAACACAAAAGTTCAGGCAGGCCACGTATGGTGGCATTCACCTGTAATCTCAGCAGAAGGGAGAATGAGGCAGGAGGATGGTGAACCTGAGGCTAGCCCAGACTGGAGAATAAGACCCTGTCTCAAAAAGGAAAAGGAGACAGAGAGAGGAAGAAGGGGAGGAGGGAGAGAAAGAGAGAGAGAAGGAAAGGAGGGGGCAGAGAGAGAGAGAGAGAGGAGGAAAAGAAAAAGTCCCCTTTTTAACTAAAAATAACCATGGCTTAGCGTGGGATGAGTGAAATTTAACAGACCTACAAATAATTTAAGTTGCAATACCACAGGAAAACTGAACTTGAGAAAGCACAGAACAGCACACCATGCCTGGGACATAGCATATGCTGGGCTGTGGCCAGGCTGGGTCTCCAAGTTAAGGAATGTGGGGTTCTATTTCTGACTCCCTTTTAGCCTTAGAAACCATTTACTCTTAGTTAGCAAGAATTTGGGGTTGGCTTGTTTGCCATGTGGTAAATGTGATTAACAGATGTGTTTACTTATATTTGGATAAGGCAATTCTTGATAATCCTGTACAAAAACAGATAAACTTTGCAAACTTCTTTTCCTAGACATTAAAATATGTATCCTTTGTGGATGAATCCCACATTCGGATGGTGAACCAGCAGCTGCTTGGGAAAAGTCTGCAAGTTGTCAAGGGCCAAGAAGTTCCAGTAAGTGAAAACATTTAGTCTTTTTTTAGGAAACTTTGCTATTAAATATAAACACATGTAGATATTTATATAAATCACAGCTGATGAATTTTAGAAAAGTAAACATACTCATATAACCAGCACCCAGGTTGAAAAATTAGATGTTTTGAAGCCAGGGGTGGTGGGGTCCATCTTTAATCTGAGCACTCAGGAGGCAAAGGCAGGCAGATCTCTGTGAGATTGAGGCCAGCTTGGTCAACATTGGGAGTTCCAGGCCAGTCGAGGCTACAGGGAGACTCTGTCTCAAAAAAAAAAAAAAAAATTAGATGTTTTAGGGTTGGCGGGATGACTCAGCAGGGAAAGGCACTTGCTGCCAAGCCTGACCATCTGAGTTCAAGCCCCAGGTACCACATACCACATGGTAGAAAGAACTGATTCCAGCAAGTTGTCCTCTGTCCTCCACACATGTGCCATGGCATGTACGCATGCACACACACAAATACATATAATTTAAATATTTTCATTCCTAAGCTAGGGGAATAGCTCAGTAGTAGAGTACTTGCCTCAAGGAGAGTTAGAGAGATTGAATATTCCTAGCAGGTCTTTTTATGCCTCTACTTAATTGCTACTACCATCCCTTAAAAAATGGTTCTTATCTTGTATCCAAGGATTAGTTTTACCTCTTCTAGAATTTTATAAAAACTGAATTGTACAACCTAGGTGAGTTATCTATGTAATAGCCCAAGCCCTTGAGAGGCTGAGGCAGGAGGATTACTTGAATCCAGGAGTTCAGACCAGGCTGGGCAACACAATGAGACCCAGCCTCAAAAGAAAATCAAATCATCAGTACTCAGTCTGTGCTCTGCTGCATGCCTGGCTCCTGGATTCAATATCACTTTTGGAGTTACCTGTGACGTTGTGTATGGTAAACGTTCTTTCTCATTACTGTACAATTTCTGTTTTTATAAATCCTCTATTTATCCATTTCAGTATTTTAGACATTTTAGACATTTCTAGTTTAGGGACAAAGGCAAATTATGCCGTGAAGGTAAATGTGAGGGACTCTCTCAAGTGACCTGACAGTCACATGGCAGGCATATGTTCAGTTTTAGTAAATACCAACAAATGAGCTCCAATGTGGCTGCGCTCCCTGCATCAGGTCTGTTGTGAGCATCTTTGCCAACTGGATTGGTTTTCTGTGGCCATAATCAACAATTACAAAAGAGGTGGCTTAAAACAGTAAGTCTATTCTGCCACAGTCTGGACTCTAGACCTAGAAAGTAGAGGTGTTGGCAAGGCACTGGTCCCCCTGGAGGCTCCAGGGAAGAACCCTCCTGCTTTCTTCCTGCATCTGGTGTTCAAGATGCTGGCTAGGCCCCAGCAAGATGCCACACAAATGTGGAAACTGCAAGCCTCTCTACCTCCCTGTCTCAGTAAACAACTTTTCTATTTCATTATCCACCATACTGTTTTTGGTGAGCTTTCAAGAGTATCTATCAAGTCAGGCATGGTGGTACACGCCTTTAATCCCAGCACTTAGGAGGCAGAGGCAATGGCGCTCCGGGAGTTTGAGACCAGTCTGATCTACATAGTGAGTTTCAGGCCATTCAGGGCTACTACATAGTGAGACCTTGTCTCAAAAACCAACAACAACTAAAATAATGCTCTGTCAGATTCAGGAAATTCCCTTTTATGCTTTGTGAGGAATTTTTATCATGAATGTATATGGAATTTTTAAGTATATTTTCTGCTTCTTTGAAATAATCTGTCAGGTTTTCTTTCTGTCGCATGGTGAATTTCATTGATTGATCTGGGTTGGAGGATACTGGAGTTCAAACATAAATCTTTGATTGTGCTAGGTAAGCACATACCCTTAGCCATATCCACAGCCCTTTTTAATATGTTATTTTGGAACAAGATCTTGCTAAATTCCCAGGGCTGGCCCAAACTTATGATCTTCAGCCTCTAAAGCTGATGTAGCTTACTGATTTTCAAATATTAGGCATGTGTATAAGTGTGAGTGAATGAGTGTGTGTGTGTGTGTGTGTGTGTGTGTGTGTGTGTGTGTGTGTGTGTGTGTGTGTGTGTGTGTGTGTGTGTGTGTGTGTGTGTGTGTGTGTATGTATATGAGTGCATCTGTCTGCGTGTGCATATGGAGACCAGAAGTCAACATCAGCTATCTTCCTCAGTCACTCTCTACAATTTTCTCAAGCAGGGTCTCACTGACCCTGAAGCTCACTGATTCTGCTAGGCTGCTGGCCAGTGAGCTCCAGGGATCTTCCTGTCTTTGCCTTCTCAACATTGGAATTTCAGCTGTACAGTGCCTGGCTTTTTACATGGGTGCTAGGGACCTAATTCAGGTCCTTATGTTTGTGCAGCAAGTACTTTACCAACTGAGCCATCTCCTTATCGCTACAACCTTCCATTTTAATGTGATATGCTATTATTTCTATTTATTAATGGATCTGATTATATTCAGGATTTTTGTATCTCATCTTGGGAGATACTGGTTAAAAAGTTTCCTTTGTTACAGTGTCCTTGTAAAGTTTGGGTAGAAGATGAACTATTTAACAGTGTGTAACAGTGCATCTCTGTAATCCCAGCATTTGTAAGAGACAGGAAGATCAAGCGTTCAAGGACAGCCTTGGTTACATACAGAATTTGAGGCCAGTTTTTTTTTTTATTAATTCTGTCTCAAAAAAAGTGGACTATTTAGTTTTTGCAAGAGACAGTATGTGTGTGTGATAACATATACATAAAATAAAATTAAGCATTTAGCTATTTTAAAGTATGTAATTCAGTGATATTTTGTAGACCCCACTACTATCCAATCAGTCCACCAGCCCCAGAGCTTTTACATCTCTGCAAAGGAAATCTCCTATCTATCAAGCAGCTGCTTTCCACTACTTCCCATCCCCATTGCTCCTGATAACTACTGGCCTACTTCCTACTTTGTGTAAGTGGAATCGATACTGTGCAATCCTTTGTGTCTACTTCTTTCACTTAGTATAGTATCTTCAAGGCTCATCCATGCTGTTGTAAGTACCATTGTTTCATTCCCTTTTTGTGACTGAATAATATTCCTGAATAAATCACGGGGTTTTTTAGGGATTTTTTTGTTTTTGTTTTTTTATGTGTATGAGTGTATTGCCTGCATGTATGTGAGTGCACCTGGGTCGTGCAATGCTGCGGAGGTCAGAAGGGGGCTTCGGAGTCCCCTGGAACTGGAGTTAAGGACAGTTTGTAGCCACCATGTGGGTGCTGGGACTTGAACCCGGGTCCTCTGCAAGAGCAGTCAGTGCTCTTAACCGCTGAGCCATCTCTCCAGCCCCTAGACCATGTTTTATATTCTCATTATTTGATAGATACTGGAATTGTTTCTACCTTCCAGCTATTCTGAGCAGTGCTGCTGTGACATATAAGAACTAATCAGCTTTACATACAAGAACTAATCAGCTTTAATGTTCTTGACTCGGGTCTTCATACAATGAATAAAAACATATACCACAAAGAATAGGCATGGTGACTCTGGCAACTTCCCTTGGAGGGTAACAAATGGCTCTGCCCATAGAGAGAGACTGGCAGGGAGGGAAAGAGTGGAGCCGAGTCAACAAATATTTACTATCTACTGTGTGCTAGACACTGTCCCAGGCACCAGAGATATGCCACAAACAAACAAAGAACCTGCTTTCATACAGAAGATAAAATTCATCAAGGAAACATAAACTGATAAAACTTTTAGGAGCTCTGTCTCATGAAGAATGTGCTCTTTTGATGTGGTAAGAGAACTAGAGGGGAAATTCCTGCTGGGGTGGTCAGGGAAAGAGGCTATGTCTCAACAAAATTTTCTGAATTTCACTTTCCAAATAAGTAAAGTGGAGCCAAACATTGATAGATAGATAGATAGATAGATAGATAGATAGATAGATAGATAGATAGATAGATAGAATCTCACTGGAAGTTCTTCAAAGGCTTAATGGTAGAAACACAAGGCCAGCCCTAATACATACATTTAATAAACAATAGCTGCTCTGGCTAAGTAACATCAAATGTGATTATGTAAGTTAATAAAGCTAAAGAACCTAGAACCCTTGAGATTATTATTGCTGATGAGTCTGGAAACTTGACTTTTTCAGAGGCCCCAGATGAACTTCACAAACCTGTCCAAGCTGCCTATGTCTCTTGACAACCTAACCCTCATTCCTGGACAACCAGAGGAAATGCAGCTACTGCATGAAGA
Source organism: Nannospalax galili (assembly GCF_000622305.1). Classification (NCBI taxonomy): domain Eukaryota; kingdom Metazoa; phylum Chordata; class Mammalia; order Rodentia; family Spalacidae; genus Nannospalax; species Nannospalax galili. The sequence continues at coordinate 3,911,801 of NW_008343207.1, read as the reverse complement.
GGTGGCCCCCAGGTCTGGGGACAGCCCAGACTGGTGCCAGTGTGGAAACTGCCTCCCATCCCGGCTCCCCGAGAACCGCAGGTGCCTGGAGGAGCTGTGCTGCCGCAAGAAGCGGGGGCCCTGCATCACCTCCTCGGAGCTCTTTGCGAAGCTTGTGCTGTCCAGACAAGCCCTGCAGCTCCTTCTGCTCTACCAGGAGCCCTTGCTAGCACTGGAGGTAGAAGCCACCAACCGCCGGCTGCGACACTGTGCGTACAGGTGCTACACCACATGGCGCTTCTGTACCCAGGACATGGCTGACTTTGCCATCCTGCCCAGCTGCTGCCGCTGGCGCATCCGGAAGGAGTTCCCCAAAAGTGAGGGTCAGTACAGCGGCTTCAAGTATCCATACTGACAGTATGGCTGGCCAGCAGTCACATTATGGTGGCTCACAGTTGAGCTTCTCCCACAAAGGCCTACATGCATATTTTCAACCAAAGGAAAGTTAATTTTCCTTCCTTTCAGTTCTCCCTGTCTGAAACAACCCACCAGCGTCCAAACCTCTTCTCCCCATGGATGAGAGCCAGATTCAGATTCAAGCCTCTATTCTGTGCCACCCTTGGCCTTTAATGTCTGTACATTGGACTCTTCATTTCCCAACCAGCTTTCTCAGAGCTAGTGAGGACAGATTGAGATGGTGTTGTGACCTGTCTTGTAAATGTGTACAGAGGTCAGTGAATGAAAAGTGTCTCCCTATGAGGTCAATCTGGCTAATTTTTGACTAAGAACAAACCCTTCAGGATTTGAGAATGGAGAGATTGAGTGGCCACAAATTCTTTGATTCCCCATCCTAAAGATCCAAAGGCGCTGTTCCCTCCTTTGAGTATGGGCAGCTGTGGAGGCTTCATCAAGCAGTGGATATAAAGCCGGATCTGTCAGGATCTTGTCTTAAGAGACTGGAAGCTTCCACTTCCTGTCCTCAGAACTCTTCTGAGGAGGAAGCCAACTCCAGTTAAGATTCTATCAGGAGACCACCCTGTTATGAGGAAGTGCAGGCAGCTTCACAGAGAGGAAGTTCCCATCCAGCCACAGCTCACATGCTTCCCAAGCTCAGTCACCACACAAGGGAGAGAAACTGCCTTCAGATGATTTCAGAGCCTTCTGACATGTGACTGAAACTGCAGGAGACCCCTCACCCCACCCCCCTGAGTAAGAACTGCTCAGTCAACTAGAGGACCAGTCTTCTCTCTTAAGTCACTAATTTTTTATGGTTGGTACACAGTAGTTCATAACTGGGACAAGAACAAGTCTGATGCTTGGCGCCATCCCAGAGTATAGCTCTCTATTGGACAGTTGTAAGAGCCCTCACCAACCCAGTCTGGAAGCCATCAAATCTAACTGCATACCACCAGATGCAGTCCAATCTTCATTGCCTGCGTATCGGTCTAAGTGACTACTGTTGTTGGAAACTAGAAAAAGCCACCTTTGTGCCTTTAACCTCCTGGACTTTGCAGCTGGTGGGAATGGAGTCGATCTGGATGCTACCTTAAAAAGCAGTCCCAAAGCTGGGCAGTGGTGACACAAGCCTTTAATCCCAGTATTCAGGAGGCAGAAGCAGATCTCTGTGAGATATAGGCCAGCCTAGTCTACATGGTGAGTTCCAGGCTAGCTGTGGAAACCCTGTCTCAAAAAGACCAAAAAGGGAGGGGGGGAGCCTAGATTGATGTAAACATGAATTTAGAGCCCAGCACCCACATGAAAAGCTGGATGTGGGCTAGAGAGATGGCTCAGAGGGTAAAAGAGATTGCTATGCAAGGTTGATAACCTGAATTCCCGATTCAGAACCCATGGTGAAGGGAAAGAACCAACTCCCCGAAGTTGCCCTCTGATCTCAGCAGGTGTATGTGGGCTGGCACACAAGTGACCATATTCATAAACACATCATACACATATGTACACACATACAATAGTAATAAATAGATTTAATTAAAAAGTAAAAACTGGGACGGCTACATCCACTTATTAACCCAATGCTGTGGGGGATGGAGACAGGAGGATCACTGGGGCTTGTTGGCCTAGCTCCAGGTTTGGCAAGAGACCCTGTCTCATGGGAATAAGACAAAGAATGACTAACTAGGACACCTGCTGTCCTCTTCTGGCCTCTGCACATATGTGCACAGATATGTGAACCTGCATATCCACATGCCCTTATACCAAACATACACCACACACACACACATACACCATACCACACATACACACAAAATATACACCACACACATATACCATACTTAGATACACACACACCAGAAAGAAAGCAACCTATACCATTCAATATTTTTCTACAACTTGCTAAGCATATGAAAATGAATCGTCATAGGTCTGGGGGGGGTTCTGCCTCAAGATTTTTTTTACAGTTTTGTCAGTAAACTTGACTATTTCTTTC
>NW_008343207.1:3891736-3909290 GCF_000622305.1 Nannospalax galili | reverse complement strand
GTCTTTTTGATACAGGGTCTCCCTGTAGCCCCAGATGACCTGGAACTCACTCTGAAGACGAGGCTGTCCTTGAACTCACAGAGATCCACCTGCCTCTGCCTCCCGAGTACTGGGATTAAAGGTATGCACCACTATGCCAGGCTTGACTATTTATTTATAAACAATGATTATTACAAAGAACAGTTTAGAGACCACTACGAATACTCTCAAGATACTGTGATCTGAGCTTTTTAGATACTCTAAGATTCACCATGTTAAGACTTTTTTAGAAAAAACAGAAGTGATAGGGGCTATAGAGATGGCTCAGCAGTAAATAACACAGGCTGAAGATCCAGGTTCAATTCCTAGCACTCACATAGCAGCTAACAACTGTCTGTAACTCCAGTTCCAGGGGATCTGACACCTTCTTTTGTCTTCCAAGGGGATTGCACAACACAGGTGCACTTATATACATGCAGGCAATACACATATAAAATAAAAAATAAAATTTAAAAACCAGAAGTGATAAACGTAATTAAAAGGGGGAGGCAGTGAAATGGCTCAGAAGGTAAAGTACTTGCCAGCAGGCCTGACTACCTGAATTTGATCCCCAGGACCCAAGTTGTCCACTGATCTCCCCACATGCACCCCCCCACACACACACACAAATGTAATTAAAATCGAAAGCTTTCAACTGTATTAACATGAGACTGCATGGACAATTTTTTTTTTTTTTTTGCTCAGGGTTTTATCTAGCTTTAAACTCAGGAATGCAGTTAATTGTGCCAGCTAGAACTTTTGTGGAAATATTTTTGAAAAGCTGACTATATTTGACTTTAGAATTAAATTTTTTACTTGGATAATTCTATGTAACAGCTACAGGTTTCCTTTCTGGTGGCTTCTGAACTTTGTGTCTTTATTTTTGGTGCCTCGTTTAGTGTATTTCTGTCACCTTGTTGAGGCCCCAGATAGTGAATAATCATGGATCCTTCTAGTGTTTTCCTTCGCCTTGGCTAGCCATTGGTGCTCTGGGTGAGGGTATGTGCTACTTTGCGTATGAAGTGATGGTTTCTGCAGTGACAAGGGTCATACTTGTACCTTATTTTTAGTCTACCATATGTAAAAACATCATGCTGAAAGGCAGCGAGCAGCACATTTTGCAGGATCCGGTTCCTTGCAGTCTGTTCTGTCAGTTTCGCAGTATTCAGAGCTTCCCCACATCAGAAGGAAGAGCTGTTGCTTGCTGCAGATCAACTGACTTCATCTAGAGCTCATAATGAACTTAATTTTTCTCTTTAAAGGGAACCATTTTTTAAACTCATCCTAATCAGGTTGGCTTTCTTAACTGTTTTGATAATAAAAGTTGATTTGTATTCCTTTATTTGTGCCTTCTCTTTGATTCCTTTTTCACAGATGGTTTCCAAATCGCAGAGAACTAATTCATTTCCCCATTCATTCAACAAATATTCACTGAGGCACTCACTGGAGACCAAAGATAGATGGAGTTACTACACTCATAGAGATATAAGAGGATAAACATTAATCAAATGATTTATGCAAATAAAATCTTAGAATCTGTGATGAGTACCACTGTGAAGAAGGCAGGTGATGAGGGGCTAGAGAGCTGGCTCAGTGGTTAAGAGCACTGGCTGCTCTTGCAGAGGACCCAGGTTCAGTTCTCAGCACCCACTTGGCAGCTAACAACCATCTTTAACTCCAGTTCCAGGGATCCAATGCCCTCTTCTGGCCTGCAGGCATTGCACACACATGGTACATTTACATACATGCAGGCAAAACACTCATTCACATAAAATAGAAATAAAAAGGAGTAGGAGGAAGAGGAGGTGGAGGAAGAGGAGGAGGGGGAGGAGGAGGGGAGGAGGAGGAGAGGGGAGGGAGGGAGGAGGAGGAAAGTAATGCTCTGACAGTCTATAATAGAAGTTGACCTATTGGGAGAAATCAGGGAAATCCTACCTGAGAGACAATTTAACTAAATTCTGAATAGAAACTTCTTGTTAACTAGAATTCTGAATGGGTCAGGGAGAGCATTCCAGGTGGTAATAATAGTATATATGAAGGCACTGGAGCAGAAAAGCTTAGAAGTTTGCAGAACTTCAAGGGAGACATGGATGATTGTACCAGAGTATGAGGAATATGGTGCCTGACAAGCTCAGGGCAGTGTAGATCCAATAAAGAGTATGTCTTCACCCTAAAACCAAAAGACAGATAGATGGCCATGAAGGGTTTTAAGCAGAAACCTGGTAAGATCATGCTTAATTTTTAAAAGATCACTCTGGGCCTGGGGATATAGCTCATTGGTAGAGCTTGTCTTGCATGCATTAGGCTGTGGGTTCAACACTTAGTACTGAAAGAAAAAAAAATTACTGTGTAGAAAATCAGAGAGATGGTAGATATGGTTTTAATTTCCATATCAGCCTTTCCCTATACCATGAAACTTTTTCCCTCCCCTATCCTTCCTCTCAAAAAGCTGCAGAAAGAACAGCAGTAAGAGAAAAGGAGGAAAAGCTTTGATGTGTTGGAGTTGTTGAGTTTCAGGCTAGGGACAGAAGTGTGCTTCAAATGGAGAGACAAAGCGCAGTCAACAGCACCCACTGAGGCATTCCTCCCTGTGGTGGAAAGTCTAAAACTAAGATCTTCCAAGAGTGCCCAACCCATGGCCTGCATGTGCTCCAGGACAGCTCTGAATGTGGCCCAACACAAAATCATAAACTTACTTAAAACATACAATTTTTTGGTGATTTTTTTTTAGTAACTCAATTGCATGGTTCTCAAATGTGAACTCTGTAGATGACAATGTTGTGTCACAATGTCAAAGAGCAGACATGCTTAGTAGGTCCTGTCTTAACAACTGGTAAAAGGTATGACTTAGGGTGACTGAGAATGATCTACCACAGGACCTCTTGAGGCCCCGATGCAAAAGGTCTTCTAGTCAAATACCCTTCATCATTCAACAGACCAGAAGTCCTGCTCATTAACGGAATTGTCCAAATGAATCAATCTCATCCTTCTGCAGAACTGACACCTTGTCCTAATTAGCATTGTCAACTTGAGGAGTCATCTGAGAAGAAAGCCTTGATTGAGGAATTACCTAGATTAGACTGGCTTGTGGGCATGTCTGTGTGGGATTGTCTTAATTGTCAATTGAAGCAGAAGGGCTCAACTCACTGTGGGCAGCACCATCCCTAAGAGAGGTGGTCCTGGGCTGTGTAAAGGAAGCTAGCTAAGTATGATGCTGTAAGTGAGTGAGCCAGCAAGCAGCTCTCCTCCACGGTTTCTGCTCTAGATTTTGCCCTGACTTCCCTCAGTGGTGGATTGTGACTTGGAAGTATAAGCCAAATAAACTCTTTTTTCTCCAAGTTCCTTTTTGTTGGAAATGTTTTTATCACAGAAACAGAATGAAAGTAGAACAGCCCCTCACCTTCCTGATACTATGAAGCCAGTCTCTCAGTCACTCTGCTTTGAGTGAAAAGCCCACATGGCCCTGTGGCATGTGGTGTACTCCTCGACTACGAGTCCCTGCTAAATAAACTGCTGATTTTAGCTGTTCACTGTTGGGTGCTGGGTGCTCAGATAGTCCTGTAAACCCACAGTGAGTGTTCAACAGTTAGACTCACCAATGTGGCAGAGGTGATGAAAACCCCCCAAATTACAGGCAAACTAATAGCCTTAAAAAATTATAGCCGGGGCAGGTGGCATGCACCTCTGGTCCCAACTACTCAAGAGCCTGAGGCGGGAGGATGTTTTGAGGGAATTTGAGATCTCTGAGTAACACAGTAAGACCCAGTCTTGAAAACAAATCCAGACACAGGTTCTGAAGTGCAGTATCCCTTATGTTTAGATTACATAAAAAGCTATGCCTTAGCCGGGCGTGGTGGCGCACGCCTTTAATCCCAGCACTTGGGAGGCAGAGGCAGGTGGATCTCTGTGAGTTCAAGGCCAGCCTGGTCTACATAGTGAGTTCCAGGACAGCTGGGGCTACAGGGAGACCCTGTCTCAAAAAGATAAAAAAAAAGCTATGCCTTATTTATACTATTGTGTGAACATTTGCTCTATACCTTACAAATAGGCCACATTTTGTTGCTAATTGTTTGCTGAGCCCTTGTAGAAAAAAGTCCTTTGAGCTGCCTACCCTTTGTTTCTGAATATCTGCTTAGAGCACCTCATCCCTGCAAATAAAATCGTTGGGGGCTGAAAATTCGGAGGAAGTATCCTGGTCCCCCACTTTCTTTAATACTAAATTGTCTCATGTTGTCTGTGTCTACCACTACCCAAACATGTTGGATCTTGCAGCCTGGCCCATCCATACACTAAGACTAGCTAGCCTGGCTCCATATGCGATAAATTGCCTGTGACCCTATGGCTAATAGGTGGTCTACCATTATAGATATTCTTGGCTACTGACAACTTTTCATGGAAGCCAAGCATACTTTTGACAGAGTTCAAACAGAGCAGTGGTCTCCAACATCCCTGACCTTTTTATTTATTTGTGGTAAGAGGGTAGCCATGGTAATTTTTGGTTGAAGAGCTCTCATCTGACCTCTATTGACTGATTAGCCTGATCTTGCAGACTGCACAGAAAAGAAGAAGCACAGTTACAGCCACAATGAGAAAAGCAATAAAAACAATGTCTTGAATTTTGTACCATGTTTGGGGATTAAAAGTTCAAATTTTGGGGCTAGAGAGATGGCTCAGAGGTTAAGAGCATTGGTTGTTCTTACAGAAGACCTGAGTTTGAATCCCAGCACCCACTGGCAGCTAACAACTGTTCATAACTCCAGTTCCAGGGGATCCAACGGCCTTTTCTGTCCTCCACAGGCATTGCAGGACACGGGTGCACTTACCTATATGCAGGCAATACACACATACAAATAAAAATAACTTTTTTTTAAAGTTCAGTCATTATACTTCCAATAATTTGGTCATTAGAAGTGTCTAGTCACATAGAGCGTATTTATTTGCTTTATATATACATATACACATAAAATATGTATATATACATATACATAAAATATGTATATATTCATATACACACATACACATAAAATTAAATAAAATATTTTTAAAAATAAAATAATAGCCAGGCGTGGTGGCACACGCCTTTAATCCCAGCACTCAGGAGGCAGAGGCAGAGGGATCTCTGTGAGTTCAAGGCCAGCCTGGTCTACATAGTGAGTTCCAGGACAGCTGGGGCTACAGGGAGACCCTGTCTCAAAAAGACCAAAAAAAAGTATAAAACGTACTTTTTATTCCACATAGACCTAAATGTTTTTGTAACACCTTTTGAAGCATAGAACATAGAATCTGCAAGGTAGGGGTTTGTTCCCATTGTTCAGTAAGATTTACAGATATCCATACTGCAGTAGGCTGATATACACACACAACTGATTGATTTTTTTTTGTTATCTTAATTAATACAATGAGGTAGGTAACAACTTACACATTTAATATGAGATAACTGAGTACTAGCATTGTGTAGGATTTGAATATTGTCTCCCACTATAAGCACATAGGGAGCAAATACACAAGCCTGAATCCAGTTGGTTCTGTTATAAACAACTCATCCTACTGCCCTCATTACTAGTACAAATATAATTTGCTTTTCAAGGGGTTAGTTTTTGTAGGATAGCTGTCAGCCAGCTTCCATTGAGTACTCTGGAGTGGCCCATAGTTATGTTTTAACTGGGGTCCAGCTAAGCCCCCAGCATGCCAACATATTGTCCTATTGAAGACAGTTCTGAATTGGGTCTCATTATTCTGAGTAATGTTATGTCAGAATAGAGTTTATTTGATGACATGGATATTCCACGTGGTTCCCAATCTATTATGGCATTATTTTGGATAAGAAAACTTTGGGGGATGCTAGCCACAGAATCATCCCACACTGTTTGCTTTTGCATCCATGAAGGGGCTCATCTGAAAATCTTCATAAATCATTCACTTCCCACACTCTTATGAATGCTTAGTGCTGACAAAAATGAATACTTGCATTTTGTCTCCTTTAGGAGTCCATAATAGCCAAACTTGAGATTTTATATCCAAACACCAGGGAAATGCAGTAACATTTTTAGTAAGGCAGAAGGGCATATGCATTGTTTGCCCTGTATAATTATGGGAGTACCTTCTGTATGCATATCAGGCATGGCATGCATTTTTGGATATGGGAGGAACAGGGTTCCATTTACATAGACTAGTGGAGGTTTATCTATCCACATCATGGCTCTTAATAATGGGGGTCTTGGAATGAAAGCCCAATATTGTTCCCATCTAACACCAGTTACTGCAGGGGTGATGATGGCGTGATGATGGCAAAGGGTAGCAATGAGCTGGTCTTCCTGCACACCTTTTTTTTACACACCGGCCAGGAACCTAGAAAGGTGCACATGCAGTTTCCAGAAAAACATAGGCAAATCCTCTACCCATGTTATTGAAGGATCAGAGACCTTCCTTATGTCCTCTTCAGGTGTTTCCCAGTATACCAGTAGGGAGCTACCAGGCGTGCATTGGAGTCACCTCTTGATCATTGCATGTGAAAAAATTTAAAGCAAGTAGAGCTTGTTTAAGAAGCCTATGGGGAGAGTAAAGAGCCTCCCTTTTTAAGTTGAAGTTTTAGTCTACAAGTGCGTTTTACAACTGCTTGCCTTTGAGAATTGTATGGAATGTCAGTTATATGTAGAATGCCCCATGTCTGACAAAATTCTATAAGCAGGGTCATTATCAGTTTTAATACATTGTAGAAGTCCAAGCACAGCAAACACTTCCAAGCAATGATTTTCAACATGTTGAGTAGCTTTACCTACATGTATAAAGGCCCAAACAACAGAAGAATAAGTATAATACCATGAACATACTTTAAAAGACCAAAAATATTTATGAGTAACATTTACTGTTTTACATGTAAAGTTTAATAAAAATTTTACATTTAAAAGTTTTATATTTAAAATATTTTGAGGGGCTGGAAAGATGACTCAGTGGTTAAGAGCTCTGGCTGCTCTTGCAAAGGACCTGGATCCAATTTCCAGCACCCACATGATGACTAACGACTGTACGTAACTCCAGTTCCAGACGACCCAATGCCCTCTTCTGACCTCTGTGGGCATTGCATGACACAGGTGTACCTACCTACATGCCAGCAATACACTCATACAGATAAAATAAAAATAAATAAAATATATTAATTTTTTAAAAATGTGGTATTTTTGTGTTAAAATATTTTGAAAAAGAAATCATATGACTTTTTGCTATCTCTATTACATAATTGAAATAAAATTTTTAATAATCATGTTTATTTAGAACCTTCTTTAAAAGGAAATTTTAATTAAAAATCTATGTATATAATATTTCAGATCTGAATTTCCTGAGGGAAGGGCATTCCAAGCAGGAAGACAGAAGTGAGAGAGAAATGAGCATGCTCCAGGAACTATCAGATGGGCAGTTCAGGGTGCAGGTAAGACAGGTCTCTGCCGTCTGAGTCCTGATGAGGACACAGGCATGGTTGTGCTTGTTTTCCTACCACTTCATAAACCATTAGATCCCTTTTCACTAAAACAGAAGCTCAAAGGATGACAAACTCTGCACAGCCAAACATGCTCTTAGGAGCTTGATGAAGCCTATGAGATGTGGGTAGGCTCCACCAGCTGAAGAGAGGGGACACATAAGGGGGAAAAGAAGAGTTGTTCCCATCAAGACTGGTGGCATGCGCTAGGCTGCCATCCCAGAGACCTGACTTATTGCTCAGGCTGACAAAGAAGTAAATGATTAAATGGGGCTGATTTGGGAAGATCTTAAAAAGAAAAAGGACTAAAGTTAGACAGCTCAGTGTGCTCTAGTTGAGGAACTCGATTCAGTTCCCAGGACTCACATGGTGGTTCACAACCAGGTGTTATTCCAGCTACAGAGGGATGTGACATCTCTGGTTTCCAAAGACACTCATGTGCATATATCCACACACAGCCACACACATATACACATAATTAAATAAATCTTTTAAATTATTTATTTATTTTTGTTTTATGTGTATGAGTCTTTTGCCTGCATTGTATGTATATGCATCATGTGCATGCAATGGCTGTGGAAGCCAGAAGAGGGTATTGGAGCCCCTGGAACTGGAGTTAAAGGACAGTTGTTAGCAATCATGTGGGTGCTGGGAACCGACCCCAGGTCCTCTGCAAGAGCAGCCTGTGCTCTTAACTGCTGAGCCATCTTGCCAGCCCCAATAAATCTTTTTTTTTAAAGATAACTGAAACTACTTCTTAAAAAAGAAAAGAAAAAGGGTTGAGGTATAGGAACCAGTTACAAAGTTACTGAAAACCACTTCTGGGTTGTCAGGGATTAAGAGGAAAGCTGTGATTTAGGAACATCCTTGGAGCAGGTGACTGTAATCCTAACATGCAGGAGGCTAAGGCAGGAAGATTTCAATTTTGAGGCCAGCTGGGGTTACATTGACAGACCTGTCTCCCGCTCCCCACAAAAAAGTCCTGTGAAAATGGTTCATTGGTTAAAGCAAAGAAAGAAAGAAAGAAAGAAAGAAAGAAAGAAAGAAAGAAAGAAAGAAAGAAAGAAAGAAAGAAAGAAAGGAGGCCCTGCCTCAATGAATACAATGGAAGAGCAATTGAGGATGAGTCCCCTCCACATGCTTTCCACACGGGTGCCCACACATGCAAAACATGTATAGACACATGTATACCATATATACACATGAAAATGGGACAGGGAGAACATCCTAGGGCTGGGGATGTAGCTCAGTGGAAGAGCCCTGAATTCAATTCTCAACACTGCAAAAAACAGCCATGGGGAGACTAGTAGAAGGGGAAACCCTGGAGAGGGGCGACATTTAGAAGTCTACTGGAATGGCTCAGTAATCCACCTGGACTACTGAATTGGTGCTACTGATAGAAAGAGAAGGAAGAATATGAAAATACTTTTAAATCTCTTTAAGTCTAACAGTGGGAGACTGGTTAAATCATAACACTTCCATGTAGCAGAAGAATATGCTACTCCTTAAAATGATGCCACAGCAGGACAGTTAGTGACATGGACATATGTTCAAGGCAGAACAAAATATGCATGACATTTCTTGCTAAAGGAAAATGTGAGCCTTTAATTAGATTTTTTTCCCTGAAAATATAGTATTAGAAACCTTTAAGCCGGGCATAGTGGCCAAGCCTGTCTACTACAGTTGAGGTATGAGGATCTCAAGTTGAAGGCCAGCCTGAGCTTCATAATGAGACCTTGTATATAAATAAATAAATAAATGAATCACTGGAGAGATAGCTCAGTGGTTAAGAGTACTGGCAGCTCTTGCAGAGGATTAGGGTTCAAGTCCCAGCACCTACATGGTGGCTAACAATCATCTATAACTCCAATTCCAGAGGATCTGGCACCTTCTTCTGGCCTCTGCAGGTTTGTATACACTGGTACACTTATATACATGCAGACAAAACACTCAAACACATAAAATGAAAATAAATAAATAAATAAATGCATACCTTTAACCTTGAATACACATTTAAGGAGATAAAGAATAACCTACGCCTTCGTTGAAACATGAATATATTGTGAAAAATGACTAATTCAATCATTGGAAAATTTCAGAAAAAAGTATGGATTCTTGCTATCCAGAAATCAAACAAAGATTGTCTTTAAAGTCTTCTTCTACTATGATTTAGTTCAATAAAACTGTGCTAAGCAAGTACTCTACTACTGAGATACATCCTTAGTTGTTTTTCTGTGTGTGTTTATGTGTGTGTTGTATACATGTGTGGTGTATTCATATACCCAAGTGTTCATGGAGGTCAGAGGAGGACACTGGGTGTCCTGCTTTATCACTCTTAACCTTATTCACTTAAGACAGGGCTGCTCACTGAGCTTGGAGCTAGGCTGGCAGCCAGCAAGCCCCAGCAAGCCCCAGCAATCCTCCTGTCTCTTCCCCCAAAGCACTGTGTTTACAGGCACAAGTGTAGCCACACTCAGCTTTTTATGTGGGTGTTGGGGATCAAGTTCAGGTCTCACACTTGAGCAGCAAGCACTCTTACTAATGAGCCATTTTCCCAGCCTCCAGCTTTAGTTTTTTGAAATAAGGTTTTGTTATGTTGCACAGGCTAGCCTTGAATTCAAAATCGTTTCTGACTCAGCTTCCTCAATGCTAGGATTACAGGCATGTGCCACCGTACCCTGTGGCATGACAGATATATTCTAAATACAAATCTAATGCTTGATTTTAATAGTTACTTCAAGGGTTGAAGTACTTCAATTCTGTTTCTAGATACACATCCTAAAGATTGAAAGCAGGCACTCAAATATATCTGTATACATCAACATGTGCAGCAACATTATTGACAACAGCTAAAGAGTACAACAACCCAAGTGTCCATCAACAGATGAATGGATAACAAAGTGTAGCCTACTCATACAATGGAAGAGTTGGCCATAAAAAAAATGACATTTTTATATTTTGGGTGTTTTTGAGACAGGGTCACCCTGTAGCCCCAGCTAGCCTCGAACTCACTCTCTAGACCAAGCTGGCCTTGAACTCACAGAGATCCACCTGTCTCTGCCTCCCAAGTGCTGGAATTAAAGGCATGCACCACCATACCCAGCCAAAGAAATGAGATATTTTTTGGTTGGTTTTTTTTTTTCTGAGACAGGGTCTCTCTGTAGCCCCACCTGTCCTGGAACTTGCTATGTAGACCGGGCGGGACTCAATCTCACAGAGATCCACCGTTTCTGCCTCTAGAATGCTGAGATTAAAGGCATGCACCACCATGCCTGTCCCTAGGAATGAGGTTCTGATACATGCTATGCTATGGATGAATCTTAAAAGCATTATGGTAAGTGAAATAAACATACAGATATGAGTTCATGTGTATGAACTGCCTAGACTAGACCAATTCATACAAGGAGAATAGAGGTGACTAAAGATTGTGGGGAGGGAGGGTGGCAGTCACTACCTCAGTACCATGGGTACTGAGCTTGTTTGTGATAGTGAAAATTCTGGAAATGGATATTGGAGATATGAACATACTTAATGCCAACAAATTGTAGGCTTAGAATGACTAAATGTGTAAGTTTCGTGTCATGTATATTTACAATTTTTAAAACTACATAAAAGAGGGATCTGTCTCAGTGGCAGAACATTTGCCTAGCATGTGTGAAGCCCTGCATTCAATCCCAAGCACTATCAAAAGAAAAGAAAAGAAAAAAAGAAACTCACAAATGCTTTGCTAACTCGGATTTTTCATAAAGAAATTTAATAGGGTCTCACTAAGTTAAGTTGCCCAGGCTGGCCTTGAACTTGTGGTGTATCCTGCACTGACCTTGAACTCAAGGAATCTTCCTGCCTCAGCCTCTAAGTGCTAGGATTATAGTTGGAAACCACCCCCAAACAATTTGGAAATGTTTTATAGGATTAGAAACAAATACCTTTTTGTCTTGAGTCTTGGCTCAGCTTTCATAACAAGCACACTGCATATTAACATATTTTGTTAGGAAAATATTCTGCTGGAGACTCCAGCATGATTAGGAAGTCAGGAAAAGGAGAGAACTGAACATTTCAGGAGAGCTAGAGCAGGGATTTGCAAAGAAGGACTAAACCAGTGGATGGGGGATATCTAAATTTTAAATCTTACTTTGGAGTTGGTTAGTGTGTCCAGGCTGGACCTTGCCTGGACATTGACTTTGCATCATCCTGTAATTCTTCAGATAAAGCACTAAAGACAAGGTCCACAGAGTGACTTGCAGATCCCTAAATGTGAGCCAGGCTTTGGGCGTGGGCACAAGATGTGTCCTGAACCCACTTGCAGAGTTCAGGACTACCTGCACACTACCTGAAATAGCTTTTGCTTGCTCAGGTTCACCTGCACTGGCTACGGTGTCATTTCAAGAACAAAGTGGCTCTGTAACCAAACGCAGTGTATTCACATCTCAGTGAACGCAAAGCCAAAATAATATAGCCAAGACGTGAAAAGTAAAGGAAGATTTATTACCTGCAGCAGGTAAAAAGAGCAAAGGAGATATTTCCAAAGTGATGCCCTTCAGGAACAAAGAGAATGCAAGGATTTTATTCAGAAAGCCTATACATTTTCATATAGGTGTGGCCTATTCCTAAGCATGCTCAGTTAAGGAGTGTTTGTTTGTTTGTTTTGAGATAGGGCCTCACTATGCAGCACTGGCTAGCCTGGAACTCACTTTGTAGACCATCCACCTGCTTCTGCCTCTCTAGTGCTGGGATTAAAGGTGTGTATACCTGGTGGCCTCAAATTACTAATCCTCCTGCCTCTATTTCCCATATGCTGAGATTACAAGCAAGTACCAGTATGCCCAGTAAATTTTACTTTATGCCGTTTATCTGTTGATTTGTTTTCAAGACTGGGAGTATATGCTCAGTTTAAGGTCATAATCTAAAAAGAAAAGACAGTAGAAGCATTTTTGAGTGTACTAGTTAAAAGTCACGGGACACATATGTAAATGATTAAAATGATGGACACAAATGCCTCTGGATATGCTCAGCTTGCACCATAAAAGATGGTTTTCTAAAGCATTATTTATCTATTGTGTGTTGTATGCGCACGCTCGTGTGTGTGTGCGCGCGTGTGTGTGTGTGTGTGTGTGTGTGTGTGCGTGCATGCGTGCACGCGTGCGTGCATGCACACCTGGGTACACATGTACCACAGTGTGCACATATGGAGGTCAGAGGACAACTTGCCAGAGTCGTTTTTCTCCTTCCACCATGTGGGTCCTGGGAAATCAACTCAGGTCTCCAGGCTTGGCAAGTGCCTTTATCTGCTGAACCATCTCTCTGGCCTCCCCATAAAGTTTTAGCTGAGAATAAAGGAAAGAGTACTTTGAAGATGCATTAACACAGGAGTCTGCGCTTGAGGGCACCTGCCTTGCTTAGTGGGCAGGTTAGGAAACCTGCAGCACCAGGCAGTGCAGAGGGTAATTACCATGTTTTGCCAGGTGTCGATTTTGAATGGGGCACAAAGGCCTCATCAAAAAAGGGCTGGTAAGTTTTCCTGGAAATGAAGGTGGCACCTGGGGAATGCAGAGAAGGTTGAATCTGCTGTTTCACAGAAACATATCCACACACTGAAGTGAAGCCAAAAGAGATGAAATTAGTAAGCAAAACATTTTAGAAGACGGAGGAGTTCCTTCAAGAAACCGACTTCAAGCTGGGTGTGGTGGCACACGCCTGTAGTCTCAGCACTTGGGAGGCAGAGGCAGGCAGATCTCTGTGAGTTCAAGGCCAGCCTGGTCTACATAGTGAGTTCCAGGACAGCTGGGGCTACAGGGAGACCCTGTCTCAAAAAGCCAAAAAAAAAAAAAAAGAAAAGAAACTGACTTCAGGAACTGGGGAGATGGCTCAGGAGTTAAGAGCACTGACTGCTTTTGCAAAGGACCTGGGTTCAAGTCCCAGAACCCACATGGTAGTTAACAACCATCTGTGACTCCAGTTCCAGGGTATCCTATGTCTTCTTCTGACCTCTACAAGGATTGAATGACATGGGTGCACTTACACATATACAGACAATACATGCATACATAAAAAATAAAAAATAATGAAAAAAAGAAACTGACTTTAGCTAACTTGAATCTGTGAAAAAATCCACATTTAAAAAAATAAATAACTGGATGGGTAAGTAGGTTTTGTTTTACAAAGGGGTTCATGAGACAGATTCCTTTCAATATTATTTGAATAATAATATAGAAGTTTAGCTGGTGTGGTGGTTCACCCCTTTAATCCCAGCAGAGGCAGAGGCAGAGGCAGGTGGATCTCTGTGAGTTCAAGGTCAGTCTGGCCTCCATAATGAGTTCCAGGAGAGCCAGGGCTACATAGTGAGATCCTGTCTTAAAAAAAAAAAAAAAAGCTGGGCGTGGTGGCACATGCCTTTAATCCCAGCACTCGAGAGGCAGAGGCAGGCAGATCTCTGTGAGTTCAAGGCCAGCCTGGTCTACATAGTGAGCTCCAGGACAGCTGGGCCTACAGGGAGACCCTGTCTCAAAAAGACCAAAAAAAAAAAATTATAGAAGTTTAGTCTTCTTTTTCTTTCTTTAATACAAGGTTTTGGGCCAGGTGTGGTGTCACATGCTTTTAATCCCAGCACTCAGGAAGCAGAGGCAGGCGGATCATTGTGAGATTGAGGCTAGCCTGGTCTACATAAGTGAGTTTCAGGTCAACTGGGGCTTCAGGGAAACCCTGTCTCAAAAAAACCAAAAAAAGAAGGTCTTGACTGTGTAGCCCAGGCTGAACTGGAACTTGCTTTGTAGCCCAGACTGGCCTTGAATTCACAATACTTACTCCCACTACAGCCTTCAATGAATCCTTCTCAGGAGTTTCTTCAACAAAGAGACAGAGTTGTCCAGAACTCTGCTCTGAATCTGGGAGACCTCCCTGGAGCTCATCTTAGTTGTTTTATTTACAAAAGGAAAGGACTGGACTGAGTATAATATCTGAGGTACTCAATCTCAAAATTCTCTCTCCATTTATAAAATGAGGTCATTTTGTACTTGACATTGAGCTTATGCAAACTGCTTAGCACACCACCTGGTAAATGGTCCAGAATCTACTGTGCTAGCAAATATCAAAAGTCCACACCATGGCTTCAAAGTCTCTCCTTGCCCTGGCCTCTGACTACCCCTCAGAGCCTGAACTCACACACTTTTTTCCTAGCCCGCTCTGCATGGTTCCTGTTCTTTTGTTCTTGGAACACATCAAGCTCATGCTTTCTTCAGGCCTTCAACGAGTTCTCTTCGCCTGGAATACTTTCCCCTAGATTTTCAGAAAAAATGGCTCAGGGTAGCTCAGATGGAGACATATAAAATTCAACACTCAGCCAAGAATGGACGTTTTCTTTAGGGTTCACAAAGAATATTTGTTTGAGTTTTTTCTGTTTTTTTTGGGGGGGGGGTCTGTTTTTTTTTGTTTTGGGGTTTTTTTGTTTCATTTCATTTTGTTTTGCTTTTTTGGTCTTTTTGAGACAGGGTCTCCCTGTAGCCCCAGCTGGCCCAGAACTCACTATGTAGACCAGGCTGGCATTGAACTCAGAGATCCGCCTGCCTCTGCCTCCCAGGTACCTTATTAAAGGCATGAGACACCACGCCTGGCCACAAAGAATATTTGTAAAACAGACAGCTATGTATTAGTCTATTATGTCCTCATGTTCAATGTAGTGCAGAACATTTTCCAGTCATATGTCAATGAAAGTCAAAGCAAATTTTTAGAAGATACACCTCAAAAATATTTGGAGCTGGACTGGGGAGATGGTTCAGAGGTTGTAAGCACTGGCTGCTTTTGAGGACCTAGATTTGATAAAATCAAACTAAAGCCCCCCCCCAGGTCAAAGTGGATTCAAACCAAGTCCCCCAGACCAAAGAAAAATATTCTGGGAAGCTGTACAAGGAAGTAAGATGTAAAATAATTCTAACTGCTGAGAAAAAGCTGACCTTTTCATGCTCCTTGCACAAGTTGAAAATCACCCGAAACTTCCACCTCCCACTGCTGCCGGTTTTGGTTTGTGGTTTTTGCCTTTAAAAGTAGCTTGTAAGCTGAGCTCGGGGCTGCTGCTCTCTCTCCGAGTGAGGCAGAAGCCCGTCTGCGCAAACGATTAAATCCTCTTGCTTGTTGCATCTCCTGGTCTTGGGACTGAGTCATTGGGGTGCAACCTTCCGTGGACGTTGGGTACCCCAGACCGGGTGCCCAACATTTGGGGGCTCGTCCGGCATTTGGTCGCCCCCAGACCCATTTCCTCAGATCAGCAGGAGGTAAGGACAGATGTCTTGTGGTTTGTCTTGGTCTTATTGTCTGTCAGTCATTTCCTGTTCTGGGAACGTTCCATCTGAACATTTGTGCCTGTACAGGACCTGTAAGTCTGTATTCTGGGAATCAGTGGGAGTTGCAGACATGCCCAGGGACCCCTGGTTCCAACACTCTGATCTTTGTGACCAGAGTGGTCTGGAGTGGGGAGGACAGCGTAGCTTTCCTCTCCCCGGGAGAAGAAGGGAGATTGGCTTGGCTACTCCCCTCCCAGTCTGTACTTTCAGCCAAGAAATTCTCTGTTCTGTGTATTGTCTGTGTCTGTGTTCAGGGATCCCAAAAGTGAGAATGGTGGGTGCAGCATGTGTCTGAATGAAAGAAGGACCGGTCCACATGAATGTGATTTAATGTGATATGTATGCTTGATGGTTGTGTTAGTTACATAGAGGGAGGTCTGGGTTTGTAATTTTCTCAATGCTCTCTATTTTAAACTTTCCCTTCCTCCTTTTTCCTTCCTCTTATTCTTGGCCTGAGTCTTCGCGTGGGACCGTTAAAGGCAAAAGAGCAATTGAGGTTTTCTGGTCAGGGCTACTCCCTGATGTAAGCCAAAGGCTCTTAGCCCTCTTAGCGGACCCCGACTGCCCGCACGGGTGGAGACAGGATAGTTTTTCTGTATCTCCCTTTTCCTCTCCATCTCTTTTTGGCCACTGAAAAAGCCCCGCGGGCACGGGTCGAGCAAGTAAGAGCCACAGGGTGCTCACCGCTAAAAGACTCCTGTGAAAGGATAAGGGGCTCCCAGACGTGAATCCCAGATAAATTCACGTCCCCCGCAGAAGAAAAACTGGGCAACAATAGGAACTCGTCCACAAGCATACTCACTGGTCATTATTGTTTGGAGTGGCATCTACATCTCTCTTTCTTTCTCTCTCTCTTTCTCTTTCTCTCTCTTTCTCTCCCCTTTTTTTTCTCTCCACCATGGGTCACTCGCTAACTACCCCTTTAAGCTTAATTCTAGAACACTGAAAGGAGGTTGTGGAATGGGCCCATAATTTGTCACTGGAGGTCCAAAAGAAGGAGTGGCAGAGTCTCTGTTCCTCTGTATGGCCCTCTTTTGAGAAAGGATGGCCAAGGGATGGGACTTTTGACCTTACTACTATCTTGCAGGTTAAGGAATACATTTTCCACCCAGGACCACACAGACATCTGGACCAGGTGGCCTACATAGTCACCTGGGAAGATTTGGCCCAGAACCCCACATCCTGGGCACGGCCGTTCCTACCTCCTAGGGGAACTGGAGAGACTGACCAAGGGCCCCCTACCCCTTCTGCTCCCCTGAGTTTCACTTCCTCCCTCCTGCCCCTTCAGTCTTCCCCTGAGAAAAAAGCCAGTCCTCCCTGAGGACCAAGCCTCCCTAACCCTCCTTGATCCTCCACCTCCCTATCCACCTGCGCAGGCACCTCCACCCCAAGAACTACCTTATCCCTCTCCTGATTCCACTGAACCTGACAAATCCCCTCCTCTATCTAACAGACTCTGCCTAAGGAGGGATAGAGGGGGCCCCTCTAATGGAACCTGGACTGCCCAGGTTTTTCCCCTCCGAATTGTAGGGGATCAGATCCAGTACTGGCCTTTTTCAACCTCTGACTTGTATAATTGGAAGACTCATAACCCCTCTTTTTCCCAGGATCCTCAGGCTCTAACTGCTTTAATAGAGTCTATTCTCCTTAGCCACCAACCCACCTGGGAGGATTGCCAACAACTCCTCCAGGCACTTTTAACTACAGAGGAAAGACAGCGAGTCATCCT
>NW_008343207.1:3891212-3891654 GCF_000622305.1 Nannospalax galili | reverse complement strand
CCTAAAACTGTGGCTGGTAGGGAGCGTCTCCGTCTTTATTGCCAGACTCTGTTAGCAGGTCTCAAAGGGGCCGGAAGGCGCCCAACCAATTTGGCAAAGGTGCGTGCTATAACCCAGGGGGAAATTAAAACCCCCGCAAGGTTCTTAGAGTGCCTGATAGAGGGATATCGGATATACACCCCTTTTGGTCCCACAGCCCAGGAGTGTCAGGCAGATCTTATTATGGCCTTTATAGGACAATCAGCTAGAGGGCCTTCAGGGGTACTCCTTATAGGACTTAGTAAGAAAAGCTGAGAAAATCTATAACAAGCAAGAAACTTTAGAGGAAAGAGAGGACAGAATCAGAAAAGAGCAGGAAGCTAGAGAGGATAAGAGAGAGAAAAATAAAGAGTTAAGTCGAATTTTGGCCACAGTAGTTCAGGGAACAGGACCAGGACCAGGT
>NW_008343207.1:3889532-3891117 GCF_000622305.1 Nannospalax galili | reverse complement strand
GGGGGGCAATTGACTACCTTTATGGTAGACACAGGAGCTCAGCACTCGGTCCTAACAACAACTGAGGGACCTATGAGTTCCAAGACAGCCTGGGTCCAAGGGGCCACTGGAGGAAAAACATACAGATGGACCACAGAAAGAAAAGTGGACCTTAGCACAGGACGAGTCTCTCACTTGTTCTTATTGGTCCCCGACTGTCCATACCCTCTTCTTGGGAGAGGTTTACTCTCCAAGTTGGGAGCCCACATCCATTTCACTACAAAGGGAGCTACTGTAAAAGGAAAAGATGGAGCTCCACTACAGGTATTAACCTTGCGGCTGGAAGATGAACATCGGTTATATGAGGGACCGATAGTAGGAATTCCTGGTATATCTGATTGGCTAAGTAAAATCCCCTCAGCATGGGCCGAGACAGGAGGCCCAGGACTAGCATACAACCAGCCTCCAATAGTGGTTACACTAAAACCATCTGTAACTCTGGTTTCAATCAAACAATACCCTATGAGCAAAGAGGCCCGAGAAGGAATCAGGCCTCACATCCAAAGACTTTTACAAATGGGCATACTTCATCCTTGCCAATCCCCTTGGAATACCCCGTTACTCCCCGTGAAAAAGCCAGGGACAGATGATTATAGACCAGTTCAAGACTTAAGAGAAGTCAATCGGAGGATAAAAGATATCCATCCCACTGTTCCTAATCCCTATAATCTCCTGAATTCTTTACCTCCCAGTCACAGGTGGTATACTGTACTTGACCAGAAGGATGCGTTCTTCTGCCTAAGGCTGAGCCCGGTTAGCCAGCCCATCTTCGCTTTTGAATGGAAAGACCCTGAAGCTGGAATATCGGGACAACTAACCTGGACGCAACTTCCCCAAGGATTCAAAAACTCCCCTACTCTGTTTGATAAAGCTCTACATCATGACCTGGCTGACTTCCAGGTAAGAAACCCACAGATTATGCTCCTCCAGTATGTAGATGACCTCCTCTTAGCGGCCGAAATGGAAGCAAGCTGTTTACAAGGTACGGAGGCTCTCCTATTGAGACTGGGGGAACTTGGAGACCGAGCCTCAACAAAGAAGGCCCAAATCTGCCTACAGCAGGTAAACTATTTGGGCTGCCGGCTAGAGGGAGGACAACGATGGCTAACGGGAAGTAGAAAACAGGCGGTAGCCTATATACCCCCACCAACTTCAGCCAGAGGACTCAGAGAGTTCTTGGGAAGTGCAGGATTCTGTAGACTATGGATACCGGGCTTCGCCGAGATAGCAGCTCCTCTATACCCTTTAACAAAGAATGGGACTCGTTTCATCTGGGCTGATGAATACCAGAGAGCTTTTGACAAAATAAAAAGAGCGCTACTGACAGCTCCAGTGCTAGGATTGCCAGACTTGACAAAACCTTTCATCTTATATGTAGATAAAAATAAAGGGATGGCAAAAGGAGTTCTTACTCAGACCCTGGGACCCTGGAAAAGGCCAGTGGCTTATCTCTCAAAGAAGCTGGACAATGTGGCCGCTGTCTGGCCCCCATGCTTGAGGATTATGGTGGCAATAATATCCCTGGTAAAAGACTCAGACAAACTCA
>NW_008343207.1:3877730-3882766 GCF_000622305.1 Nannospalax galili | reverse complement strand
GCTCCTCCTACTCCAAGCAAGCTGGCAATTTCTCAGGAGCTGAGGTCCCTCCCTATTGTGGGACTGAGAATCTCAAGCACTAATAATGCCTATCTATTGGGTGCGTCAACCTTACCTTCTCTTCTACCGATCTGTCTCATGGCGGTTGTTCTATGGGGATCTCGGGGGTTCGTGGGGGGTGCCTGCACAGGCTTTCTGTGGTTGACGTTCCTCTCAGTGGTCTTCCTCGAGCCCCACGTTGGGCGCCAGAGATGCCCCGACCTGAGGAGCAACAGCGTGGGGCACCGAGACTGAACCTGGAAGAATGAATAGACAGGGGGCATGAAGAAATGGAGACAAGACAGTATTCTGATCAAGTCTCTTTTATTGAGCAATCACACAGTGTTAATATAGTAAAGCGGAGGGTGGGGGAAGGTAAAGGGCGGAGAGAAGGCAGGGGGAGTGGAAGGCGGCAAGGCCCTGCTGGGGAATTTCTACTACAGTCATGAGCCCTGGTGGTTTCACAAGATAAGGAAGTAAAATGTAGAAAAAAATCAGGGCAAGAAAAACATGTTTTTACAAGGCCACCTGGTTGTTTCAAACTGGGGCAGGGGTACACTTAAGGCTTGGCCTCTAAAAAACTCCCCTACCCTGTTTGATGAAGCTCTACATCGTGACCTGGCTGACTTTTGGGTAAGAAACCCACAGATCATGCTCCTCCAGAAAAGATCAAGTTTGGTAGCCCTGCTACCTTAAACCCTGCCATGCTGCTACCAACCCCTGAGAAAGACACTGAGATTCCCCATGATTGTCAGCAAATACTTGCGGAGACGCATGGGACTAGGGAAGACCTCACTGACCAGCCCCTAACAGATGCAGATGCCACCTGGTATATGGATGGGAGCAGTTTTCTGCGAGACGACACTTTCTCAGGGTGGGTTAAAGCTTTCCCCACCTGGAAGGAGACAGCCCAGACTGTGGTAAAGAAACTGATTAAAAACATCTTCCCTCAATTCGGACTGCCTAAGGTAACTGGGTCTGATAATGGCCCAGCCTACGTCTCCCAGGTAAGTCAGGGAATGGCCAAAACACTGGGGATTAATTGGAAATTACATTGTGCTTACAGACCCCAGAGTTCAGGACAGGTAAAAAAAAAAATAAAACTATTAAAGAGACCTTAACCAAATTAGCTTTAGAGACTGGCATTAAAGACTGGGTGCAGCTCCTACCTCTAGCTCTATTTCGAGTTAGAAATGCTCCTGCTATGCACGGTCTAACCCCCTACGAAATACTTTTTGGAGGACCACCTCCTGTTCTCAATGTAACGTTGTCCCCCTTGCCCTCTTCTTTTGATAACCCTAGCCTACTCTTGAACCACGATAGAAAGGACCCTACGCGGTTCTCCTGACTACGCCCACAGCCCTCAAAGTCCTGAACACATGAACCACTCTGGCTGGGAACTAGTCGCTATCATCATCATCTCTGTAGCCCTGATCATCCTTGTTGCCATCATCACATTGGTACTCACTGACCTTGCTTAAGAACTGTAACACAACTTCTCACGATGCAGCTGATTCTACTCCTTAGAGAGATCTGCCTGCTCCTGACAGCGAGAACATTCCAGTCCTAAACTTTTCTGCAGCCGGTCAGACTAAAATTGCCGTTGCCACTCAGCCAAACCCGGTGGTAATCGCCCCTCGTAAAATTAGCCATCCAGATGCCATGAGTCTGATGCTGCAGGTGTTACAACAGTCATTTTTGTTCCTTAATGCCACTAGACCTAAAACCACTCGAGCTTGTTGGCTCTGCTATAATGCCTCCAGAAAACCTATAGATTTTATGATTAAAATCTAGCCATAAAAAAAGGGGGGAATGATAAAATCAAACTAAAGCCCCCCCCAGGTCAAAGTGGAATCAAACCAAGTCCCCCAGACCAAAGAAAAATATTCTGGGAAGCTGTACAAAGAAGTAAGATGTAAAATAATTCTAACTGCTGAGAAAAAGCTGACCTTTTCATGCTCCTTGCACAAGTTGAAAATCACCCGAAACTTCCACCTCCCACTGCTGCCTGCTGGTTTTGGTTTGTGGTTTTTGCCTTTAAAAGTAGCTTGTAAGCTGAGCTCGGGGCTGCTGCTCTCTCTCTGAGTGAGGCAGAAGCCCGTCTGTGCAAACGATTAAATCCTCTTGTTTGTTGGATCTCCTGGTCTTGGGACTGAGTCATTGGGGTGCGACCTTCCATGGACGTTGGGTACCCCAGACCGGGGGCCCAACAGGTTCAGTTCCCAGGACCCACATTGGCTAACAACCATTCCTAACTCCAATTCTAGAGGATTAGATGCTCTCTGCAGGCATTGCACACTTACATATCAAGCATATCTCTTATATACATAAAATTATTTTTTTAATATTTTATTTATTATTTTGATTTTATGTGTATGTGTGTATTGCCTGCATGTAGGTAAGTGCACCCATGTCATGCAATGCCCTCAGAGGACAGAAGAGGCTGTCAGATCCCCTAGAACTAGACAGTTGTTAGCTGCCATGTGGGTGCTGGGATTCGAACCTGGGTCTTCTGTAAGAACAGCCAGTGTTCTTAACCACTGAGCCATCTCTCCAGCCCCATAAAATTATTTTTTAAAATTGGAGCATGCCTTTAATCCCAATACTTGAGAGGCAGAGGCAGGTGGATCTCTGTGAATTCAAGGTCAGCCTAGTCTACATAGCAAGTTCCAGGCTAGCTGGGGCTACAGGGAGACCCTGTCTCAAAAAGTAAAAAAAAAAAATTGGAACCCCTATAAAATACTGCTAAATGAGTCTTGGAAATATGTAGATCCAGATAATGAAAACACTACATGTCAAAACTGGTGGACACAACTAAAGCAGCATTTTAAAAAGAAATTTATAGATCTATGTAATTTGTCAGGAAACTAGAAAGGTACAAGAAATAAGCTAAGCATTCAACTTAACACAACAACCAAAAGAAAGAAAAGCGAAACAAATCCTGGAGAGATGGCTCAGCAGTTAAGAGCTCTAGCTGCACTTGCAGAGGACCTGGGTTCAGTTCCTAGCACCCACATGGCAGCTAACAACCATCCATAACTATAGTTTCAGGGGATCTGACACCCACTTCTGATCTCTGTGGGCATTGCATGACACGGATGTCCTGATATACATGCAGGCAATATACTCATATACATAAAATAAAAATAATAAATAAAATATTGAAAAAAGAAAAGGGAAGCCAGGCGTGGTGGCACACACCTTTAATCCCAGAACTTGAGAGGCAGAAGCAGGCTAATCTCTGTGAGTGCAAGGTCACCTGATTTACATAATGAGTTCTAGACCAGTTGGGGCTACAGGGAGACCCTGTCTCAAAAACAGACCAAAAACAAAGGGAAATAATAAATATTTGGGTAGAAATCAATGAAATAAAAAATAAAAACAAGATTAAAAAATATGAAAAGATTAGTAAAATGGAAGGCTTGCAGAGATGTAGCCAATGAAAAAACACAGAGATAGTCATAATCTCTCAACAATAGAGATGTTGTAAAGAACCAAGACATTGCAAACACTCATGGTAAAAGCCTGACTGGCTCCCCCTGGCTGCCCTTACTTACCTTCATTGTCCATTGTCTGCCTCTTGGCACTGGACTATGAACTCACTAAGACAAGGATTTTTGTCTCCTTGGTTTACAAATAAACCTCAAGTCCCAACAACGGCTAGCACAGGACATGGCTGAATAAGTATATGATGAGCATATGCATGCACGTCTCTCCAAAGCTGACACGTTTCATTTGTCTTTGGCAGATCTACCAGATCTGGTAGATCCTGGTAAAGGTCAAAGGATCTGACCCTATCAATGGCTCACTGTTACCAAACCTTGGTTATTGCTTGGAGTCACTCAAAAAACTGTGAATGTTGGGCTCAGGGAGCCATAGCTGCGCATATCATGGGTAGAAAAAAAAAAAGGAGGAAAATGGGAGGTTCCTGAAAGTTTAAAGACTGAATCTCCATGTAACCCAGTAAACTCACTCTTATGTAGCTACTGAAAAGAACTGAAAATGGACTCAAAGGGATCTTGTACACATATGTTCATAGCAGCACTACTCCAAATACCATAAAGGTGGAAACAGATCAATGACAATCAAGGAATGAATGGGCAGACAAAATGGGAGGGCCACACAGTGGAATGTTATTCAGCCATAAGAAAGGATGAGAACTGACCTACGGATAAACACCTATGGATAAACCCCAGAAGGCTGATACTGAATGAAAGAGGTCAAGCGCAAAAGGTCACATATTGTATGAGTCCATTTATAGGAAATATCCAGAATAGGTAAATCCAAAGCACCAGAAAGAAAGTTGATTGGGGATTGCCAGAACTCAGAGGACAGAAAAAGGGAACTGACTGCTTCATGGGTATAAGGTTTCCATTTGGAGTGAGGAAGCCTAGCATGATGGTGCACACCTGTAAGCTCAGCACTCAAGAGGAGGTTAAGGCAGGAGGATTACAAGTTCAAGGCCAGGCTGGGCTACATATTAAGACCTTATCTCAAAATTTTTTGTTGTTGCTGTCAAGAGCAGATTTTCAGGAGACTGAGACAAGAGGATCACTAAGTGTTCCAGGCTAGCCTGGACTACATGGTGAGAGTCTATCTCAAAACAAAACAAAGGAGACAGAGAGAGATTGATTTTGAAATTTTACTCAGTATTGACACAATAAAATTTTAAAAGATTAAATATAGAAAAAAGGTTAATTTTACCTCAATTTAAAATAATAATAATAATAATAATAATAATAATAATAATGCTAGAGAGATGGCTTAGTGGTTAAGAGTACCTATTGCTCTTCCAGAGGACCTGAGTTCAACTCCTAGCACCCTAGCTGGGCAGCTCACAACATCTGTAACTCCAGCTCCTGGAGGATCTGACATCTCTCACCTTCACAGGCATCTGTACTCATGTGTACATCCTCACACACAAATGATGATTGATTGATTGATAGATGATAGATAGATAGATAGATAGATAGATAGAGATACATATTTTATATATA
>NW_008343207.1:3870797-3877630 GCF_000622305.1 Nannospalax galili | reverse complement strand
AATAAAAAATAAAAATCTTTTAAAAAAATAGCTGAACATGGTGGCACATGCCTTTAATTCCAGCACTGAGGAGGCAGAGGCAGGTGTATCTCTGTGGGTTCTATGCTAGCCTAGTCTACACAACAAGTTCCAGGCCAACCAGGGCTGCATAGTAAGACCCTGTCTCAAAAAAATCAGTAATAGTAACAACAATAATAATAATAAGCCGGGCGTGGTGGCGCACGCCTGTAGTCCCAGCACTCGGGAGGCAGAGGCAGGCGGATCTCTGTGAGTTCAAGGCCAGCCTGGTCTACATAGTGAGTTCCAGGACAGCTGGGGCTACAGGGAGACCCTGCTTCAAAAAGACAAAAATAATAATAATAATAATAATAATTAAAATAATAATTGGAAAAGGCTCATAGACAAAAGGCTCTATGAGTAAAAGGACTTGTCTCCAAGCCTGACAACCTGAGTTCAATTCTCAGGACCCACATGGAAGAAGGAAAGAATTGACTCCTGTAAGTTGTCCTCTGACCTCCACACAGTGCCCTTTCCCACATAAATAAATGTAAAAATTATTTGTTTAATTAATTAATAAATTAAGGAATAGAAGGCAGTACCAAATATACATTTAGTCAAGTGGCTAATGGTCATAATCAATAGTTAAAGTGATAGCATGATGACATATGGCCTTTAAGAGGAAATTAAGGTGTGAAAATTCTTCCCTAATAGATGGAACTAAAGCCCTTAAGCCCTTAGAAAAGAGGTTTCACACAATATTTAGCTAGATTGTGTTTCTTTTTTTTTTGGTCTTTTTTGAGACAGGGTCTCCCTGTAGTCCCAGCTGACCTGAACTCACTATATAGACCAGGCTGGCCTGGAACTCACAATGATCCGCCTGCCTCTGCCTCCTGAGTGCTGGGATTAAAGGTGTGCACCACCACACCCGGATTATTGCTTTTCTTTAAAAAAAAATTTTTTTTTTCTTTTTGAGACAGGGTCTTCCTGTAGCTCCAGCAGGCCTGGAACTCACTATGTAGACCAGGCTGGCCTTGAACTCACAGAGATCCACCTGCCTCTGCCTCCTGAATGCTGGGATTAAAGGCGTGTGCTCCTGATCTTTATAATTTACCTAGGCTGGGCCAGGCATGGTAGCCTGTGTCTATAATCCCAATAGTTGGAGAAGGAAGTTCAAGGTCATCCTTGGCTACACAGTGAATTCCAAGCCAAGTTTACATGAGACATCTGTCTCAAAAACAAACAACAACAAAAACAAATAAATAACCCAGGTTGTGGAACTCTGTTACAGGAGCTCAGATGGCCTGAGCTATCACAACACCATTAGGTCTTCCTCCTAGATGCCATCTGACCATGGTAAGGACTTACCTACTCTCCACCTCCATATCTGAAAACTGGATGGATGGTGATGACATAATGGCACTGAAACAATCCCACAGACTGCAGCTTTATGCCTTGCCTGGAGATATTTCCTAACTATTGTCAAGAGCAAGTTAAAGATTATTACTTCATTCATGTGCTGAATTTTTAATAGTTTTGCAGGTGTATATTATTCGAATTATCTAGTTCAGGATTTAAAAATTTTTTCCTACTTGTGACTCCCCTTTCACACAAATTTTTATATAAAATAGGCACATAAGTTAAACATTTACAGAC
The DNA here is from genome assembly GCF_000622305.1 of Nannospalax galili. NCBI lineage: Eukaryota > Metazoa > Chordata > Mammalia > Rodentia > Spalacidae > Nannospalax > Nannospalax galili. Next base: position 3,875,977 of record NW_008343207.1, on the reverse strand, counting down.
GACAAATGACAATGAAATTTAGGGAACTGGAAAGATGGCTCAGTTGGTAAAGTGCCTGTCATGTAAATATGAGCACCTGAGTTTGATCTCTCATGTGTATACACATGATTCGGCACACATATGCATGCACAGCTGCATAAACGTGCACACACACACACACATACACACACACAATTTATTTTATGTGCTAGAGAGGTAGCTTAGTCAGTAAAATGCTTGCCAGACAATCGTAAGGATCTCAGTTGGATTCCCAGAACCCACAGAAAAAAGCCAGACTTGCCAGGCATGGTGACACACGCCTTTAATCCCAGCACTTGGGAGGCAGAAGCAGGAAGATCTCTGAGTTCAAGGCCAGCCTGGTCTACATAGTGAGCTCCAGGACACCTGGGGCTACAGGGAGACCCTGTCTCAAAAAGACCAAAAAAAAAATAAATGAAAAATAAAAGTATGAGTGTATTGCCTACATGTATATAAGTGCACCTGTGTCATGCAATGTTCACAGAGGACAGAAGAGAGCATCAGATTCCCTGGAACTGGAGTTACAGGACAGTTGTTAGCTACCATGTGGGTTCTGGGATTTGAACCCGGGTCTTCTGCAAGAACAGCCAGTGCTCTTAACCACTGAGCCATCTCTTCAGTCCAGAATCAAGTATGTCTTCAATTGCTCTCCACCTTATTTTGTGAGACAGGATCTCTCACTGAACTTGGAGCTCATTGATTTGCCTAGGCTTTAGCCAGCCAATGAGCTCCCAGGATCCTCCTTTTAAAAAAATATTTTATTTATTATTATTTTTATTTTATGTATATAAGTATCTTGCCTGCAGTTATGTAACTGCACTTCTGTCATGCAATGCCTGCAGAGGTCAAAAGAGGGCATCAGATTCCCTCTGGAACTGGAGTTACAGATGGTTGTTAGCCCCTGTGTGGGTGCTGGGAATCAAACCTGGGTCCTCTGCAAGAGCAGTCAGCGCTCTTAACTGATGAGTCATCTCTCCAGCCTCAGGGATCCTCTTGTCTTTGCCACCCCAGTGCTGAGATTACAGACATGCCCTCAATGCTTGCTTTTCGCATGAGTGCTAAACATCTGAACTCAGGCCCTTATATTTGCATGGCAAACATTTACTAACTAAGCCATCTTCCCAGCCCTCAAATCTGGATTTTATCTCCCAACTCCTTAAAAAGAATGCATATTTCCAGGGAACTTTCCCGAAGTTGGCTGACTTAATTCAGAGTGTCATCAGCAAATCCCATTTATATTCAGGTTTACCTTTCTTATTGGAGGGAAAGGGATCTCACTGCGTAGACCAGGCTAGCCTGACTAGCAGCAATCCTCTACCTAAGCCTGCAAATTGCTGGAATTGTAGGCATACACCACCACACCTGGCCTTACCCTTGGCCCCATATCTCAGGAAAACTAGGCATCTGATTGATCACCTAGAATTTACCTCACTTGTTTGCAGCTATTCTTTATACAAAAGAATCAAGCTGAGTGGGATTCAAGTCACTATTCATTTTCAAGTTGTGTCTGTGTAGTCTGTAGTCCTTGTCTCTTTGGGCTGCTAACTCTCATAGCTTCATTTCCTCTGTTTCAGCAATCTGTAATTCACACACACACCAGACAGGAGAAAACACTGGCAGATTATATAGCTGATGAAGGACTTCTGTTTAGAATATATAAGGAACTTTTATAACTCAAGAAGGCACGACTGGGTTTAAAAAGGGACAAAGGGCTGGGCGTGGTGGTACATGCCTTTAATCCCAGCACTTGGGAGTCAGAGGCAAGCAAAGCTCTATGAGTTTAAGGCCAGCCTGGTCTACATAATGAGTTCCAGGCCAGCTGGGGCTACAGAGAGACCCTGCCTCAAAAAGACCAAAAAGAAAAAATGGACAAAGGATCTGGAAAGACGTTTCTCCAACAACCTACAAATGGATAAATCATCACATGGAAGGAAGCACCACATGTATCTGTCATGTTAATTATTATGAAAATGCGAGTCAAGCATCTATATGGGTATTGGTAGATTATTGAGAAGTACTGACCCAGCAGTCACAAACAAAGGATTATCTGTGATCAGCATATGGATTATTACATAAAAGTCAGGTGTTTGTGTTGTTTTTGTTTTGTTTGTGTTCTTTTTGAGATAGGAGTCTTACAATGTAACCCAGGGTGGACTTGAATTTATAGTCCTCAGCCTGAGCCTCCCAAAATTAGAATTAGAGAAGAATCAGGGTTTCATTTTTGTTTTCATAACAGATTCGGTCTCAGGGACTTCATGGGGAAACAAAAACAAAATTACAAAATGTTCCTCGTTCTTGCTATATCAACTTACTCTTTATTTAGACATTGTTTTGAGAGTGCATATAAATACACATCTGCACCCTATGTATCTGTCATCCTGTTATATATTTTTTATCTATTTTACATCTTTGTGCCAAGATAGTAAATCTTACATCTTTAAGTGCCTAAACACAAATATTGCTTTGTGAAAAGATACTTTGGAACAAAGGACATCATCTCCTCTGACAAGCCCTTGTAGCTGAATACCACTGTGACAAACGCCAGCCTTATCATGCGCTATAACCCAAAGACCCCTCAGGCACACCTGGGTCTGTCACTGTGGCCTCTTGACTAAATGGTCCCAGACTGATGAGCTTCTTGGAGTGTGTGGCTCTGCTTTTTGTAGGGACTCATTTCTTTTTATGGACTACTCATTAATTTATTACTGCTCTTCTTACTAGTTGTTGAAAGCAGGGCCTCCCTCTTCATTTTAGTTTTCTGCATTCATGCAGACATTTGTTCTAACGCCTACATTACCGGTAACATTTTCCATCTGTTGATCATAGCACCACAGCCACAGCTTTTTTGTTTTGTTTTCTGTTTTGTTTTTGGAGACAGGATTTCATATAGTCCAAGTTGGCTTCAAACTCCCAGCTTAGCTGAGGATGACCTTGAACTGATCTTCCTGCCTTCACCTCCTGGGTGCTGGGATTCCAGGTGCCCCAATGCCCAGAATCATGGTCTTTTTTTAAAAAATTTTTTATTTATTTTTTATTTATTTTATGTGTATGTGTGTATTGCCTGCATGTAGCTAAGTGCACCCGTGTCGTGCAATGCCCGCGGAGGTCAGAAGAGGCTATGAGATCCCCTGGGACTGGAGTTACAGGCAGTTGTTAGCTGCCATGTGGGTGCTGGGATTCAAACCTGGGTCTTCTGCAAGAACAACCAGTGTTCTTAACTGCTGAGCCATCTTCCAGCCCCCAACAAACTTTCTACTTACCAGCAATCACTTCCCATCCTTCCTTCCCCCTGGCCTCTGGCAACAATCAGTCTACTTTCAGTTTCTATAGATTAGTCTAGCCTGGGATTTCCTAAAGATAGAATCCTACAATTGAGTCTTTTGTCTCTGTCTTATTTCAGCATGAAGCTTTCAACATTCATCCATGGTGTACCATGTGTCTGTACTTCATTCCTTTTTCTATCTAAAGACTATTTTAATAAACAGATAAGAGTTGAAATTCTTTTTTTTTTATATTTTTATTATTTTTATTTTATGTGTACGAGTGTATTGCCTGCATGTATGTGAGTGCACCCGTGTCGTGCAATGCCGCGGACGTCAGAAGAAGGCTTCAGATTCCCCTGGAACTGGAGTTAAGGATGGTTCATAGCCACCATGTCGGTGCTGGGAATTGAACCCAGGTCCTCTGCAAGAGCAGTCAGTGCTCTTAACCGCTGAGCCATCGCTCTAGCCCCTATATATTCAATTCTTGGTAGACATCTGGGTGCTGGGAACCTAACCTGTGTCCTCTGCAAGAGAGGCCAGTTGCTCTTAACCAACTCTCCAGCCCCTTTGTTGCTGCTGTTGTTTGAAACAGGGTCATACTATGTATCCCTGGCTTCAGTATGTAGTCCATGATGACCTTGACCTCCTGATCTTCCTGCCTCTACCTCCCAAATGATAGAAATCCTGCCTGGCTAGAGAATAGTGTATTCAAATACTTTTGGCCTATTTTAAAATTTGTTTGTCATTTTATGTACCAGGACTTAAGCTATTCTGGGTACTAGATCTTTATAAAATACATGACTTATGAATATTTTCCTCATTTTTGTGGGTTCTTTTTACTGACCTGTTTCTTTGAAGCACCAAGTTTTAAACTGTGACAAAGTAGGGGCTGGAGAGATGGTTCAGTGATTAACAGCACTTGACACTCTTGTAGGGGACCTGGGTTCAGGTCCCAGAATGTAACCTGGTGGCTTCATCACCCTCTTCTGATTGCCACAGGCACTGCACACACACCAGACACTGTACACATACATACACATAGGCAAAGACCTATAAAAATAAATTGTGACAAAGTAGTACAATTTATTCTTTCCTTTTGTTTTCTATATTTTAAGTATTATATCTAAAAATTCATTACCTAATTCAAGGTCACAAAGATCTGAACCTGTGTCTTTATTGAAGAGATTTGCAATTTTAGCTCAGATACTTATGTTTTTGGTATGTTTTGGGTTTAATTCTTAATATATGGCAGGAGGATGGAGTCTAGCTTCATTCTTTTGCATGTGGTTATCCAGTTGCTCTAATGCTATTTGAGGCCTATTCTTTCTTCATTGGATTGTGTTGGCACACTTATTGAAACAGTCTTTGATTGCTTAATACAACCACATTCAGTCAAGCATACAACACAAAAGCAAGTGAACGTGAGAGTTAACTCTAATGTAGTGGTGGTGTATCTAACACAACTGAATGGCAATTTTGAGGCCAACCTTAGCTACACAAAGAGACCATCTCAAAAAACTAGGCAAACTTTCTTCCACTGAGCTACACCCCTAGTCCCTAAAGCTGGTTTTATAAAGAGATAAACTAAGGGAAAGAATATAAATGCAACAACTTCCTTGTCTTAATCACTTTTCAGAATCAGCTTTGATGATTGGGCCTTGTGATATGTTAACAGCTAGTAATTTGTGAAAACTTAAATGTCTACATTTCTCCTAATTACTCTTGTTCCAAAATGTGAGCAAATCATTTAAATTCAGAATTTCCAAAGGCTGGAGGCAATTCGTAACACTATAGGATAGTGTTAACAAGGGCTGGATATGTGTTTTACTTTTCAATATAGCAGCTTTTTTTTTTTTTTTTTTTTTGTGTTTTTTATAAAGGGGTTTCTTGTGTCCCCCC
>NW_008343207.1:3864481-3865259 GCF_000622305.1 Nannospalax galili | reverse complement strand
AGCTTCTAGAATGACTCTCTGCTTTTCCTCCGTAGTTAGGAGGACTTGCAGGAGCTGTTGGCAATCATCCCACGTGGGTTGGTGGGTGAGGAGAATAGACTCTATTAGAGCCGTTAGGGCCTGCGGGCCCTGAGAAAAAGAAGAGTTATGAATCTTCAAATTATATAAGTCAGAGGCTGAAAAAGGCCAGTACTGGATCTGATCCCCTATAGTTCAGAGGGGAAAAACCTGGGCAGTCCAGGTTCCATCAGAAGGGCCCCCTCTATCCCTCCTTAAGTGGAGTCTGTTAGATAGAGGAGGGGATCTGTCAGGTTCAGTGGAATCAGGAGAGGGATAAGGTAGTTCTTGGGGTGGAGGTGCCTGCACAGGTGGATAGGGAGGTGGAGGATTAAGGAGGGTTAGGGAAACTTGGTCCTCAGGGAGGACTGGCTTTTACTTCTTCTCAGGGCAGACTGAAGGGGCAGGAGGGAAGAAGTAAGACTCAGGGGAGCAGAAGGGACAGGAGGCCCCTGGTCAGTCTCTTCAGTTTCCCTAGGAGGTAGGAACAGCCGTGCCCAAGATGTGGGGTTCCGGGCCAAGTCTTCCCAGGTGACTATGTAGGCCACCTGGTCCGGATGTCCGTGTGGTCTTGGGTGGAAAATGTATTCCTTAACCTGCAAGATAGTAGCAAGGTCAAAAGTCCCATCCCTTGGCCATCCTTTTTCAAAAGAGGGCCATGCAGAGGAACAGAGACTCTGCCACTTCTTCTTCTGGACCTCCAATGATAAGTTGTGGGCCC
>NW_008343207.1:3850019-3864092 GCF_000622305.1 Nannospalax galili | reverse complement strand
GTGAAACCACTGAGGACAAGTCAGCCTTTCGGGTTGCAACAGCAAGAGGTTTATTTGATGCACAGGTACCTGTGGGCACAGAGTCTCCTCGGAGGACTTGCGCGCCCCAGGTTGGGGTTTGGCAGTTTTTATAGAGCAGAAGCAGGGTACAGAAGCAGAAGAGCAGTTATTCGTTAATTCAAAAACACAGAGTCATTTCAAAAACACACAAAGATATGGGGTAAGGGTCGGGGCTAAAGGGAAATGGGATTACTGGTATCGAAGACACACAGAGATATGGGGTAAGGGTCGGGGCTGAGGGGAAGTGGGATTACTGGTATCGAAAACACACAGAGATATGGGGTAAGGGTCGGGGCTGAGGGGAAGTGGGATTACTGGTATCGAAAACACACAGAGATATGGGGTAAGGGTCGGGGCTGAGGGGAAGTGGGATTACTGGTATCGAAAACACACAGAGATATGGGGTAAGGGTCGGGGCTGAGGGGAAAAACACAGAGTAATTTCAAAAACACACAGAGATATGGGGTAAGGGTCGGGGCTAAGGGGAAATGGGATTACTGGTATCGGGCCCTAAGGGTGGTCCTTCCGCCCGTAAGATTTGTTTACAGCTTGATCCTTGAAGCTTGACCAGCGGTGCCTGCCTGTTTTGCAGCTTTTAGATAAGGCTGGTTCTGGCTTCTGGCTGACAATGGGCTTGTGGAGCTTTTAGATAAGGCTGGTTCTGGCTTCTGGCTGACAATGGGCTTGTGGAGCTTTTAGATAAGGCTGGTTCTGGCTTCTGGCTGACAATGGGCTTGTGGAGCTTTTAGATAAGGCTGGTTCTGGCTTCTGGCTGACAATGGGCTTGTGGAGCTTTTAGATAAGGCTGGTTCTGGCTTCTGGCTGACAATGGGCTTGTGGAGCTTTTAGATAAGGCTGGTTCTGGCTTCTGGCTGACAATGGGCTTGTGGAGCTTTTAGATAAGGCTGGTTCTGGCTTCTGGCTGACAATGGGCTTGTGGCGCCTAGTTTCCTCAGACCAGGCTGGCCTTGATCTCACAGAGATCTGCCTGCCTCTGCCTCCCCAGTGCTGGTATTAAAGGCATGGGGCACCATGCCAGGCAAGAAGCATTTAGAAACTGGGCTTTCCTTTTCCATGTGAAATTCAAGCCCTCCCAATTGCAACAGCCTGTATTTTGGCAGAGATCTTATTGGCCTCTTGCCTCCATCTCTCTAGCATGAAGAATACAGCAAGTACATAGCAGGAACTCAGTAAACACCCATCACGTAAGTCCATCCCACCTAAACAATCACCACCTTCTCCCGGGACCATTTTGTAAAGCAAAACAAATGGCATCTCTGTTCCTTCCTCTAATTTAACAATTCCATCTCTAGAAGCAGATGTTACTGAGTTCTTGCAATTTTATTCTCATTTTTTATTTGAAAAAACAAATTTGAAATAGGAATCTCGGTCAGGAAAAGAATTAAGATGTCTTATTGTGGAGGTGGAAAGCTTTTGCAATGTGATGGTAATTAAGAACTTTGTAACAGGAAAACTCTTAAGAGACAGGTATGGGAGAGGTAAGCAGGAGTCTCCCATCCTGCCCGCTGTGGTTTCCCAGGTTGGAAGTCTTTGTTTTCCAGTTTTCTCATTCCTGTAACCTGTGTGGCCATATGTTACCTTGCTTAATTATCACAGGTACTTTTTACTTATCACCTATGTGCTGTTTGCCTTTTGTTTGCATTTCCCCACAAAAGTATAAAAGCCTCCAAAACTTGAACACGAGGTCTGACTCCTTTATTCGTGGTGTCAGGCCCGCTAGTGTCTCCTCACCTGACTTCCGCTGTTGGCCTCTGATTTTTTCCATAACATTTTATTAAAGACTACTTTTTTTTTGGTCTTTTTTGAGACAGGGTCTCCCTGTAGCCCCAGCTGTCCTGGAACTCACTATGGAGACCAGGATGGCCTTGAATTTACAGAGATCCGCCTGCCTCTGCCTCCCTAGTGCTGGGATTAAAGGCGTGCACCACCAAGCCTGGCTCATACAGACTATTTTTAAGTGTCACAAAATAAGAAACAATCAGGGCTGAAGATGTACCTCAGTGGTAGAGCATTTGCCTTGCAGGTGAGAAATCCAGGATCCAATTCCCAGTAATACATATATACACAGGAAAGCAATCAAGAATTAAGGAAATGTCATATTGTTTCAGTTTATTTATTTATTTAGCTATTTTGAGACAGGGTCTTATTATGTAGTGCTGACTGGCCTGGAACTCACTATGTAGACCAAGCTGACTTCAAATTGTGACATCCCCCCCCAGCTCAGCTTAATGAGTGTTAGGATTACAGTCATGCATCACCATACCTGGTCCACAGATTAAAATTTAGTGATCATGATGATGAGTCAACACTAACACGAGGCTATGGTTTGTGTATGAAGTCTCCAGAAACCTTTATGTGTGAAAGGTTTGTTCCCCAGCCAGTGAATACAGTCATCGACTGGTAACTGGATTCTGAGGGCTCTGATCCCAACAGACAATCATATCGTTGAGAGGTGGCAGAAAGTAGGGGGTGGAGCCTAACTGGAGAAAGTAATTCGTTGGAAAGTAGTCCTGGAAAGACATACCTTGTCCCCACTCCTTCCTAACTCTGCTTCCCAGCCGCCATGGGGTGAGCAGGCCCACTCCATTACACTTCTCTGCCATGTCCTGCCTCATCTTGGGATCAATACGGTGTAGCCAAATACCATGATGGAAGCCTCTGAAACTCTGAGGCCAGATAAATCTTTCCTCCTTTAAAAAAATGTTTTATTATTTTTATTTTATGTGTATGACTGCATTGCCTGCATGTATGTAAGTGCACCCATGTTATACAACGCGAAGTCAAAAGAGGGCAACAGATCCTCTGGAACTGGAGTTACCGACAGTTGTTAACCACTGAGCCATCTCTCCAGCCCCACAAACTAAATCTTGTATAAATTACCTGCTAGAATTTATACTGCTTAAAGGAAGGCTACGATGCTGTTTGTTATGTTCACTGGGCAGTACCTGGCATAAGTAAGGTGTGTGTTAACACTTGTTGAACGCATTGGTAAAACTAAATATAAAATACCTATGAAAACACAGCCGAAGGGAAAGAACGTACGTTGAACAATGGTGCTTTCTCACTTGCCTTTTATTTTCCAATTCTCTATAAATTTTTTTGAGACCGGGTCTCAGTATATAAGCCTGACCTAGAACGCCATGTGTAGAAGAGGCTAACCTTGAACTGATAGAGATTCACCTGCGTCTGCCTCGCGAATGCTGGGATTGAAGGCATGTTCTCCCTAAACTTGTGATCAGACTTTCGCAGTGACAGGATGGATACTGGAACACCTCCCTGGTCCTGGCTGCTTCCTCCTCTCAGTGCCACTAAAACAACACGTGACTTGAGGCAAGTGCATGACCTGACTTCAGGTCCAAAGGGACATTTGATGGAGCCTGTGGCCACTCCAGAGCCCCCAGGAAAACTCTCCTAGTTCCAGAAAGCAGCCCAGCCCAGCTCTCTCCATCTCTGCCATAACAACCCTGCGGGGTGGCCGCTCTCGGGCCTCAGGTCCCCTATGAATGTCACTCTTACTAACCGCCCCCCCCACCCACCCAGGGGAGCTGCTCGTTACCGGGTACCCACTCCGTGCCTCCCTGAGGGGTTAACTCGCTTCCAAAAGGGAGGGACTTTTCTCATCACCCACGTCCATCACTCTCGGAGCTGTCAGGGCTCCCCAGCCCCGCCCCTGAATGAAGGTCACTAAGGGGAAGTCATTCTTTCCCGGCAAACTCCATCCCCTCAAGGAGTCTCGGGTTCCGAAGCCCTTGTCTCGGCGGCGCCGAGGGGGAGGGCACGCGCTCCACGGGCCGCCCCCTTCCGGGCCCTCCCAGCGACCTCGCGAGTCGCCGCGAGCAGGCGGCTGGGCGGAGCTCGGGCGGGGTCGGGCTGCGGCGTCCAGGTCCACGGCCATGGCGGGCTGCTGCGTAGTGCTGGGATCCTTCCTGTTCGAGTACGACACACCGCGCATCGTGCTCATCCGCAGCCGTAAAGTGGGGCTCATGAACCGCATGGTGCAGCTGCTCATCTTGGCTTACGTCATCGGGTGAGGGGTCCGAGGGGAGGGGAACCGCAACAGCCGCAGGCAGCACAAGCAGTCCGGCCCGGCCTGGGTCAGCCGCCGAACCCGCGGGCGCAGTCCACCCCGTCCAGAGGTGGCGACTGGGGCTGCCTCCTGGGGCTCTAGCCCCTTGGTTCAGCCTTTATGCGGGGGCACCGGGTACAGGAGGCTGCTTCGATGTAAGGGCAAAGGCTTAGCTGGACCATTCAACCCACCTTTCTTGCATCTTTACGTGAACCTTGTTCGTGATTTCCATACGGTTCTTACTGAGTCTGCAGTTTCCAGTCCTTTCCTTTTAGCAACATGTGATGACCCAATACATTGGAGAGGACGCACTTCCTAAAAGTGGCCAAAGGTCCCTTTCTTTGTATCATGTGATTGTTTGGGGATATGGTTACCTACCTTTCTCTCGTCCTTCCCCTGCTCTCTTGTTTGTCTGGAACCTGCTATCCTAGGCCTCACTAAAGGTTTAATTTTAATTGAGTACACTAATTCGAATTTAGTACAACCCAGGATAGGGGATGGGAGTTACCTTGCCTACTTTTGGGGTGTTCTGGTGTCTACAACTGCTGGGATAGCAGGTGTAGCTCTTTGTTGTTTTTCTAGAAGGCCTAGAGCAGGGGTCCCCCAAAATGCACATTTGAACATTGACAACTCTTTAGAAAATGCTAGCTCTCAACCTGACCCTCTGATTCATCTGCTATAGAGTTATGAATCAGGGCTTTTTAAAAAATACACTTTTCTTTATTATTTTTTATTTTCTGTGTATGAGTATTATTTGCATGATGTTAGAAGAGGGTGTTGGATCCTCTGGAGCTGGAGTTACAAACAGTTGTTAGTCACCATATTGGGTGCTGGGAACTGAACCTGGGTTTAGACAGGAGCAGCCAATGCTCTTAACTGCTGAATCATTTCTCCAGCCCCCAAATCAGGACTTTTTTAAAAAACCTTTTTAAAAAATTTTAGAGATTTATTTGTAATCCTGTGTGTGTGTGTGTTTGTGTGTGTGTGTGTGTGTGTGTGTGTGTGTACACATGTGAGTGCAGGTTCCCACAGGCAGAGGTGTCAAATGTCCCAGGAGCTGGGGTTACAGGTAGTTGTGTGCCCCCCCCATGTAGGTGCTAGGAATTGAACCCAGGTCCTCTACAAGAACAAGCAAGTACTCTTAACTGTTGCCATCTCTACAACCCCACCCTTTTTTTTGTTGTTATTTTTAAGACAGGGTCTTGCTGTAGCCTCAACTAGCCTGAAACTCACTATGTAAAACAAGCTGACCTCAATCTCATAGAGACCACCTGCCTCTGCCTCTCCAGTGTGGGATTAAAGATGTGGGCCACCACAATGGGTTTTCCAGCCCCTTTCTTAATTTTTTTCTATTCATGATTGTATTCACCAGAGAAATTTTTGTGTGACTGGGGTAAGAGGTGTATAAGATAGGTAGACAGCTCAAACATCTACTGATAATAAGTCAAAGAAAATTATTTTAAAACAAAATTCTTTGGGGGGTATTGGAGAGAACATTTTTGGTTTGTTTTTTGAGGCAAGGTCTCAATATGTAGCCCTAGCTGGCCTGGAACTCACAGAGATCCACCTGCCTCAGCTTCCTGATTAAAGGCATGTGCCACAACCTCCAGCCAAGAACAATTTTTTTTTTTTTTTTTTTTTTGGTCTTTTTGAGACAGGGCCTCCCTTAATGGCACTCAAGTCAGCAACTCAAACAGCAATGTTTTTGGTGGTGGTATGTGTGGTGTTGTGCATATGGGCTGTGTGTGTACATGCATATATGGGTGCATGTGTACAGGTACAAAGGTTCAAGATTGAACTCTTTCCTCCCTAGTTTATTTTTTGAGACAGGGTCTCTGACTGAACCTGAAACTGCCTCTGGAGTGCTGAGTTCAAAGGCATGCACCACCATGCCCGGCAAGTAGCAGTTTTTAAAACCAAACATTCTAACACAATGGAATCCAAAGTTATAATAATTTGATACTTACATGCTGAGGAATGATGATAGGAGAAATTTAAAGTCTTTGTTTAATTTTATGGTTATATAAGAGAAAACCTGTATATGTACAGTGTTTTTGCACTGTAACAGCATATACCACACACCACATCTGAGCCAACGTGTTTCAGGCAGCTGTTCATTGGCATTGTATGGTGTGACGGCATGTGCAGTGCAGTGTGTACATTGTATGTTCAGAACCAAGGCTGCAGTGAAGTCATGTGATGCAATATAGGTGAGCACTGAATTAATTCTTGGTTGTTTTGTGCTCAGAAACCGTTTACTCTTGCCATTTTTTGGGGGGGACCCCATATTCAGGCCACATATGGATTTGCAACCCATAGTTTAATAAACTTTGCGGTGTGACCAGCTCCCAGGATCCTTTGTGATCTAGTTCTAGTAAACTACCTGATTGGGAAAGACTCATCCAATGAATTGTTTAAAAGTAACTGATTCCCTACCTTGGGGTGGGGTTTGGAATCTGTTGACACTGCCTAAGGGAATTTACAAGACAACATGTTTTCCTTCCTGTGTAAGTCAGCCCAGCAGCAGTAGGTACCTTGCTGAAGTGGTTGTGGTAGTAATTAATATGCCTGTAATCTCAATACTCAGGAGGCTGAGGCAGAATTTTTAACTCACAGCTAGTCTGGACTACATGAGACACTGTCTCCAAAAAAAGTCTTGCTGGGAATGTAAGGTAAAGTATGCATTTAGCATGTATAAGACTTTAGGTTCAGACTCCAGTACTTGAAAACAAACAAAATCCAGGCATGGACTCAACATCAGACCCACCTGGTCCATATCCAGGCCCATATCATTAAGTCTCAGGAGTGAATAGTTTCCACACTATCCCCTGACCCCCACCAGTGATCGTGTTGGATGCTTCAGTATTGAGATATGCTACTGGCTGGTTAAGTAACTCACATGCCTGGTTGGATTGGAAGCATCTGGAATCAGAAGTTCTCACATAGCTTTGAGTTCTTACTTTTGTTTTCCTAGGATGATCTGTTCACTTTCCTTAGGATACTGTACAAGTCTGGACTGTGGAAAGTATCTCTGGCTTGTTGTGCCTTCGGGTGGCCACTAGGTATATGTAGGTACTGAATGCTTTAGCTGTTTCTACTCTAAATTGAGATGCACTAAAACTGAGAAATACACACTGGATTTTTCAGATATAGTTAAAAAAAAAAAAAAAGATATCACATCAGTACTTTTTTTTTCTGAGGTACCAAAAATCAAACCCAAGGCCTTACACATACTAGACAAGCATTCTGCTACTGATCTACACCTCCAACCCAATACTTCTGTTACGTTTAAATTTATATATGTATGTGAATTAAAATTATATATATGTGAATATGGGTGTACACATGCCATGCTACATGTGTGGAGGTCAGAGCACAATTTTCAGGAATTGATTCTCTCCTTCCACTGTGGGTTCTGGGACTCAAACTCATGTCCTTGGGCTTACACAGCAATCATTTTTACTTGCTGAGCCATCTTGCCAACCTTTTTGAGACAGGGTCTCATACCGAAACTGGACTCCTACTCACTATGTAACCAAGGATAATGGCAGTGGGTTCCTAATCCTCCTGCCTCTGCCTCAAGTGTTAGGATTACAGATGTGCACCACTATGCCCAGCTTCTAGTCTGATACTTTAAAAAATATTTTTTAATTTATTTTTATATGTATGAGTGTTATGCCTGCATGTATATAAGTGCCACCTGTGTTGTGCAGTGCCTACAGAGGACAGAAGTAGGCATAGGATCCCCTGGAACTGGAGTTATGGATGGTTGTTAGCTGACATGTGGGTGCTGGGAACTAAACCCAGGTCCTCTACGAGAGTAGCCAGTGTTCTTAACCACTGAGCCATCTCTCCAGCCCCCCAGTCTGATACTTTTTAAATTGATGATGTTAGAATATTTGGGCTATATTAGGCTACATTAAAAAGTCACTAATTTTTCCTGTGTCTTTTTTTAAAAAAAAAACATGGCTACTAGAAAGTTTGGAACTGCATGTATGGCTCACATTATATTTCTGATCATGGGCTCTTAGCACTGAACTACACCATGCCCCTACTGTACTCTAGTCTATTGGACAGCATAGTTCTGTAGCGTCACCTTATATAGTATTCTGTCTTGGTCATTTTTAAAGCAATAATACTTTGCTTTGATCCATTTTAATATGATCAAACTTGACTCAGGACTTTTTTCTTTTAACTTTTGTTGTTGTTTTGAAACAGGACATCACTATGTTGCCTAGGGTAACCTTGAACTCACTATGTAGTCAAGGCTGGCAAAGATCTTCCAGCCTCAGCCTCCCAAGTGCTGGGATTACAGCATTACATTTCATGCCCTGGCTTTTAACTTCTTTGTTAACTTCCTGATTTAATTAATCTTGGTGGAAGTATGGTTTCTTTCTGCATGCAACTCTTCCTCAAAAAGACACTGACTACAAAATTCCCACTTATCTACTTCTGTTCACCATATAATAAGGAGATAGTTAGTCACATGGTAATGACTGGTATAACACTGTCTCTGATGTAACAAGTCAGTGTATTTGGCAGTGAAACTAATGGCTGGGGCTAGAGAGATAGTTCACTGGTTAAGAGCCCTGGCTGCTCTTGCAGAAGACTCAGGTCAGTTCCCAGCACCCACATGTTGGCTCACAGCCATCCTAACTCGAGTTCCAGGGGATCTGATGCCCTCTTCTGGCCTCCACAGGCAATTTCATGACACTGGTGCACTTACATACATGCAGGCAAAACACTCAAAATAAAATAAAACATATAAAATAAAAATAAACAACAACAAAACCCTAATAGTGGCCTTCCTGCCCTGAGCTCTGTGTGTCAGAATGGGTTACGTGGACCTTTAATGCAGCTGAATTCCTAGAAGCCCTGCAGGAGAAGACTCCCCTGTCAGTCTCTCCTGTCAGGAGAGGATCCCATTTTTACAATGGGCAAGGTATTGGGATGGGTCAGACCAAACAAATCAATGAATAAGAACCCAAACACCACTGGATTTCTGGTCTTAGTATCTGAGGCTTATAAGAGATGAGGTAGATCTTAGCATTTCTTAACTCTAGAAATAATTA
The DNA here is from genome assembly GCF_000622305.1 of Nannospalax galili. Lineage (NCBI taxonomy): Eukaryota > Metazoa > Chordata > Mammalia > Rodentia > Spalacidae > Nannospalax > Nannospalax galili. The sequence continues at coordinate 3,854,873 of NW_008343207.1, read as the reverse complement.
GCAGGTCAATATCCTGTAGAAATTTAATAACAGCTGGGCTGGAGAGATGGCTCAGCAGTTAAGAACACTGGTTGTTCTTGCAGAAGACCCGGGTTCAAATCCCAGCACCCACATGGCAGCTAACAACTGTCCATAACTCCAGTTCCAAGGGATCCGATGGCCTCTTCTGTCCTCCTCAGGCATTGCATGCAGGCAATACACATACACATTTTAAAAAATAAATACAAATAATAAATTTTTTTTTAAAAAAGAAATTTGGTCCAGGCATGGTGGCACACACCTGTAGTCCCAACACTTGGGAGGTAGAGGCAGGTGGATCTCTGTGAGCTCAAGGCCAGCTGGGACTACTCGGAGACCCTGTCTCAAAGAGACCAAAAAAAAAGAAAGAAAAAGAAATTTAGTAACAGCTCTGGTGGGGAGGGGTTCTGATTGCTGTACTGTTCATAGAATAAGCATTTGGTATACATTAATTCACCTAGCTTCCAGTGCAGCTTGGCTTGGAACTTGCTATGTAGATCAGGCTGGCCTCCATCTCACAGAGATCTGCCTGCCTCTGCCTCACTAATGATGAGATTAAAGGCATGTGCCACCACCCCTGGCTGCCTTTAGGTTTTTAATTACTCAGAATAGCAATAATATCCTCACCTCAGAAGAGAAGAGCATAGAGTTGGCTAGAATTCCTGGGAAAATGTAAGACAATACTGTAGAAAGTTTCCAGGGGGACCAGAAGGAAAGCTCAGTCAGTAGAGTGTTTGCCTCCCAAGCATGAGGATCTGAGTTTCGATCCCGAGCACCCAAGTAAAAGAAACAGGTGTGGAAGCTGAGTGTGGTGGCGCACACCTTTAATCCCAGCACTCAGGAGGCAGGGGCAGGCGGATCTCTGTGAGTTCAAGGCCAGTCTAATCTACTTAATGAGTTCCAGGCCAGCTGGGGCTGTAGGGGAAACCCTGTCTCAAAAAGACAAAAAAAAAAATAAAAAATTCCAGGTACAGTGTCACACATTTGCAATCCCAGCACTGGCGAGGCAGAGACAGGTGGATCTCTGAGGCTCCCTGGCCAGCCTAATCAGCGAGCCCCAAGTCAGTAAGAGATCCTTTCTCAAGAAGCAAAACTGATAGCTTCTGAAGCAAAGTTGACCTTTGGCCTGCACACACATACACACATCTACACACACAAGGATACATGTACACAAAAAGTCCCTGAGCAAGACATGATGTTGCATACCTATAATCCTAGCACGGGAATCACTTTTGACTTGAGGCCAGCCTGGGCTACATAGTATCAGGCTAGCCAGGTCTCTATAGCAAAACCCTGTCTCAAAATCCAAACCAGGGCCAGCTAAAAGAACTTGCTATACAACCTGAGTTTGAACTCCAGAATCCATGGTGGAAAGAACTGACTTCCAAAAGTTTTCCTCTGACCATCACACATGAGCCCAACTTACACACACTCAATAATAATAGACATCTGGATATAGTGGCTCACACCAATAATCCCAGCTCTTGGGAGTCTGAGGTGGGAGGATTGCCATGAATTTGAGCCTGAGCTACATAGGCAGTAGCAGGCCTGCAAGGGCTACATAGCAAGACTCAAAAAACAAAAGTTGCCTAAAAGATGAGATTCTCTTGTGTAATGGTAGAGGCCCCAGAGGCTTCTGGCTTGAGTTTAACCCTGACTCTACTACTTGCTAGCTGTATGACCTTGAGCAAGCAAATGAACGAACTACTCTGTGTCTTTATTCTACCTCTGTAAATTACTTGCCCCATGAAGTGGTCAGGATTAAATGAATTATCACATGTAAATGAAATGGAAATTCTTGTTATGGTAATTTTATTCTTTCTTGGTAATGCCCATAGATCATAATGTATTGAGAGTATTCACACATCCAGTAATAAATACAGCATTCAACAAGCATTTCCTGTATGCTGATCAATGCACTAAGTGGCCTGAGTCATCTCATTTATTTATTATAAAATAATGAATGGGGCATTATGCCCATTTTGCAGAAGTAGAGTGTAGTAGAAGTTACATAGCTTTTGAAGTCACATAATTAGTAAATGCCATTCTTTCATCCTCTGGCTATCAGAGGCTCCCTGATATCAGTTCAGATTCACTGAATTCTATGGCCTGTGTTGTTTTTTAGGTGGGTGTTTGTGTGGGAAAAGGGGTACCAGGAGACCGATTCTGTGGTCAGCTCAGTGACAACCAAGGCCAAAGGTGTGGCTGTGACCAACACTTCTAAACTTGGATTCTGGATCTGGGATGTGGCCGACTATGTTATTCCAGCTCAGGTATGTCTCTCGCTGTGACTTCTGTGCACACAGAAGCCTTTTGGCTATACCCACTCTGGACTGGCTTTGCACACAAGATAATGAGTGGCCAGAGTCCTGCCACCTCTGATGCCCAAGTTGTTTTAGCTTGAGAAAGCAAGGCAGCCAGATCTCTCTGGGGTGTCAGACTTAACAGGGACCCTTCTGGCAATTCTGCAATTCTAGTGTGACTAGCTTCAACCCAGCAGTTTGTCCTTCCTATATATACAACTTTGTCTCTCCCAGCCCTAGAGGGTGAGAAAGCAGATGTCTTTAGTCCTGGGAAAAGTTCAGCTGGAAATAGCACCTTTTACATTTTGTGTTTGCTTTCCTGTCTTACACCTACAAGGTAAAGCTTGTCAGATGGTGCAAAGAAAAAAAAAAAAATTCAACAGCAGTTTTAGGCCACACACCCCAACCAGAAGGAAACAGGGTCAGATTTCATCAGGAACAAAGAAAGGGAAGAAATTGCTGGATGGGGCATCCTAGTCTCAAGTCTGTTAATCCACAGAGCTGCAAATTAATGTTTTAGTTTCTTTTTCTAATGTTGGGGATGGAATCCAGAGTCTCACACATGCTAGGCAAGCACTCTCCCACTGAGCCAAATCCCTGGCCCAAAGCTGCAAGTTAAGCATTAACTCTTTAGCTATGTGCCACTTGGCCAAACCTCAGCCTGGCATCTCCCTCCAGATGGCTAATGTGCTTGCTTGGTGTGTATGATGGCTAAATTCAGATAAGCTGTGAGTGCTTGGCTTGGAGCTGTGGGAAAGAAAGTAAGGACTTCAGATACTCTAGCCTTCCCTTGCCTTCTCAAGAGAAGAGTCTGGGGGTCCAGAGAGAAGCCAGAGCTAATGAGTCATTAAAGTCAAAGGGAGTAGGGCTGGTTCTGGTGGTGTATAACTTTAATTCCAGCACTTGGGAGGCAGAGGCAGGAAGATCTCTGAGTTCGAGGCCAGCCTGGTGTACATAGTTTGAGGCTAGCTAGGGCTACATAATGAGACCTGTCTCAAACAAAACAAAATAAAGTCAAATGGAACAAAGGACTTGCAGGTCCTTTGGTCTGTGCCTGTCACAGTAGAGTGATATGGAAGCCATTATTTCATGACCCCAAGCTCTGGGACTGTCACACCCAGGGTATCTGGGACAGCTAAGGAAGGCACAAGCCTTGCTTCCAGAGTGGGAAGGGCCAGCCAGCAGTTCTGTGTTCCATCACACAGCTGGGCAGGGGGCCATGCATTCCTCAGGACTTTACCTGAGCTGTCTCCATGTCTTTAAACTTCTCTGTGAATGGAACACAGTGATTACTGTATCTATATGGCTCCTCAGACTGAAATTTCCCTAAGTTTGAAGTAGATCGGTGGTAGGAAACAGAAGGCAGGTCACAATGAACTCTTCGAGTCTAGCTCAAGGAGACTTGGAAGCCGATTTCTGTTGACACCAGGTAAGGGGTGTGTCTGTCTGTTAAACAGCTAGGAGGGTGGCTGTATCAAGAGAGGCTCCAGCCTGACCCCTCCTTTTGTGGCCATTTCCTTGTCTACCAACATAGCTATTGCCAGATCTTCCACCGCCTGTCTGACCTGGGTACAGGGATGCTAACAGTGACCTAATCCCTGAAATGGCTCCCAGAGCTGACTTTGCTCTTCCCAGGAGTATGAAAATGCTGGAAACTTCTAGGAGCTCTTTAAAATTCCAGCACCCAGTGGAGGCTGGGGGCATACAACTAGAATATTCTGGGGTCATTGTCTTTCATTCCTCACATAAGGAGGTCATGATTAGCAAGTCCTCTCTCTCATCTGCAGAAAATTGTTTTCTAGAAAATGCCTTGGTACCTTCATCTCTATAAGGAGAAAAGAAAAGCACTTCAGAGAGAAATGTCCATTGCTGACTCTGATTGAATCTTATTTATCATTTTAGACATTGTCTCCTTTAGCCCCAGCTGACCTGAAACTTACTATGTAGACCAGGCTGGCCTCAGTCTCACAGAGATCTGCCTGCCTCTGCCTCCTGAGTGCTAGGAGTAAAGGCGTGCACCACCATGCCTGGCTTAAGTATTTTAATTATAGTTAGAAAAGAAAACCAGCTGACTTGAGACCTTGGAGGCCTCACAGTTTAAATGAGCAGAGGGTATTTATTTATTTCTACATGTGTTTGTGTTTTGCCTGCATGCATGTAAATGCACCACATGTATGCAATGCCCATGGAGGCCAGAAAAGGGCATTGGATCCCCTGGATCTGGTTATGGACAGTTGTTAGCATCCATGTGGGTGCTGGGAATCAAACCCAGGTCCTCTGCAAAAGCAGCCATTGCTCCTATCTGCTGAGCCACCTCTCCCATCCTTGTTTGTTTGATGAGACAGGCACTTACTATGTAACCTAGGTCAGCCTTTTTAAGTCTTTTTAAAGACTTTTTAAGCCAGATTTGGTGGCGCACGCCTGTAGTCCCAGCACTTAGGAGGTAGAGGCAGAAGGATCTCTGTGAGTTCAAGGCCAGCCTAGTCTACATAGTGAGTTCCAGGACAGCTGGGGCTACAGGGAGACCCTGTCT
>NW_008343207.1:3774813-3849995 GCF_000622305.1 Nannospalax galili | reverse complement strand
AAGGAAGGAAGGAAGGAAGGAAGGAAGGAAGGAAGGAAGGAAGGCAGGCTAAAAAAAAATTTATGTGTATGTATGTGTGTCTCTATGAGTGCAGGTGCCCAAGAGGGTGTCAGATCCCTTGGAACTGGGGCTACATGCAGTTGTGAGCCACTTGATATGGGTGCTGGGATTCAAACTCAGGTCCTCTGGAAGAGCAACAAGGGCTCTTAACCTCTGAGCTATCTCTCCAGCACCAACAATTTTAAATGAGTACACAGCAAAAAACACTTTTCAATGAAGGATTATAAAGTTGTACAACCATCCTGTTTTGTTCTAGAACATTTTCATCACCTTCCGAAAGAAATGAAGTTATCTCCACCCAAGCCCCTTGAAAGAGTTATTTTGTCTCTATGGACTTATCTCTTCTGGAAATTTCATATCAATTGTATCAAATTATATATGACTTCTTTTTGTTGTTTGTTTTCAGGGGGCTCAGTGCTGGGAATCAAACCTAGGGCCTTGCACATACTAGGCAAGTGCATACCACAGAGCTCCACCTCCAGGCCTTCTTTCATTTAGTTGTTTTCTTTTTCCTTTGAGTCAGGAGCCTATGTACCATAGGCCGGCCTCCAGGTCACTGTGTATCTGGAGCTATCCTTGAACTCCAGATCTTCCTCCTTCCACCTCCAACGTGCTAATATAGGCATGTGCAACTGTGCCTGATTCATTTAGCATGTTTTGGGGGGTTCCTTCATGTAGCAGCATGTATCTTTTTACAAGCAAATGCCATTCCTTTGCATGGATAGACCACATCTGGTTTATCCATTTATCTCTAGACACCTGATTTGCTTCCCACCTTCCTGCTGTTAGCAACATTTGTGTGCATGTATTTGTTTCCATTGCTATTTTAACTCCTCATTTTATAAGAGGTTATAAACCCTCATGGATGTGAACAGGAGGAGACCATAGATGGGTGTTTTTTAAATTGTTCTATTAAGAAAACTTCTGAAAAGGTTTAGTGGTCCATGTCCGTAATTCCAGCAATCAGGAGATTGAGGCAGGAGGATCAGGAGTTCAAAGGCAGACTCTGGCTTTATGACCCTGCTCACCTCCTCTGAGGGAACTCAACAGGACTCTCTCCTCTCTGCAGGAGGAAAACTCCCTCTTCATCATGACTAATATGATTATCACTATGAACCAGACACAGAGCACCTGTGCAGAGGTAGGTGTCTGCTTCACACCCACCTCTCTACCCTTGACAAACTGGATGTGGGGCTAGACCACAGGAGCCTGTTTTCATTCATTTTTCCAGATTCCTGATAAGACCACCATCTGTAATTCAGACTCTGACTGCATTCCTGGCTCCACAAGCACCCACAGCAATGGTATGAGTGAGCAGCCAGGACTCCTCAGCAGATGCTGGGCCTGGGGAATGTGGCTTCCTATGAGACCACAACCCCTGTGGAACATCTGTGATAGAGAAATCAGTCACTATGAGAGAGAAAAAATTCCCCTCAGCCTGGGATATAGCTCAATGGTAAACCACAAATTTATCTTGGGTTCCAGTCCGGCACCAGAGAAGGAAAATTTCCCCAACTCTCAATACTGTATGAACCTAGGAGAGCTTGGTGTAAAGGCAGAACCCAGGGACCTACTCAGCATTTGCCTGTATTGTGGGAGCCCCAGACAGCCCAAACCTTGCCCCCTTCTGACTTGGTATCACTTTGGCAGAGATGCAGGCAGCTCTGAGACAGCCTTCTGGTTCCACTTCCACTTCTGGACACCATCTAGATATCAGAATTGGGCTTAACTAAAGATTGGCTACCCAGGATCCTATAGGGTCTCTCACTGCACCTCACAAAGGTGGAAGATTGGAGACCCCTATGGACCTGGGCCCATCCTTTCTCTGTAGGAGTGGAGACTGGAAAATGTGTGTCATTCAATGAGTCTGTGCATACCTGTGAGGTGGCAGCATGGTGCCCAGTGGAGGACGACGCTGGTGTGCCAACGTGAGTCCTACCCCAGGTTCTCAGCCTTGGAGGGAGGTCATAGAAAAGGAGAGACTGTTCATGCATTCCTGGTGTGAATGGAGTCATTCTACCTTGGGAGAGTGTCAACTACATAGTCGTGACTGTGGCAAGAGGGTGACAGGGTTTGTCATTGAGATAAGGGTATACAGGTAACTGCTGTGTGCTAAAACTCTCTCATTTGCAAGTAACCAACAGAAAAGTTATCAATGGGTTTTTTGATCTTGTATTTTTTGATAGAGTCTCATTATGTAGCCCAAGTAAGTTCACTTCTTCTTTCTCCTTCTACCTTGTAGAACCCAGAGGTGGAATTTAAGCTCCTTTACTCACTGAGCCATGTTGCCAGCCCAGTCCTCTTTTTTTTTTTTTCCTTTTTTTTTTTTTGAGACAGGATCTCCCTGTAACCCCAGCTGGCCTGGAACTTGAGATATGGACCAAGCTAGCCTCACTCTCACAGAGATCTGCTTGCCTCTGCCTCCCGAGTAGTACTTGTATTAAAGGCATGTGCCAGCCTTGAACTCTTGATTCTTCTGCCTCAGCTTCTAGAAGTATTAGATTATAAGCACATGCCTCCCACACCTGGATTTTAGTGTTTTAAGTACCATGCACATATGCAAACATATACACATCCACATAGCTAACAAAAAAGACCAAGTAAGGCTAAGTCTGGAACTCAGAATATCAGCTTCCCTATGCCTCTGCCTTCCTCATGTCAGCTTCATTAGAGGATTCTAGGAGTTCCAGGAGGCAGCTGTGCTAACTCTCCCTCCATGTCCATCATCATGCCATTGGAATGTCCCTCAACCCACAGCCATGGCTAGGGGATGGTCTTTGCTTCTCAGATTGGACTCAGGTCATATAGCCACCTCTGGAACTAGCTGCCATCAGTCCCACTCAATACAGGCTGGGAGTTGGGGAGGCATAGCTTCCAAAGGGGAAAAAAAGGATGAAAACCTCCTCTGTTTTAATCTCTCCTTGATGTGGAATGGGGACTTTGAGCCTGATTGATGCTTGGCAGCAGGGGTGATGGACTCAGCCCATGGACCTCCACATATGGCCCTCAGTGGCCTTGCTCCTGAAGCAGGGTTGGGAAGACTGGTGATTCCATTTATAACTTCAAAGTTCCTATCTGACCCAGGGGAGGCCTCCTTCAAAGAAAGGCAGCCCTGCAGTTCCACAAAAGAAATGAGTTCCTGGGCTGGAGAGATGGCTTAGTGGTTAAGAATACTGGTTGTTCTTGCAGAAGACCTGGGTTCGAATCCCATCACCCACATGGCAGCTAACAACTGTCTGTAACTCCAGTCCCAAGGGATCCGACAGCCTCTTCTGACCTCTGTGAGCATTGCACGACACGGGTGCACTTACCTACATGCAGGCAATACATGCATACACATAAAAATAATAAATTAAAAAAAAATGAGTTCCCTTGGGGACAGACTCAACTTGTGTTGTCAGCCCAGAGCTGATGGGGCACCTCTGAGAAGGTAGCAGGCCAGCTGGCAGGATGCAGTGTACTGGTGAACTCACCTGTGCTTAAAACCAGATCTGTGGGGCATTTGTTCCCCAACAACACCTGAAAGGCAAACGTGAGACCAGTAGATGCCAGGGAATAATTTCTGTGAGGCCACAACCAGTACTCTCATTAGCAAATGGTCAGGTTCTCCATGGCCCAATACTTGGGCAAGAGGTCCTGCCTTTCCAGAGAACCATCCCAGAAGGCCAGTTTCAACACTTTCCATGACCTAGTGTTTATACAGAAGAGAGCAGAGAATGCCAGAGATGCTTCACTTTGTTTTATGAAGAATTTTTTTTTATTAGCATGCACATATATGTATGGAGGTCAGAGGCAACGTTTAAAGACAGGTTCTCTCCTTCTACCACATAGGTCCTGAGAATCAAACTCAGTTCGGCAGGCATGCTTGGCCAGCACCTTTATGCTCCTGAGCCATCTTACCAGGCCCATGTTTCACTTTCTTCTTGACAAAGTAAACCGTGTATTGGAAATATTACATAGCCATGTGAATAGATGCATATGTGTGTATGTGTATTTTTAGTACTAACATTACAATTTTTTTTCCAGGCCTGCTTTTTTAAAGGCTGCAGAAAACTTTACTCTCTTGGTGAAGAACAACATCTGGTATCCAAAATTTAATTTCAGCAAGTAAGTGGTGGCCAGGTGTGCAAGCTCACAAGCTCTTAGAGGAACTTCTGGCAGTTTCCTGAGGTCTTCCTGGCTTTGACATTCTACTTCCTCCCTGACTTTAGGAGGAATATCCTCCCCAACATCACCACCTCCTATCTCAAATCATGCATTTATGATGCTCAAACAGATCCTTTCTGCCCCATATTCCGTCTTGGCAAAATTGTAGAGGATGCAGGGCACAGCTTCCAGGACATGGCAGTCGAGGTAGGTGTTCACCCAGCTTTTCTCACACCATCCTGGCCCCAGATGGACCTGAGCAGGCACTGATGAATGCCTTGCTATATCTCCACTGCTCCCCCTACCCCACAGGGAGGAATCATGGGCATCCAGATCAACTGGGACTGCAACCTGGACAGAACCGCCTCCCTCTGCCTGCCTAGGTATTCCTTCCGGCGCCTTGACACCCGGGACCTCGAACACAATGTATCTCCTGGCTATAATTTCAGGTATGTGTGAGCTTGGGACCTGTTAGTCATGTGTTGGGAGGGTGATAGTACATACCTATGGGGTTATCCATTTCCCCCAAAGACCAGTACCTCCAGGACAGGCTGGAATCAACAATCCAAAGCAGGAAGGCCAGGTACTGGGCAGAATATTCCAAGCAGGGCCTTGCTCCTGTGGCATCCTGGCCCTTAAAATCTCTCTTTGCTCTTTCATGCTGTAAGAAACATGTTGAGGTTTGCAGGGCAGCTAAGAGAAGCTGGCAGCTTAGGCTTCCGAAGATCAGCCTTGGCCTTGCTCAGTTATGGGGAACAAATGACTAACCCTCTGTCCAGAGGCCAATGGGACCTAGCCAGGAACTGGTTTCTGAATAGTTGAGCCTGCCCCAGAATCTCTAGGCCTTAGGTTCTGAAAAGAATTATGCTTAAGACGGGTATGCACCTATAATCCCAGAACTTGGGGGGCTGAGGCAGGAGGAGCACAAGTTTGAGGCAACCCTGAACTACATAGCGAGATCCTGTCTCAAAAACAAAACAAAACAGCCCTGTGTGGTGGCGTACACCTTTGATCCCAGCACTTGGGAGTCCGAGGCCAGCCTGGTCTACAGAGTGAGTTCCAGGACAGCTGGGGCTACAAGGAGACCTTGTCTCAAAAAGACAAAACAAAACCCCCAAATCTCCGCTTATATTTTCCTGCTGCAAACCTTGGTGTATCAGCTTCCCTGGGCGATAGTAACAAATAAAACTGAATGGCTTAAAGCAACAGCATTCTATTCCTTCATAGTTCTGAAGCCAGAAGTCTAAAATCAAGGTGTCTGCATGGCAGGTTCCAAGGCAGGATCCTTCTTTGCCTCTTCAAGTGTTTAGTGGCCAACAGCAATCCTTGGCTTGTAGATGTGTCACCCGGGTCTCTGCCTCTGTGTTTATGTGGTTTTCTCCCCTCTTCATGACCTCTTCTCTTCTTCACTATATAGCTAAGAATGATCCTGAACTCCTGATCCTCCTGCCTCCACCCCCCAAGCACTGGGATCACAGGCATGTATCACCATGCCCAGCTGCTTTTCCTGATCTTAAAAGTATACTAGGCATGGGACTAGAGAGATGGCTCAAACCCAGGTTTGGTTCCCAGCACCCACATAGTGGCTATTACCTGTCCTTAACTCCAGTTCCAGGAGATTTGACACCTTCTTCTGGCCTCCATGGGCATTGCACACATGTGCACTTACATACATGCAGGCAAAACAATCATACGCATAAAAATAAATTTTTAAAATTTACATGATAAAAAAGTACATGTTAGTTTTAGGGCCCACCTTAATCCAGTATGACTTCATCTTATTAAATCTGTAAGGTCTTATTTCCAGATCTCACACTTGTAGGTCCCGAGTAGACAAGAACTTGGAGAAGAGGATGTAATAGCTTAATAAAGTCCAGGATACCTGGAGATCTGGTGAAAGACCCAGGGGCATCTTTGCTATTTCCTCCAAGTAGCATGTTGTGCTTCTAAGTGCTCTTTGCAGCATTTCTTAATAGTAGGGGCGCCTGAGTGGGTCTTTTGTTGCCCTTGACTCCCTCTAGTGGTGACATGTGGTATCAACCGGGGGTTGTAAGAGAGCAGATCTGATACCCTTGGGAACTATCTGGCTTTCAGGTATTTGAACTTTCCCCTGGGAGTTATTTGTTTGGCAACATCTCTTCCAGCTGAGGGTTCTATAGAGACCACCATGGATACCTCAAGCTTGGTTTGGAACCCTAGAGCTAAGAGAAGTTGCTGGAGCCGTCAGTACACCCAGTCCCTGGCCTCAGCCAGCACCAGCTTCACACTTCTTTTAAGGTCTCATTATGTTGCTCCAGCTGGTCTTGAACTCACTCTGTAGCCCAGGCTGGCTTCAACTCATAATGATCCTCCTGCCTCAGCTGCTAGAGTGCCGGGATTACAAGTGTCTTCCACCATATCTGGCTTGAATTCTATAGTTTGGTGAGTGAGTAGTATAAAATTGTTTTGTCTCTCAACCCAGCCATTTAAAAAGAAAATCTGAGCTGGTTGTGGTGGCGCACACCTTTAATCCCAGCACTCGGGAGGCAGAGGCAGGCGGATCTCTGTGAGTTCAAGGCCAGCCTGGTCTACATAATGAGTTCCAGGACAGCTGGAGCTACAGGGAGACCCTGTCTCAAAAAGACCAGGAAAAAAAAAGAAAAAGAAAAAGAAAAAAATCTGATGGTGAACAGGAAGAACCAGTGAAGCCTGGGGCATCCTACCAGGAGCTAGCCGATGCTGATGCTGATGGGGCTAATGCTGCAAGTTCTGTGGCTGGCTCAGAGCCCTCATCTTGTAATATAGTTCTAGAGATTGTTGCTGACTGGCCAAGTTCTTGCCAGGGTCCCCTCAAGAGAAGCAGGTGGCTTAGCAGTTATCAGAAAGGCCATTCAGAGTAAGAGTCAGGCTTCCACCATTCTGTGGGACATGGTGATGATAGAGGAGTTGCCCTGTGCTCCTCCAAGGGAGGTTGGCCTGAGGTGCTTGGTATCTGTTGAGCTAGCAGAGCAACTTGTTAGCTAGAGCCAGCTATGCCAGGAACTTGAGTCCTATTCTAACAACCTTCTCCCTAAACCCAAGATCTGTCCTTGTCCCCTAACCCACACTCCTTGCCCCCAGGTTTGCCAAGTACTATAAGGACCTCACTGGCAACGAGCAGCGCACGCTCATCAAGGCATATGGCATCCGCTTTGACATCATCGTGTTTGGAAAGGTTGGCTCTCGCCTGCACCCCACCAACACAGGGGGCCTCCCACTCCTCCTTGGTCTCACCTCCTCCTGTCTTATGTAGGCTGGGAAGTTTGACGTCATCCCTACCATGATCAATATTGGCTCTGGCTTGGCACTGCTGGGGGTGGTAAGCGGCTGAAGTTGTTCTCCTCTCACTGGGACTGGGCCTTTCTCCATAATAAGCAGCTTAGTGAGGATTTATCAGTCGGCACCCTTCTCCAAAACCTTAGACTTGTCTCTAGACTAGATGCTCAGACTACTTCCCCCTGACCTCTACACATCCCTTCTCCAAGACCAAGCCCTTTGAAGTCCAGTATTATCCAGGAAGATGGAGGCACCTTTCCTTCCCAGTAGATTTTAGGTTTCAAAGGAAGGGCTTTATACAAAATAACAGGATCTAAAAGCATCCTGGCTCATTCTGTCTCATCCTGTGCTAAATTCAGGCAACAGTTCTGTGTGACATCATAGTTCTCTACTGCATGAAGAAAAGATACTATTACCGGGACAAGAAATACAAGTATGTGGAAGACTACGAACAGGTAGGCACTGCCTGTGCTCCTGGAAGTCCGAGCACCTCGAGTCTCTTATCCCAGTGAAGAACCTGGGCAAAGTCTTCTACAAAGGCTGGCACAATTGTGGTACCTTTCAGCTCGTCACCCAGGCAGTTACCTGCTACCCAGTGTCTATTCCACCTCTAGACCAAATGTTCTAGTATTTACTTCTTTTCTTCAGCTTTTTTGTTTTTGAGACAGGGTCTTACTATGTAGCTCCAGCTGTCCTGGAACTCTCTATGTAGACTACACTGGCCTCTACCTCCCAAGGCATGCACCACCACACCCAGCTCATCTTTGTTTTAATTAGGGACACCTTGATTATGATAATGGATAGTATGCCAGTATCTACATTCACGATACTTAAATTCATCTTACATAGCAAGGATTCTGTACCATACCCTGAGACCTTCCTCCAGAAGCACTGTGAGTCCTCTCTGTTGTTAAGGACCATAAAAGTCTTCAGGAATACCACCTGGCTCCCACCTGCCCAAGGTGGTGGGGGTGTGCATGGTGTCACACCTGCTGGGTTTAGTTATGTGCTAATCTTTCTTTGCAGGGTCTTGCTGGTGAGAGGGACCAATGACGCCCACCCTACACCTGGACTCCCCACGGTCCTCATCAGTGCAGTGAGATGGGAGAAATGGCTGCTATGTCACCCTAGAGGAAGTTCCAGGTTCTTTCAGTCTTCACAAATACTCAGGGTTGCCTAGTAGTTCTTGTATTGTTTTGTTTTTGAGCCTGGATCTTGCTCTGTAGCCCAGACGGGCCTCAGACTCAAGATCCTCTTCTTTAGCCTCCAGAGTACTAGGATTACAGATGTGTACCACTACAGCCATCTTCTGGGGGTTGTTTTGTTGTTTTCCTTTTGAGGTAGGCTCTCATCTATAACTCAGCCTGGCCTCAAACTCAAGGCATTCCTCTTGGCTCTATAACTAGAATCTTCTCTCACTTTTTGTGTAGAGTTCATGTGTTCTCTGCACACAGTGGATTCCTGGTGGATTGTTGGCTGGGCCTCCTGTTGTTTATACAATGTGGGGATGTCAGCATAAGATGCTGGCCTGAGGGCAGAGACGCTGCTGTGGGTTTTGGGACTGGTGCCTTCTCCAGCAACTCCAAGACTGGTTTTCCTTGGAAGCTCCCAGTCTCCAGACCCCCAGAGCAGGCCCAGCCCTCTGAGGCTTATAAAGGAAGTCCTCCTAAGTGCTATCGTCAGGTCTGGGACACTGCTCCTTTTTCCCATAACCAGAGACTTTGTCCTTGTAATGACAAGACAGAGTTGGAAGGTGTTGAAATGATTGAGGACCAAATATTAAAACAAATGATTTTTTAAAATCCTTGTTTGTGCTGTCTTTATGTGTGCTAGAGTCCTCCTCCCCTTTATGAATGTTGTCAACATCCAAATGGACCACAAAATAGGAAGCCAGGAAGGGGTGGGGGATGTCCTCACATGTATCTGCCTCATAGTAAGTTGTGCCTAAGCACAATCTTGTAGTGATGGCCATTTCCAGGAATAGACAGTCCTAGTCACAACCTTAGCCAGTGCTTCCATGAAGCACTATTGTCCTAGCCACAGCCTGTAGACATCACAGCTTCTGATAAGCCCATGACCCAAGAACTTGTGTTTTGCCGTGCAAGTACTTCTGCTTTTTCGTTTCAAAGTTTCTCCTGGCCTCTTCCTCCTGGAGTGCCCACATATGCCACCTGTCCTGTCCTGGGCCACAATGTACTCAATTCCTGCACTAAGACCCTTCTACCATCCCTGAATAATCTTTTGGAGAACCTCCCTCTGTCAATATTTGACTGATACCTTCCATTGGTAAATTCTATTGTGATCCAGCTCATTGTACCTAGAGAGGTCTCAGGAAGTTTGTTTCTGATAAAAAGCTTTGTGCGTGTGTGAGCTCTACCACTCATTCCCAGACTGTGCTTCTGGAACTTTGGCAATTTTTTTTTTAACCTACTTTAACCTCCTACAAACCCAAACTTCAGTCTTCATTAGGTTGTGTTCCTATGGTGTGTGCATACTTTTTCTGTAGTAGTTTCTCATCTGTGCTAATGGGAGTTTTTTAAAGACGTATTTCACTACTGGGCTGTGTGTGTGTGTGTATGTGTGTCCCTGAATGCACACTCAGACCCACAGAAGTTAGAAGAGAGTATCAAGTCCTCTGGAGCTGGTGTTATAGATGGTTGTGAGCTATCTAATGCGGGTGCTGGGACCTGAACTCAGGTCCTCTGCAAGAGCAGCAAGCACACTTAACCTTTGAGCCACCTCTCTAGCCCGTGATGTTCTTATATAAAATGACTACTACTCTATAGGTATCACAATTTCAAGGAACTGGCTCATCCTTTCCCTTCCCCAAGGGCTTCCCAAGCTTTGAGCTGGATGTGAGACCACCAGCACCTATCTTGCTACAGGTACAAATGCAAATCTAAGCTCTATTCCCAGCTTGCAGCTTCACAACTTCACAGTGACTTAATTTTATATTGGGAAAAGCAGCTTGCCCCTCCTCTTTGCCAGGAGTCAATTCATTCCCAAGTACTAAGCGGGGCGATGTGATAGAAGTGCTCTGCTTCTGCCAGATAAATGACCAACCTAGGCTTTTCTTGCTTTGGGGGACAAAATAAGGTTTATGAAATGGTTTCAGTAAAGCTCTGGTTTGGGTGGTCTCCTTAAAAAAAGTACTCAGTGGGCCAGCAAGATGGCTTAGCAGGTCTTTTAAAGGTGCTTGCCACAAAGCCTGACTACCTGAGTTTGGACCCTGGAACCCATGAGGTAGAAGGAGAGAAATGACTGCCAAAAGTTGTCTTCTGATCTTCACACACACACCATACATTTATAATTGCAATTTTTAAAACTTTTAAAGCCAGGTGTGGTGGCGCACGCCTTTAATCCCAGCACTTGGGAGGCAGAGGCAGAGGAAGGCAGATCTTTGTGAAGCATTCGCTTCAACATACAGATCAAATGGAGTTGGAAATTTTAGAACAGAGGGCAGAGGCAGAGGAAGGCAGATCTTTGTGAAGCATTCGCTTCAACATACAGATCAAATGGAGTTGGAAATTTTAGAACAGAGACATGGTTGAAATGTGTCCCCCCAAATTCATGATTTAGAAATTTCCAGCTTGCAGCTTGCATCCAATGCAA
Source organism: Nannospalax galili (assembly GCF_000622305.1). Taxonomy (NCBI): domain Eukaryota; kingdom Metazoa; phylum Chordata; class Mammalia; order Rodentia; family Spalacidae; genus Nannospalax; species Nannospalax galili. The sequence continues at coordinate 3,838,883 of NW_008343207.1, read as the reverse complement.
CAGGATGGGGAGATGGGGCCTCTGGGAGGGGACTGAGTCACAAGGGCTCTGCCTCCATGAATGGGATTTAAGTGCCTAAAAAAAAAGGCTTGACAAAGGGCATTCACTGCTTTGTGGCCCTTCCATGTTCTGGACACCATCTTGAACTTCCCAGCCTGTAGAACTCTGAGAAATGTTTGCTCTTATTTATTTATTTACTTATTTATTTTTGTCTCTTTTTGGGGGGGACAGGGTCTCTCTGTAGCCCCAGGTGTCCTGGAACTTACTATGTAGACCAGGCTGGCCTTGAACTCAGAGATCCGCCTGCCTCTGCCTCCCAAGTGCTGGGATTAAAGGTGTGCGCCACCATGCCTGGCATGTTTGCTCTTTTTAAAGTAGGCAGTCTCAGGCCCATTATAGCAGCATATATACACTAAGACAAATAATTTGTTCACTATCCTGCAGGCTAAGGATCAATGGACCAGGGGACTGAGGGAGATTTAAGGGCATTGCTTACTTACCTGAGTCATGTCGCATTTGTCTGCATCCTACTCATTGGTACAGCCTAGTGCTGCCTCTTAAGTGAGAGTCTTCACCCTTGCACGCATGGATGCGTTTCTGTGTTTCCCTGAAGCCCCTAAAGACCTCCACAGTGATGCACCCTGGGGAATGGCTTCTCACCATCCTCAGATTCTCAGTGGAGTTTTTGAACAGAAGCACCTTCTCCTCATTCTTACAAACCTGTATTTCTTTCCTTCCTTTATTTAGATAGTCTCACTATGTAGGCCAGGCTATTCTTGAACTTGTAATCTCCCTGACTTGCAAGTGTTGGCATTACAGACATATACCACCACACCCAACAACAGCCCATATTTCTGCAGCATGGAATGGGAATCTCAGATTTCACCTGCTGTCTCCTAGTAACAGAAAAGTGAAGTTCAAAGCCAGAAGAATGCCCAACCCACAGGACAGGTCTCCTATGATCAAAACCCCTCCTAGCTGCTCACCTGTCCAGCCTCCCTGAATCTGTCTTTACCTTCACGCTTTAACCTTTGGGTGGCTCACTGGGAGCTGTGTGCATGGGGCCCATGTGTATGTATTTTGCCCTGTTTCTGAGGACTAGGCTCAGAACCACACAGAGCAGCAACACCCTAGGACATGCCTATATCAAGGATCTAACAGTTGCATTAGCCTTGACTTGAACATCTGGCATGTTGTCAGCCTAAGGAAAGAACACCAACATAAGGAAAAACAGCACAAAGAAACAGCTACTGACCGAAGAACCCTCAGGAGGCCTGAGCTTTGCACCATTTGCTGTCTGTTTATTTCAAGTTTACAGAGAAGCTTAATCATCTGTGGAAAAACAACCAAAGGCTTATCATTTCTCTTAAGTTCATGTAATTGTAAGTGATAAATACACAGTATTTAACTTTGTACACCTGATAAAAGGAAAATGCATAGTAGAAAGGATCAGGAATGAAACAAGCATTGGGCATCGATCATAAGATAGAAAAGTCCAAGCTCCCACACAACTCAGCCCACAAAGCTGGAGGGAAGACGGAGACCAACAAGCCTCCCTGGCACCTTGGGAGGAAGTGGAGGTTCTGGTTCTGCTATAATAACATAGTTCCCTCTCTGCAAGATGGGTGAGAGCAACAGGCCTAAATTGGTGTCAACCTGAACAGGTGTTCTAATTCCAGAAAGGTTTGGGGATAGAAGCTCTGTCCCATAGAAAGGCTAGTCCAGAGGAGAGGTGGCCTCTGTAGCCCCAAGTGCCAACAGGAGGCCCTGCCCTGTAAGGTATCTGGGGACCACTGGTAGACTGTGTGATGTTCAGGGGAGGTGGAAAAGACAGAGAAAGAAAAAAGAAAGGTGGGACTTGTGCTTCCTTCAAGGGCATAGGTGCAGGCCAAGATTGCTTACATATTAGTCCACGGATGAACCAGCAACAGAATAAATTGTAGGCATCCTATTCGCCCACATAGAAAAGCTGCTCATGACAACTTCTTCCTTTTCTGACAGAGCCAGCTTTTGAGAACTGTGTGCTCTAATGCTCTAGTTACAGTGGGGCCTGCTTATACTTTACATGGGGGGGGTCTTCCTTCCCACAGCTTTCTTTGGTGTTTCTTTGTTTAAGAAAAAAAAAAAAGTTACTGATGTGGACCTCCCAACCCCACCTGCCCGGTCACCTGCTGGGTGCTGCCCAATCATTGGCAATCTATGTAAGACATCTTGGATTGAAAGTTCCATGGTAGGGAGAAATGGCAATGCCCAGTAGGGTCATGTAAACACAATTGTTCTGCAAGGCTTGGCATGCTGCCTGCCCTCCTTGGACAGGCAACTCGGCCAGGCTGGAGTCCACAGACAGGCTGGGACTGAGCCTAAAGACTTGTTGGCTTTAACCACCACAAAGTGCTTATTGCAAACTAGCTAAACCCCATCTGTTGCCAGAAGGGGTAGAGCTACTGTATTAATCCATAAATTTAAAAGAGGGAGGGCAAGAGGAAGTACTTGATCACAGACAATGCAAGCAGGTGAGAAGCCCCTCCCCAGATTGGAGTCTTCTGGAACAAGCATGCCCTAGTTCTAATCACTTATGTGACAGCAAGAAAAATCTGGCTAAACTATGGTCAAGAGCTTAAGAAAACCCATGGAAGCCAAGAACACCTGGGCTCTGCAAATGGCTATGCAGAGGGGACAGGCTTTGCTTCTGCCTCTGTAGGAAGACCCTGTACAGGGGCTCGGTAGATAGAAACTACCAGAACACAGTCTTCTGAGCCCTGTTACTGACATGACATATTGATTTCAATCAGACCCTCCCAAAGCACTAGGAAATAGAGTCTGAAATCCCCCTGTGGCCCTGGGTAGTCACTCCAAAACCTCAACCAAACTTCCAATACTGGTTGGAAGTCAAAAAGATCCACATTTGTTCTCTAGGCTTCTGACTTAAAAAAAAAAGAAAAAGAAAGAAAGAAAGAAAGAAAGAAGGAAAGGAAGGAAGGAAGGAAGGAAGGAAGGAAGGAAGGAAGGAAGACTGTGTTCCCTGGCATGCCACTATTGAGTGGTGACAGTATTCAGTCACAAGATGGACACAAAGAATCAACAGGGAGAGCTTCTGTAGGGAGATGTGTTCAAGAAAACTGGAAACACTTGACAGTTTAGGGCACTGGATATCTATTGATATGACACTTGGTAAAGAAAAGAAAAGAAAAGAAAAGAAAAGAAAAGAAAAGAAAAAGGAAAAAGCCTTCTGCCTTATGCCCCAAGAAGTGCTCTGGGTTTCAGCATGTCTCTAAAACAGTGTCCTGATCAGTGTCACCATATGGATCCTACTAAAGCTTTGATCGTAAGGACAGCCATTTGTGTCTTAGCTGAGTGACAGTATTTCTCAAGTGGCCCACAGGAAACTGGTGTTTCACTGACTACATCGACTAGCTAGTATTTAAGACGAAAAAAACCTTAGCAGTCTCTAGAATACACGTAATAAGCAAGCAAAGCTGCTAATATACAGGCAGAGACTTCGTCGACTCTCCTGGCTCTCCGGATCGCATGGCGGAAGCTCTGACACAGATCCCAGAAGCTCTTTGGAACTCCTGAACTTCTCTAGAGTTCAGTCTAGTTAGAATATCTGTTGAGTCGTAAGCCATGTAATGTACATGAAAGTGTACGGTTTCACCCCAAAGTTTTTGCCTTTTTTTTTTTGGTCTTTTTGAGACAGGGTCTCCCTGTAGCCCCAGCTGCCCTTGAACTCACTATGTAGACCAGGCTGGCCTTGAACTCACAGAGATCCACCTGCCTCTGCCTCCCAAGTGTTGGGATTAAAGGTGTGCGCTACCACGCCCAGCAGTTTTTGCCATTTTACAAAGAGAATTAGTTCAGCTGATCTCCGAAACCCACTCTGAGCAGCTGACCTAATACAAAAATGTGTTCAGCCCTCCAAACAAACTTTTTGCCACCACAGCTGCTGAATGCCTTTTTGGGTTTCCAAAAATGCCCTTCAAGAAGCATTTAAACTTCAAGCCCTTTCAGTTTTCCTGACTATAATTTTACCCATAAAAAAAGTAAAAAGTCCTTTTTGCAAATATGTTACATCGAAGCTCCCTGCAGCTACTGAGAGCTAGCCCTGTTCTTCCATGGTTCTGGAAGGTGCCACAGCTTGGGGTTTACACAGGGGTCACACCCAACCTTCCACTCCCTCTCAAGTATAGCCACACTCTGAGGCCCCAGCCTGCAGAGTTTCCCTGCTCACATCTCTAAATAATTCAAATCCCACACACATCCACTTGGGACATCTGACACGGTTCTGAATTCACAATGACGGATTTTTGGCATAAAAACATTTTAAAAAGCATCTGTCCCAAAATGTACATGGGTTTGAGTTTGCAATTCCTCATACCCACTGGTATGGCCAGCCAGCAGCCTAAGTTGACATCATGGAGTCAAGTCTTCCCTTGTTCATGGAGTCAAGTTTTTTTTTTTTTTTTTTTTGTCCCCTTAAAACAACAAAGGAATAAAAACAAAAGCAAATAACCAGAGATGATGGTCAAGGTTCTACACACGTGCTTGGTTTCCGTAGGACATGCTGCTATGGAAACTCAGGGTGCAGCAGCCCTGTGCAGGGCCACATGGCCAGGCATGCGAGGTCAAGTGGTCCAGGCAGCTACTCCAGCTCCATCGCCTCCTCGGGCTGCAGTAGAGGCATGTGTGCCGGGAAGCTGGGGGCCAGGGCCCCCCAACTTTCCACGCAGTGACCACCTTTCACAAGAGGACTTCCTCCTCCCCCACGGGGGCTGCCTCGGGGCCCCGGAGGCTGTCTTCGCTGCCTTGCTTCCTGCTCACCAAACAGAAAATCAGCATTAAAGGACATAAGGGATGGTCACTGTCACCTGCTCTTTTAGATGCTCTCCCCCTTTCTTCTTGTTACATTTTTCCAAGCAGACTTTGCCTCCCTCTGTCAATAGGGAAGCAAGATTTATTCAAAAGAGCAAGGAACTATAAAACAGATGCCAAGCAGCTCTGTAACACCGCAGGTCCCATGGTGCAGCGTGCTCTCTGAGGGACTGTAGGGCTCTTGCCTTTTCCTCCCCATAGGCTAGAAGTTCCTGTAGAGCAGAAACTATTACACAGTGAACTCCTGGGCAGTGTCAGGGCCTGTGTGGCTTGGCCTAGCACATCCGGCCTTCAGAAAAGGCCTGCAACAATCAGGGGAAGACCCCTGGGAGGGAAGGAAAGGCTGTTCCCTTCTCAGAAGAGTCCTTGTGTCCTTGAAGAGTCGCCCACATCCCCCACTAGAGCTGCCTGGTGTGACAGCCATGGATAGTTTCAGCAGATGGAAGGGGAACTCTCTGGAGAAGGGACACAGTCTCAGGCTTTCCTCAAGCAGACTCCCCCTTGGAGGAAAAGCTACTAGGCTTGCCACTCAGGTTACTGCCCATCTCTCCTAACAATGATCTACAAGCTTTGCCTAAACTGGGGCCTCTGTCCCTTAACAGGGAAGGGAAATTGTGATGTCTGTATGTCCCTAGGAAGAAACGCCTCTATTAGAAAACAAAAACAGAAACAAAGAACAGACTGGCTCGTGGTTGGGAGGCCATCTCAGTTCTGGTGGACCTTACTGCAAGAGGTTAAAAAGAAGGTCTAGAGAAAGGCTTCCCTCCTTCTCCTAACACAGAGGTGGGGCCACCAGGTCACCTGGGAACAAGGTGGGAACAGGGCAGCCTGACTGCTAACGCTGATACACCTCCAGCTCTGCTTGGGAGCACCGATTTCTCTAAAAACACCAATTCCCAAACAAACAGGCATTCTCTTAGATCACCACAAAAGCCCCAGGGCTCCTAGGATACAGTAAGCCAATAAATTTCTTCACATAAATCAAATTCCTAACAGAGAAAATAGTTTCCACTTGTATACAAATATTCACAGTAGCTTCATTCATTTGTGACAGCCAAGACAGAGAAACAACATCCATGGATGAAGTGTGGTCCATCTAAGTATTACTTAGTCATGAAAAGGAATGAAGCGCTGACACATGCTTCACTGTGGATGAGCCTTGAGACTATGATGCTAAGAAGACAGACACGAAAGGCCACATGATATCATTCCATTTACAGAAAATGTCCAGAACAGGCAAATCTGTAGAAGGCTGAGAGTACATTATTGGATGGTGGAAAATGAGACTTAAGTGGGGATAGCACAGAGGAAAACTGTTGTGATGGCAGCCTAACCGACTATATTGTACATTTTTAAATGGTGAACCACTGTCAGACGTGGTGGTGCACACCTTTAAACACAGCACTCGGAAGGCAGAGGCAGGTGGATCTCTGTGAGATTGAGGCCAGCCTGTCTACATAGCAAGTTCCAGGCCAGCTGGGGCTACAGGGAGACCCTGTCTCAAAAAAACAAAAATTTTTTAAAGGTGAACTATGATATATTATCTATCAGTAAATCTGATATTTTTGTTTATCTTGCAATGCTAGCCAGGTGTGGTGGTGCACACCTGTAGTCCCAGCACTTTGGAGGCAGAGGCAGGCAGATCTCTGTTGAATTCAAGGCCAGCCTGGTCTGGGAATGAAACCCAGAGCCTTGTACATGCTAAGCAAGCACTCTACCACTGAGCTACAGCCCCAGCCCTTACTATAGCTATTTGTGTGTATGTGTGTATACATGTTCATGTGCATGAGGATGTGTGTGATTCCTCAGGTACCACCCCACCTTTCTTTTGGAGGCTAGGCTGACTAGATAAGTGAGCCCCAGGGATCCACTTAGCCCTACCTCCCCAGTACTCAGATTACAGACACATGCTACTACTCCATCTGATATTTTAACATAGGTTCTAGGGAATTGAACTCGAGTCCTGTGCTTACACAGCAAAAACTTTACCAACTGCGCTATCTCCCCAGCCTCCATAAAGTTATTTTTAACAATAGAAATGGCTGTCAGGAGCTCTCATCAGAGTTGGACAGGCACATTAGGCTCAGTGAGGACACGGGGGTTTCTAGCCTGCTACAAGTACTCAGTAGAGAATGACAGCAGAGTTATCAACCAGGTCTATTCAGCCTCACAGGGACAAAAGTGCTCATTTGTCCTGGGAGGTGTAGGTAACACTGGCCTGGATGTGTAGAAGGAAGGCCAAGCAGGAAGGAAAGAGCCTGGATCCTACTAGGGTCAACAGGCAGATGGGGCCTTATTTTCTAAGTCTTAACGCACCAGAGAAGCAGAGCAGGACCCAGGGAGCCATAATGAAGAGCCACAGAGTGCAGCTTGACTGATCTGTGTTCTGACTGTGTGCACACCAAGAGTGCAGGCCTGGGTCCATGACAGAAATTCAATGCCATTGATGTGCATGGGTACACAAGTGTCCAGCTGGGCCTGAAGACCTAGGTGAATTCACAGGCATTCCTGGTGGAGCGCCATGCACTGCAGCCCAGCCCACATGCATGACCCACTATAGGGCCCAAGCTCCTCAATGCCCCTTGTTTTAAACCCAGATGCCCTCAGTGAGCCAGGCACAGCAGCTGAGGCTGGAAGGCAAGTCTGTCTGGTGGAGATGCCCACGTGCTCTACAACTGCCCACCTCCAGACCCTGGGGCAGGCAGACAGGTGTTACCTTGGGCTCAGACAAGGGTTCCCACTCCCTGGTTGGTTTTTTGCTGGAATTGTCAGAGGGAGGGAAAAGGAAGTAAGAAGGGGCCCTGGGGATGGACATCCCCCATCCCAAAGAGAGTAGACCCCAGCACCTGCTGCACATACCCTGTGCCAGGGCAGTGTTTTTGAGCAGGTGAATGGGCACATGTCTCAGAAAGAGACCATGTGGCTCAAGCATCACAGGGCTTAACCCACCCCCCCCAATAAAAACACTCATGTTTCTGAGGCCACAGAGTGCTACCATTCAGACCTGAGCCCTCTCCCTCCCTCACAGTGACAGAGTAAGTCCCCAGAAGAAGGTGAAATGGTGAAACTTCAGGGTGGACGCACTACCATCAGATGGATGCTAGCTGAGTTGAGGTCAGGAAAGCAAAGCCAGGGCCTGATGATGTCCCCAATGTGTCTCTCCTGGGATGACCCAGGCCTAGCTTCTAGTCCCCCTTCTCCCCACTGGAAGGAAGGTGGAGTTACTCACGTGAGCAGGTTCCCAGGTGCTGACAAAGAGCGCTCCTCCCGCCGGCTACCCTCAAAAGGGTTCCCGAAAGAGCGTTTCCGAATCATGGTCTTCACCAGGATCTGAAGAGAGATGAGGGGGTAGTGATTGCTGGGTCACAAAGGGAGATCGCAGACACGCTCTTCTCCCTTCTTCCTGTTCCCCTTGCCAGTTCCCAGTGCTCACAACTCAAAAAGGTCTTTGTGGGAAATGAGACAGCAGCCGTCCTACCCAGGAGATGCCAGCCAGACCCATCCCCAGTCCGGCAGGCAGCTAGCTCCCTGCAGCCAGTTCCCTGACTACCCTAAGGTCCAAACTCCTGGTTCTGACATGCAGGGTTTGTCTTATCCAGTCCCAACCTACCTGGTCCCATAACCCCATGCTCTAGGAGAGCTGGGTGTGTGTCACCTGCGCCATTGCTAGGTGAACCCTCCTGAGGATCCTGAAAACCACCTGAGACCCCCACCCCCAACAAGAAACAAGCTCTTTATATCACTGATATAATTTTGAGAATGAGGCTGCTTTCAAAATTGAGACAGTATTCATAAATGATAAATTTACCATTTTAAGGTATAGCTACCAGTTGATATTCAGAGAGGATCCAGAATACCCAAAGTTTACCAAACCTCTGGATGTTCAAGTCTCGTATATAAAATAGTTCAGTATTTGCATATCACCTTTACATATTCTCTAGGGTGCTTTAAACCATCCCTGGACAACCTTAATTCCTAACAGGATATATAAATTTCTGTAAATAGTTATTGAACTGAATTAGACAAAAAGAAGGCTGACATGTTCGGTAAAGATGCAGTTTTCTTTTGTTTTAACCAATTTTTTTAAAGATTTGTTTTTACTTTATGCCTGTATATATATTTATGCACCACATGCTTGCCTGGTGCCTTAGAAGTCCAGAAGAGGTCATTAGATGCCCCAGAGCTGGAGTTACAGATGGTTATGATCCACCATGTGGGTGCTGGGAACCAAATCCAAGTTTTTTGCAAGAGCATCAAATACTCCTAACAGCTGAGCCATCTCTCCACTCCCTCACCGATTTTTGATCTGTGATTTTGAGTTTGCAGATGGGGAGGCCAACTATATATAATTCAGTGGTTTTTAGTATATTCACAGCACCACAGCCAACTTCAGGCTTACATTATCCTAAAAAGACACCCCATACCTATTAGCTGTCACTCCCCATAACTCCTTTCCCATAGCCATTGGTAACCACAATTCTTTGTTTAGATTCACTTATTCTAGACATTTCCTATAAACAGAACCATACTCTTAGTGGCCTTTTTGTGTCTGTTTTTAATTTTAAAAACTCTTTAACTAGCCAGACGTGGTTGTACACGCCTTTAATCCCAGCACTTGAGAGGCAGAAGCAAGCGGATCTGTGAGTATAAGGCCAGCTGGAGCTACAGGAAGACAGTCTCAACAACAAAATAATAATCCTTTAACTATCAGATTTTCTTTTTTTTGTGGGCATGTGCGTATGGGTGTGCAAGTGTCATGGCACGTGTGAAGGTCAGAGGACAAACCCTGGTGTTAGTCCTCACCTTCCACCTTGAGACAAGGTCTCTCTTGTTCACTGCTGCATATGCAAGGCCAGCTGGCAAGTGAGCTTCCAAAGGATTCTCCTGCCTCTGTCTCACATATCCTAGTAAGATGTGCTGGGATTACAGGTACTACTGAGTCCAGCTTTTTACATGGGTTCTGGGAATCTGAATGCAGGTTATCAGGCTAGTGTGGCATCCCATGTATACTTCTAACTCCAGCTCAGAGGGATCTGACACCCTCTGCTAGCTCTGTGTGTGAATGTATACACACGCACACTCACACACACTCACACTCATACATAAGTAAAATAGAATAAAAAAATTTTTAATTTACTTTTATTTTGTGTGTTTGTGTTTTGCCTGCATGTATGTAAGTAAACCATGTACATGCAATGGTCTCGAAGGACAGAAGAGGGTGTCAGATTCCCTAGAACTAATTATGCACTGTTTCTAGCCACAATGTGGGTGCTGGGAACCAAACCCAAGTCCTCTGCAAGAGCAGCCACTGCTCTTAACCATTGAGCCATCTCTCCAGCCCCAGAATAAATTTTTTAAATAATTTTTTTTGTCTTTTTGAGACAGGGTCTCTCTGTAGCCCCAGCAGCTGTTCTGGAACTCACTATATAGACCACCTGCCTCTGCCTCCCAAGTCCTGGGATTAAAGGTGTGCACCACCACGCCCAGCTCCCAAATTTTTTAATTAAAAAAAAGCACTGATTTATTAAAAGATATAGACACTCAAATGTTCAATTAAAGAATGAAAAAATTATAGCCTATCTAATAGTGGAATATCATTTACCCATAAAAGGAATGAAAAACTGACACCTGCTACAACACATGTGAACCTTGAAAACATGATGCTGGTAAAAGAAGCCAGACATAAAAGACCACATGATTCATGATTCCATTGATACCAAATGTCCAGCACAGGGAATCCAGAGACAGAAGATTAGTGGTCACCTGGGAGGAGGGGGAGGAGGAATACAGAATTGGGTTGTTTTTTTCTTTTGAGACAAGCTCTCACTATGAAGCCTTGGCTGGCCTAGAACTTGCTATCTCTCCCAGGTTGGCCTTGAACTCACAGAGATCTGCCTGCCTCTGCCTCCTGAGTTCTGGGATTAAAGACTTTGATACCTGCTAAGGTATTTATTTTTGTTTGTTTTTGATGTGATGAAAATGGCTAAGAGGCAGGGAAGAGATGAATGTACATTTCGAATGCCCAAATGCCAATGAGTGGTTCCCTCTGAAATGGTTAAGTATGAGTTCCACCTCAATAAGAAAAGGAAAGCCATTTCAGAATGAAAGCTGTGTCCGTACCAATGACTTCTGAAATGCCTTGTTATAAATGAAGCTTTTTACCTTGTAAATAAGTTAATCATATGCTTTGAGATCATTTAACACTATGAATTTAATATGCCTTCCTACTGTGTAATTAGCTTGTTTAAAATTTAACTAGCCTTTAAGAAAACAATGTAGAGAATCTTCAGAGGCCTTGGGTTTCTCTTATAATCAACTTTTACAAGCTAAGCTAAACACACAGCTTTAATCTTAAACTGTGTTCACTATAAACTTTCCATGCCTGACCCAGAATTGAGATGTGGGGATGGGGGGGGGGAGGTGGAGAAGACCACAATATATGCTGCAAGTATATGTGGTTTTGTACACTGCTCTGCTCTGTGTCAGTAGGGGTCAGAAAAAGCACACTTACTCTCTTATAAAATTCAGGCTAAGGATTCTTTTTTAAGTTTTTTTTTAAATATTTTATTATTATTTTTTATGTGTATGTGTATTGCCTGCTTGCGTGCATGTAAGTAAGTGCACCCATGTAGTGCAATGCCTCGGAGGTCAGAAGAGGGCTTCGGATTCCCCTGGAACTGGAGTTAAGGACAGTTCATAGCCACCATGTGGGTGCTTGGAATCGAACCTGGGTCCTCTGCAAGAGCAGTCAGTGCTCTTACCTACTGAGCCATCTCTCCAGCCCCATCTTTTTTTTTTTTTAGAAAAAAAAAAAAGAAGGGTCTCCCTGTAGCTCCAGCTGTCCTGGAAGTCACTACGTAGATCACGCTGGCCCCGATCTCACAGAAACCCACCTGCCCCTGCCTCCCAAGTGCTGGGATTAAAGGCATACACCACCACTCCTGGCAGGTTAAAGATTCTCTTTATCTAATTTTATTTATTTATGTGTATGAGTGTTATGCCTACATGTATGTAAGTGCACCCATGTCATGCAATGCCCATAGAGGCCAGAAGAGGGTGTCAGATCCCCTAGAACTGGAGTTATAGATGGCTGTTAGCCACCATGTGGGTGAGATTTGAACCTGGTTCCTCTGTAAGAGCAGACAATGCTCTTAACTGGTAAGCCATCTTCCCAGCCCCAGGTTAAAGATTCTTAAAACATTCCTCATTCCTTTCCCATATCATGCTAGATGTGCTGTTTAAATACAGAGAAAGTCTTTTGCTCAGAGGAAGTTCCAAGAGAAATCAGAGCAGAATAGTTCTGAGAACAGACTGGGCTCATTATTGGTTTAAATGACTTGAGGAATTAGTCTTCCTTTAATCAGGTACCACTTCACATGAGGGAGGCTCTGATTGTTGTAGAAAGATCTCCAGCATGGCAAGGTTCCAGTGTGTCCTAGAATGCACTAGCCCCTCCTCTCTGAGGTTTATTTAGTGAGTGTTGCTCCCCTGAGAAAACTGCCCCCTCTGTCTGTCAGCCTCCCTCTCACTGGCCTCTGATCCCAAGGAAAGGTTGCTTTTTCTCACAATACCAGAGTGCTCTGAGAGCTGGCACTGACTAGTCTTTATCAGTTTGAGCCCAGCATGTGATGGGAGCTTAGTATTTGCTGAATGACAGGCACATGGTGAGGGCTGGCCCTCCAATTTTTCATCATGGACCATTTCCCAGCCCCTCCCTGCTCTGGCTGATCCAACCCCTACAGGCTCTTCCCAAGCTCTTGAAGTGGAGATTTAAACCTCCACTTTCCTTGCCCTGCTTTAGCAATGCAGGCTTTCTGGGAGCTTCTTGCTGGACACTGCCTATACTGTTCCTTCTTACTTGGCTGTCTGGCCCTCTACCCCTTCTCAGATGCTTAACATTCTGCTGTTGACTACTTCTTAAGGGAAGCCACTTTTGACCCATTGCAGGGCCAAGTGTCCCTCCATCAGGGGGCCTGCCCTGCAGCCTCTCTATTGTACCATGCACAGATTTGTTGGGGTGACCAGCATCTGCCTCACCAGGACAGCATGGAACATGTGGATTTTGCTCATTGCTGCCATTCTGCCTGCCTGCCTGCCTGAGAAACCACTTACAAGTGATGAATGTTTACTCCAGATCTCCCGGGCCAGAAGCTTTCCCTCAACAATGTGCAACAGAACAGAGACTGGGTCAGGATCAGAGCTTGAAACAGATGCACCCATGTTGGGTGGAGAGTCAGACCCCAGCTTCCTCCCCAACCATGGGCATAGAACAGGGTGAGTGGGTGTGGGTGAGTCTGAAAGAGTGGAGGTTATGCAAAGCCCCAGGTTGGGGAGGAAGACATGGATGAATGCCCAGTCCTGGGGCTCAAGCTCTGAAAGAGGTGAGACAGTGTGGGGCAAGCAGAAGAGAGTAGGCAAGCTAGAAGAGCAGGAGCCAGCTCTCAGTCTTCCAAAGGGATCATCGAGGCCAGGTGCTAGACTTTGCAGTCTCTTGGGTACCTCCCAGAGCCTGCTGGGGTTGGCCAAGCATAACCTGGGCTTGTGAGGAGGTTATGGTTGCACAGAGCCAGACTCCTGGAGCTCCCATCTCTTATAGCCAGACACTTCCAGGCAGAGGGCTGGTAATGGGGTATTATCTCCTAGTTTAGGCTTGAAAACTCAACATTCTGCTTCAGTCATTCAGGGCCAGGATCGAAATTCAAGGCCAAAAAGGGAACCTACTGGTTCCCAAACAAAACCCCATATCTCAAGAGTTAGAAAGAACTTTTAGGGTGGGAGGTGGCAGTCCCTGGCCCTGAGAACCATCTACATGGCAAATGTGAGACATGCTAGGTTAGTTACTCTGGAGACTGAAGGCCTAACTGCTGGGAACCCTATCTTGTGTGCCCATTGCTAACTCTAGCCTGGTCATCATCATCTCCTGGCTCCTCTCCCCTTGCTCTAAAAGCAGGAATTCCAGAAGGAGCAGTATGATGCTTGTAGAAGGCTGCCCTTTTATGGAAATGTGGGAGGACTACCTGGGACTGTGAGTTAAGGGCAGGATCCACACCTGCTTGCTTCCTAGGCATCTGCCTGTGTCTGGCCCTGGCCCCTATGACCCTACCTCAGGCTCTCTCAGACCTCCTCTCAGTCAGTGGACCTTCCCGCCTTACCACGGTCGCCAGACTGGGAATGTGTTTGACAGAATTCTCGACCTCCTCTTCAGTCACCTCGACGAGCGTGCAGTTCTCGTCCTCCGATGGCAATGGCTCAGCCCCGTGCCTCGTGACCCAAGGGTGCAGCTTCAACGAATGACAGGAGGGGTGAGGGGTGGGTGCAGCTGGCATCCACAAGGTCCTGCCAGTGAGCTGAGCCAAGGAGGGCATGCAGGAAGGAGAGGCAGTGGCCTAGGGCTCAGCATGCAGGAGAGCTAGAGAGCCAGGCAGAGAGGCAGGTGAGTGAGATGCAAGGAAATGAAGAAAAACCGAGACAGAGAATGGGAGGCACCACAGAACTGAGATGTGTGCAGAGGCGGTTCTCCATCTGACCCCAGGTCACAGCAGGATCAACTACAATTCAGCATCAGTCTGCCCAATGCATACCTACTGGTCCCAAGTAATTCTCCCTGACAACAAAGTCACTCAAGGGGGAAGCACATTCTCCCATTCCACAAAAGGGGTAACTGATTCAGGAAGTCACAGTGGGACCAGGAGGAAGGGCACACTCAAGAAAGGACTCAGGCCCCCTCCCTGGGGTTCAAGTCCTTATTTGTGACTTATTTGTGCCCCTCTCGAGGTGCCCTCCAGTTCTTATTAGGCAGGTGCCTAGCCCTGGAGTACATCTTGAGATTTCTCTTTCTTAATTATTATTTTTAAACACAGGGTCTTAGGTATTTCATACTGGCCTTGAACTCACTATATAGCCAAGGATGAGCTTAAATTTCTGATCCTCCCGCCACATCTCAAGTGCTGTAATTATAGGCATGCACCACCACATCCAGTTTATGCAGTGCTGGAGCTGAAACCCAGGGCTTCATGAATGCTAGGTACGCACTCTACCAACTAAGTTACATACCCAGCTCAATCTAGATTTTTTTTTTTTTTTTTTTTTGAGATAGGGTCGCACTACATAGCCTCTGGCTGGCCTGGAACTCACTACGTAGACCAGGATACCCTTGAATTCACACCGAGTTTGGTTTGTCTCTGCCTCCTGAGTGCTGAGACTAAAGGCACATGCCACCACATCTGGTGAGATTGTTGTTTGTTTGTTTGTTTGAAGGGCCAGATGTATACATGGGGCATTGGCAAAGGATAGGGTGGGGGATGGGCAGGGTCTCTCCAGGGTCTGTGCAGCAGAGAGGTTGAATTGCTCACTCACTTCCTCCCATTCTCGCTGCAATTCCTCAAAGGGACTGGTCCCACATCTTTAACAGGACCAAGGAAAGGACTTGAGGTTCAGCAGCCAGTACACAAAGGCCTCAGACCATTCTGAAGGACGAATACCACCAGAACAAGCCAATGGGAACAAGCACAGGCGGCCTAGCTGATTGGTCAGGTCCTACTCCCCTCAATCACAGTGGGCACAACCATCAACACTCCTCCCTACCCCCATCACCAGCAGCCCAGAGGCCCTAGGACATAGGAAGGAGTGATGCCAGGAGGACATGGTGCTGTGCACAAGGCTGAGCCAAACAATTCCAAGCACAGGACACAGGCCTCAAGTGTTGGCCTCTTCAGCCAGCAATGGTCAAGTACCTTGATTTCTGGCACCACAATCCTTGACTCTGGGTTCTTGTCCAACATCCGGGTAATCAGATCTTTCAAGTCTTCAGCTATATCAGGCCTGGGGGGTGGAGACATACCAAGGGTGGGTCACAGAAAATTCAGGAATCAGAAGGAGGTGAGGACCAACAGACACACAATACTCACTGGTCTGGAAACTCCAGGGCCTGACTCTTGATCTTACTGTGCAAACACATGATTCTCTCATCCATGAAAGGGCACTGTGGAAAAAGGCCAAGGAGGGTGGTGGTCACTGGCTGCCACCTGTATCCTTCAGAGGCCACCTGTGCTGTGCTATTCCTCATGGACTACAGCAGAGAGACCAACAGCTGTGGCCCAGGCTGGGGAGGAAGCAGGTACCATCTCTCAATCGCCCACTCCCAGGTTCTAGAAGGCCCAGGAATATCTTGAAGGACTAGAGTCCTTATTAACCACACCACAGCCCCCACGTGCCTCTTCAGTCTCTTGCTTATACAAAAGCAAATACTGTCTGTACACACCTACCCGGGGACCACTGAGTATACTACCCATGGGACAACAGCAGCAATTACAGGTGCTTGGCCTGGCTCAGGTTCCATACGAGGCTTTCTGTGATACCCAATCCACAGTACCCATTACCTAGAATGATCTCCTTGATGTCTAGTTCTCTCTGGTCATGTCTGGCCAAAGCTACCTCTGAGAAACTTCCTCTAAGGTTCCCTTCAGAGTAGATCCACTTCATTCTTGCCATTCCCCAGCTCTGTACCTATTCCTGACATTACAATCATTTGCTGACTGCTTAACTACTCCATTGGGAGCTAACTCCCATCACCTCTAAGAGCTCAGGGCTTCCTGTCTGTCTCTCACTCTCTCTAGAATGTCCTTGGACAAAGGAGGGGCTCAGTAAAGATCTGCAGAACTAATGAACACTCAAAATAGTTCTGTCCACCCTCTCAGAGGCTCTAAGACATAAGAATTGGGCTGGGGCTATAGCTCAGTGGTCATCAGGTCATCATGTACAAGGTTCTGGGTTTGATTGGATAGTTAGTTATCTAGTATATTAGAGTATAATTATGATTTTATATACATAAAATGGCGGAATCCAGGGGCAGGGTTGTGGGTTTTCACTGTACAATTCTTTCAACTTTACATAGAACTGAAAAATTTTTTCTAAATAAATGTTGGAGGAATAGTTAAGACTCTTGTTTCTGCATGGAACAAACTCTTAAGCATTCTTCCACAGGAGTACAAGCTCATAAAGGGAAGAACTCATATTTTTATTGCTCAAAGAATCAAACTGAACTTCAGTTATAGACAGAAGCCTCTTAAACATCAGTAACATTGAGACAATAGAAGAGCCATAACAACAGAAAGAGAAAACACCACTCCCTGAATCAGGGAGTGTGATTCCCATTCCAATTCTATCCCTGGCAAGGGTGTCTAGGAACACTCTTGATGAGTGTCAAAGCAGTACTAGGCAGAGGAAAGAGTACAGTGATTGATTACTGATGTCTGTCTTAAGCTTAGGTATGAAGAGCAGTGGTATATTTGTTGTCCCTGCCCTAAACTAATCAGCTATCTACAATCTCCAGAGTCTGTCAATCCTTCTGTCTTATTAAACCATTTTTGCTCATATGAGAATATCACAGAGATACATGTATTAAGATTTTTTTTTTGTATTCACGTCTAGTTGTAGAAATGTAACTTTCAAACAAATCAGTACTGTCTCCCTGCAAGGGTACCATTAATTCAGGTGGTCAGTCACCCAGAGCACTCAGAAGATAGGAATGCCCACCCTCTTACCTGGCCAAAGACAAAGCAGTAGAGTGTCACACCCATGGCCCAAACATCCAAGGCCTGCAAGAAAAACAAAGCTTAGTGTGATAGGCCAGAGGCAGGAAAGGGCATCTACTGCTTTTGCCTGTCTACCAACTAGCCTTCAACCTCCTTAGAGAACCACCTCTTCTTAATCCACACTGTTGGGGTAAGACTGACCATGTCTCCTAGTCCCCTTGGTGGAGACATGACAGGCCTGCCTGGCCAATGAAAGCACAACTTCCCCCAGCCACAGTGACTGGTCCAAGTGATGGGCACATGACCCACCCTGGGCCAATCAGAGGTCAGTTCAGTACAAGGGTTTTTGTTTGTTTGTTTAGTTTAGTTTAGTTTAGTTTAGTTTAGTTTAGTTTTGTTGTTATTCAGAGAGGAATGTTCTGGCTTCTGAGACTGGACACTTGAAGAAGCCTAACCGCTGGTGCCTGATCTACCTGCGGGGGAAATCAGCTCAGGAGAATGGAGCTGAGAGATGGGAGATAGAGATTCATGTTTGAGTCCCTATATCAGGCTATACCCACTCATTAGTTATCTCCTACTTTGCTTCAGTCGTCACCTTGTTTTGTTTTTGTTTTTTGTTTTGTTGTCTCTTGGTTTTTTGAGACAGGGTCTCCCTGTAGCCCCAGATGCTCTGGAACTATGAAGACCAGGCTGGCCTTAATCTGACAGAGATCTGCCTGCCTCTGCCTCCCAACTGCTGGGATTAAAGGCTTTTTGCCAACACACCCAGTTTCAGCTGTCAACCTGACTTAGGCCAGAGTTATCTGAAGGAGTCTCAACTGGAGGAGTGGCTCAGATTGTCTTGTGGACATTTTCTTTTCTATTTTTTTGAGAGAGGCTCTCACTATGTAGCCCTGGCTGGCCTGAAACTCACCCTGTAGGCCATTTTGGCCTTGAACTCACAGAGATCTGCCTAGGATTAAAGGCGTGTGGCACCATGCCTGGCAGGCCATTTTTTTTATTGCTAATTGATGCAGGTGGGCCCCACCCACTATAGACAGTACCACCCCTAGGCTGGTGTGTCTTGGCTGAATAAAAAAGGAGGCTGAATGTGAGCCTTGGAGCAAGCCAGTGGTCTCTGCTTTAAGCTTTTGCCTTGGCTTCTCAACGATGGACTATAACCTGTGGGCTGAAATAAATTCTTTCCTTTCCAAGTTGCTTTTGGTCATGGTGTTAACAACAGAAAACAAACAGGGACAAGCTACATGACCTGTTGAGTTTGTTGTGTAAATCTGCTTACACTTGGCCTTTTGCTACTTACAATCAAAGGAATCTTATACAGGCAGAACTTAGCAGCTCAGTAGATCTGAACCTACCTTCCCAGAGAAAATCTTTCGGGTCTCTGAGAGCGACTCGGGTGCCATGAAAGCAGGTGTGCCCACAGTGTTAGACAGCAAGGCATCACTGCCCTTGAACTCATTGCTCACACCAAAGTCGGCAATCTTGATGTGCCCGTCTTCTCCCACCAGCAGGTTGGAAGGTTTGATGTCCCGGTGGATGATCTTCTGGTAGTGTACTGGGTATGGGGGACACCAATGGAAGACAAGGGGCAGGAAAACCCCATGAGAATCTCCATGTAACCATAAGGCCCAGCGAGCCCCTGATGCCTCATCTCCCAAGCCCCTGGCCCTCCCCACATATGCTCTGAAAGATAAAGGAGAAGAGTGTGTTCAAGAATATTTACCTCAAGTTCTAAAAGCACCAGCCACCTATAGCAATTTGTAACCACATGTTACAGCCTATAGCTTCTGCTGAGTTTGGCTTCCAGCTAGGCAAACTGACACTTGTGACAGTTTCCTTTACTAATGGTCAACACTCATCTTGGTTACCTACTCAACCACAGCTACAGCAAGCTCAAATCCGAACCACAAAGCAGAATGGGGGACTTGGCTTGTTCCTGCCAATGTCTGTGTAGAGCAACAGACAATGTTATGGTCTAGAAGCCCCAGGTGTTGGGGCTGATGAAGCAGTTGGTACTACAGTAATAACAGCATCAGGACAGGGCTTCACCCTGTGTATGTACTTCACATTTATCCCAATTAAATGTTATGATAATTCCCATGGGCAGGGGCAAGAGTCAAAATGGTCAACAGGAACAGAAAGGACCCCTGCCCATCAGAACCACTGTTGGCCACTGGCTGAGCTCAGCCCTTGTGAGACACTTTATCTTTATTACAGATGAACAAACCAAGGAGTGCCAAGGCTAGGATAGGGAATTATGCAAGTAGAGCTGCTACTGTGCCCAGTCTGCATAGAAAGTGCTGGATTAAAGCTCACTATTGGACTAGGGAGATGGGTCAGTCACTAAAGTGTTTGCCTTGCAAGCATAAGGACCTGAGTTCAATCCCCAGCACCAATGTAAAAAAAGTTTAGCATGGCGGTGTGCACTTAAAATCCCAGGGGTGGGAAATCAGAGACACATGGATCCCTGGGCCTCACTGGCCTATTTATTTGGTGAGTTCCAGGCCAATTAGAGACCCTGCCTTACAAGATGCCATAAATTTTTGTCTTTTTAGGCTGTGTAGTTTATCTCAATATATTAATTTTTTTTAAAAAGGGTTATTCTTACCATAAAAATCAATAATTAAAAAATGTGGATGGTTCCTGAGGGAAAACACTGCAGGCTGTTCTTTGGCCTCCACATGCATGTGCACACATATGCACACACATATACACTAAAGTTCACTATTACTGTTGCTCTTAATTTTTCTCTGTGGCAGGAAAAAGGGCTTCTGCCACCAAGAGCACAGCCCCAGGCCAGTGCCCTGAAGCTGTAAGAGAGCCCAAGAGCTCCAAGTCCTGTTTCCCCACCCTCCTTTGCTCCAGCAGAGAAATGAGATACTTTCTATTTTCTACCCACTGGTTGGATGCTAACTATCCCAGGGGCGAGTTCTCCCATAGGTATGGCTTACGGTATTCAATGCCTTTGATCAGATCCTGGAAGTAGAATCGGGCCTGGTCTTCAGAGAGTGGTTTGAGGGTGGGCACTTCCATCACAGGCCTGAAAGGGGTTGACAAGCATGTGAACAATGGAAACCAGACCCAGCTAGCCCTTTCCCACTCTCCCCCACAGAATCCAGCTCCCTTCACTCAGCTTTGCAGGTAGAGAAACCTTCTGGCATCATGCCTAAGAGACGAACACTCACCCTTGGTTGACCAGCTCAAACACTGTGGGAAAGATAAGGAAGTAAACTGTCACATTGAGACACTGGAAATCCGTCTTCATCCTCATCTACCCCACCTCCAGCCACCTCTAGAGACACTGAGAAGCACAGAAATGTATCCTAGGAGGGTTGAGATACGTAAGAGTCCACAGACAAAGCTGCTCAATACTCTGCTTTACTAAGTACATTCAGGAGGCGAAGGATCAGTGGTCCATGATGTCCCTGGACCCTAACCTGACTTTATTTTTAGTACTCAAAATGAACAAGGAAAGTTGGGCTTGGTGATTCAGGCCTGTAATTCCAGTTACTGAGGTGGCTAAGGTGGTAGGATTACAAGTTTGGGGGCAGCCTGGGCTACAGAGTAAATTCAAGTCCAGCATAGCCAACTTAGTAAGACCCTGCCTCAAAATAAAAAGTAGAAAGAGGGCTGGGGATATAACTCAGTGATGCAGTACTTACCTAGCATACATGAGGCCCTGGATTTGATCCCCAGTAAAACACACAGCCCCCACCCCCAAGGATGCACAAAGGAAAACAAGACAGGGGAGAAAGGAAATAGGTGGCACTGGCTCCTAGGCTCCCTCTTATTCTACCACTTGAACCTGGGAGGTGCCAGAGATAGGATGGATGCTAAACCATATCCTTGTGATGGTTATCTTTAATTGTCAATTTGACACAACCTAGAATCATTTGGGGAGGGTCTCAATGAGGGATTGTCTACATCAGGTTGGCCTGCAGGCATGCCTATGGGCAACTATTTGAATGCCTTAATTGATGTGGAAAGACACAACCTGGCACCTTGTGGTAGTCACCCACATAAAAGAACAAAGGAAATTCTTGTTTAGCCTTCACTCTTGCTGGTGAGTTCATCTATCCTGTTGTTGCTCCTGCTGCTGATCCCTTACCTTATATCAGAACCAACTTATATCTAATCCAACTTGGAATAAAGACCAGCAGCTGTCCAGAAATCCTTCAGGCCTTGGGCATCAAATTGAGCCACCAGCTTCATGGATTGAGCAACTATTAGGTTCTCAGCCTCTCTAGTGTAAGACAGCCATTGTTGGACTACTCTGATATTATGCAAAGCAGATTTAAGCTGGGTGTGGTCATACACTCCTCCACCACACCTTTGATCCTAGCACTCAAGAGACACAGACAGGCAGATCTCTGTGAGTTCCAGGTCAACCAGGTATACACAGCCAGTTCTAGGCCAGAAAGGGTGGCACAGTAAGATCCTGATTCAAAAAAAAAAACCTAGGCCAGATGTAGTGGTACACACTTTTAATCCGGTTTTTAATCCCAGCACTCAGGGAGGCAGAGGCAGGTGGATCTCTGAGTTCAAGGCCAGCCTGGTCTACATAGTGAGTTCCAGGCTGGCTAGGGCTGCAGGAAGACCCTGTTTCAAATAGACAAAGAAAGAAAAGGGGGAGGGGAAGAATTGAAGGAAGGCAGGCAATCTGATAAATCCTTTTTATATAAATTACTATTTTATATGTGTGTGTGTGTGTGTGTGTGTATTCATCCTATAGCTTCTGTTCCTTAGAGAACCCAGACTAATAGAGTCCTCTAGTCACACCCAGGTCTTCAGGCAGATTGCTCTTGCCTAAGACTGTTTACAAGCTCAGACCATTCTTGCCTTAATTATTTATGTTTTAATTTGCAACTTCATGAATTTCTGTACCCTCCTTCCTCCCATCCAAGCACCATAAATCACCTGCCATCGGGGGAAGCTGGCCTGTTGAAACAAGTCTATTTTCAGTCACCAACAGTTTGTCTACTTTGGAGGCTGAGTGCTGGATAGGAATTCTTGTTTTGTTCTCTGTAGTATTGGGGGCTGAACTTAGGCCCCACATATACTATACACATGTTCTCCCACTGAACTATAGCTTTGTCCCATTTTTCTTTTAATTTCTAGAAATATAGATCATATTTTCTTTCCTTTGAGGGTCTGGTCTGCTGTAAAGGCTGTTTCTGATTCTCACTACCTGGTCTGTCTGTCCTTGTCTGGAAAGTGAAAAAATAACCATGTGGAGATTTTCGGCTCCATTTCCTCAACCAAGAACTCCCAGCTCCTCTCACCACGATAAAGGTCTATTATTTTTATTTTATTTTTGTGTAGTGTTGTTACCTTCAAAGACTTTGTATTATACTTGGGTTACTGTTCTGAGGATGGGAAGTTTTAAAGCTTGTTTCCTGAGGAACTGAGGGAAATTACAGGGAATTCAAATCTTTTGTATTAAAAGAATCACAGGAATGTAACCTTTGCAGTTTATTTGTAATTTCCCACCTTTGTAAAACTTTTTTACCCAAAGACCCTGCAGCCTTCTACCAACAGTGGCTCAGAAATAGGTCCCTTCCCTATTTCCTTTATTTCCTTTGTGTAGATTCGTCTAAAACTAGCCAACCTCAAAAGACCGTGAGGCCTGACTCCAAATGGGGAAAAGACACAGTACTCTTGAGTTAAGATAAACACCTATCAAATTTCCTGCTTAGTGTGCTTGCCTGCTACCAAATGAGGCAACGTACGCACCCTTTTGCAAAAATAAAAGCTGCCTTTTGAAGTTATTTTCACTTTGCATTTTTTGTGCAATATTGGTAGAGTCCTTGGATTTTTATCCTAACAGGAACCCAGAAGGGAGGCCTTAAAATTGTAGCATTTGTTTTGTTTTTGTTGTTGCTTTTTTTTTGTTTTGAAACAGGGTCCTATACTATGTAGACCAGGCTGGTCTCACACTCATAGAGATCTGTCTCCTGAGTGTTGGGATCAAAAGTGTGCACCACTGCACCCAACCTGTTCTTTTGTTTTTTATTAAAGTTTATTTTTCTTTTTATTTAAGTGTATGTGTATGGCTGTGCTTATGGAGGCCAGAGAGGATCCAAAGCCCCTGCAGCTGGACAGCTGTGAGCTGCACTACACAGGTGCTAGAATCCAGACTGTGGTCCCCTAGGAGCAGCAAGCACTCAAA
The DNA here is from genome assembly GCF_000622305.1 of Nannospalax galili. Taxonomy (NCBI): domain Eukaryota; kingdom Metazoa; phylum Chordata; class Mammalia; order Rodentia; family Spalacidae; genus Nannospalax; species Nannospalax galili. The sequence goes on along the minus strand of NW_008343207.1, from coordinate 3,815,312 downwards.
TGCTGAGCCATCTCTCCAGCCCTGTAATATTTGTTAAGTGAACAAACAACCTCCTCAGATACTTTTCATAGCCTTTTGAGATCAGGCCTGAGAAAATTATGCTGAGAGTACCATTCTAAGCCCAAATGACTTTTTTTTTTTTGGTCTTTTTGAGACAGGGTCTCCCTGTAGCACCACCTGTCCTGGAACTATGTAGACCAGGCTAGCCTTGAACTCAGAGATTCACGTGCCTCTGCCTCAGGAGTACTGGAATTAATGGTGTGTGCCACCACGCCCAGCCTTGCTTTTTGTTTTCAATCTTCACTTATTTATTTTTAATTTATTTGTGTGTTTTGCCCACATGTACGTGAGTGCACCTGTGTATGCAGTGCCCACAAAGGCAGGAAGAAGGTGTCAGGTCCCCTAGAATTGGAGTTATAGTCAGTTGTTAGCCTCCATGTAGGTGCTGGGAACCAAACCCAGGTCCTCTGCAAGAGCAGCCAGTGCACTTAACCACTGACCCATCTCTCCAGCCCCTAACGCTTTTCTTTTCTTAAATTTTATTTATCATTTTTATGTGTATGTGTGTATTGCCTGCATGTAGGTAAGGGCACCCGTGTTGTGCAATGCCCAAGGAGGTCAGATGAGGCTGTCGGAACCCCTGGGACTGGAGTTACGGACAGTTGTTAGCTGCCATGTGGGTGCTGGGATTTGAACCCAGGTCTTCTGCAAGAACAACCAATATTCGTAACCACTGAGCCATCTCTCCAATCCCTTGTTTTCTTTTTAAGAGTTATCTTATATTCTATGTGATGTGCACATGCATGCAGGTGCCTGAAGAAGCCAGAAGAGGTTGTCAGATCTCCTGGAGTTGAAGGTAAAGGTGGTTGTGAGCCGTCAAATGTGAGTGCTGGGAACCAAACTCAGTTCCTCTGGAAGAGTACTCTTAGCCACTGAGCCATTGTCTCTCCAGCCCCCATAAATAGTTTTTCACATTTTCTGATTTCTGTTGTATTTCCTTAGATTTCACTTACCAATTCTTCAATTTGGTTATATCTATAAAACATGTAAATTAGCATTTATTTAATGTTTTTCTTTAGTACTAGGAATTGAACCCAGATTTTGCACATTTGAGGCAAGTGCATTACTGGTAAGCCACATCCCCTAATGCTTTTAAGTTGATTCAGTTTCTAATTTTGTTGCTGTTGTTGAGATAGAGTCTCATGTAGCCCATGCTGGCCTCCAACTCTCTATGTAGCCAAGGATGACCTTGAACATCTGTGTGGCACACACAGCACTTGGGAGGCAGAGGCAGGCAGATCTCTGTGAGTTCAAGGCCAGCCTGGTCTACATAGTGAGTTCCAGGTCAGCTGAGAGTACAGGAGACCCTGTCTCAAAAAGACCAAAAAATAAAAAAAATAAGGTCCCTGAGGACACACCTGAGTCTTTTCTTATTGTGTGTAGTGCCCACCTCCTCAAACCCCTCCAGGCTCTGAATGCCCCACCAGATTCCCAAACGCACTATTCTTACTCCTGACCCCGCTCTCTACTTAACCAGCTCCAAGCATGTTTTGTATTGATGCTCTTGCAGCCTCAGGGCCTTTGCACCTACAGCTCTCTCTGCCTGGAATGCCCTTCCTCAGCTACAACACAGCTGAGTACTTGACATTCAGGGACTAAATGGTCATCTCCTATCTGAAGTGACCCATCTACCACTCTCTCTCAACCGTGTTTAATCACCCTCGAAATATCTGAAGTTCTCAGGTTTATTTAGTTGTCAATGTTGTCTTCTGATCTAGGATGTCAACTGCATAACAGTAGAGGCCTCCTCTTTCCTGTCACCCCACCCTCAATAACTACAACAGTCCTGAATATACATTAGGTGCTCAATAAAGAGCTGCAAATGAATAAATAAGAGATTTAGATTTTTAAAGTCCCAAAAAGAACTCCCTTGTTTTTTTTTAAACTTTTTAAAATTTATTTGTTATTTTTATTTTATGTGTATGAGTGTATTGCCTGCAAGTATGTGAGTGCACCCATGTTGTGCAATGCCATGGAGGTCAGAAGAGAGTTTCGGGTTCCCCTGGAACTGGAGTTAAGGAAGGTTTATAGCTGCCCTGTGGATGCTGGGAATCGAACCTGGGTCCTCTGCAAGAGCAGTCAGTGCTCTTAACTGTTGAGCCATCTCTCCAGCCCCCTCCCTTCCTTGTTTTAAACCAGGGGTGTAGACTCCTGTGGGGGCCAGCTGGACCAAGAAATGGGAACCTGTATTTAGTGGTATGTTCTGGGGCTACATCTATTCCAAGAGGATACCTGGCCACGGGTAAATGCAGCTACCTCAGTTAGATAGGGTAAAGGCATCTTACCCATATACAGATGGTCCTCGTTGGGGTCATCCAGGACCTGTTGGTACAGCCGCCCGGGGACAGGAGAGAGGAGAGAAAAGAACAGATATGAGCAAGAGGAAGTAAGAGTATGTGTTGGGGACCCCTGTTGTGTAAAGTAGCAGTCTCTCCATGTCCAGATAGCCTATGGGCTCGGCTTCATATGCAGAGATACCTTTTATCAGCAGGGTGCCTTCCCGGCATCTTCCTGACTCATCTTTTGAAGTAGCCATGGCCTCCGGCTCTGGAAACTGCCAGCCTTTCCTGTGTGATTTTCAGACAGTCTGGCAGCCTGGCAGGAGCCCACCTCTACATGTAAATAGGGTATCCCACAAAGTACCTATCAGCTAAGGTTTTTACTACCACCCCCATAGTATAAAATATCCTGGTTTTCCCTCAATAATCGGAGCTGGATCACCGAGACTTGGAGCCGAGCTAAGTCACTGAATAAAGGGGCTGTACCACTGACTGAGCTGAGTTCTGTGTGTGATTCAGTCTCTCCGGAGAGAGCTTTCTCTTCGTAAGCCACGACTCATGGAAATCCAGCTTTAGCCATCCCGCACCTCTCCTCGTGACCCGGCAGCTGACGGGTCCTGAACTTAGAGAGAGAGTGCACGGGTGAAATTGGGGCAGAACTCGACCGGGCCAGCCCCGGTAGCAGAGACCCACAAAGACGCGGAGAAGCAGGGACCTGCCAGCAACACGGAGCAGACGCACCGCGGGACCCACCGCTTCCCAGGTGCGTGCAGGAGACCGGCGCCACGCTAGCAGCTGGCGCCCCGAGATCCCTGCGCCCCCATAAGTATGTGATAGCATGTGGCACAGGAGAGCATACCTCCCTCCTTTCTTCCTAGTCAAGGTGAAAGCCAAAAATGCCAGTGTGTGAGAGTCAAGTCTACCTGGCAAGTAAGCATGGCCCAGGCCAGTCCTCAAGGTCCAGTACACCCTGAAGAAAAAGAACAGCCGGGAAAAGTAAACTCTCCCCCAGAGACATCTCACACCCAGATGTGAATCCAGTCTATCTCCTAGGAAACATGGCCAGGCTTCAGGGCAGAACATGTCTCCATGCATGCCCTTGCCTCTCTCCAAAGGCCTGGTACCAAGGTTGTTTACCTCAGTTGTCTCAGTGATGTCCCATACTGGCTTGGCACTTAGTAGATACCCAGAAAATACCTGAAATACCTGATACATAACTGGCTGGAAGTCTTATTGTGTGGGGTGGAAAGATCAGATGCCACAAGGCACTGGGAAGAAGAGAAATCCCATGCCAGGTGTGGTGGCGCACGCCTTTAATCCCAGCACTTGGGAGGCAGAGGCAGGAGGATCTCTGTGAATTCAAGGCCAGCCTGGTCTACATAGTGAGTTCTAGGACAGCTGGGGCTACAGGGAGACCCTGTCTAAAATAGACCAGAAAAAAAAAGAAGAGAAATCCCACCAGACTCGGGGCCCTGTAGATCATAAGATCATGTGCCTGGACTTCATCTAAGATGGCCAACTCCAGCACCAGGGAGCTGAGATCATGAACACATCATAGCACAGGGACAGAGAAAAATGGCCTGAAGCTCCCTCCTCCTCCCTTTCTTTCTCTGTCTCCCTGGCTAGACTAGCCTTCCTCTCTTCCACATCACCTACCTTCCCCAGTCACCTAAGATGCACAAGACCCCAGGTATTGAGGAACGAAGGCACCCCTGGCATAGCTAGGCAACCCACCTAGATACCTGAGGCCTGCTCTGAAGACAAGTTAGACCCAGGGCCTACATAGAGTTCTGTGGTCAAGGGCCCTGGTAAGGGTGGTAACAGCCTCCTATTTCCCAAAGGAAAGGATATACTGCCCCAAATAAAGGCTCTAGGCCTTTGCACATTCATTTTTATTTTGTATGTGTGTGTGTTTTACCCACATGTATAAGTGTACCCATGTGTGCAGTGCCTTAGAGTCCAGAGAGGGTACTGGGTCCCTGGAACAGGAGTTACAAATAGTTGTTAGCCATCATGTGGTGCTGGAAACAGAACCTGAGTCTTCTGCAAGAGCAGCTAGTACTCTTAATCTCTCTAGCCCCATTTTGACCATGGTTTTCCTTTCCGGGCAATGTCCTTCCCTGTTATCTTTGCCAACCAGGATCTAACCATGGCCACCTCAAATACCACTTCTTCTGAGAAGCCTTCCCTTCCCACTTTAGGTGGTCAACATAGTCCTTTATCACAATGTTGACAACCTCAACCAGAGGTGCCCCAGATAGGACTTGGCCTCCCGAGGATTCCCACATCACCTTGAGAAGATCTATCAGATGAAAACCATTTTCACTTTAAGACTAAGACAATATAGGCCTTTCCTACTCTCCTCTATTTGCAATGTCCAGAAGGCACAAGGCAGAATCTCCTCAGACTGAAGGCCAAAGCAGATACAAGAATCCACATGCCTTTTATTAAGCCAAATATTAACAAAAAAAATGCAAAAATGTAAAAGTACAGTTATTTTGGGTTAGGGAGATGGCTTAGTAAAGTGCTTGCCTTGAAAATATAAGGACCTGAGTCCAGTCCCCAGAACACATGTTAAAAAAAAAAAAATCAGGCAAAGACCAGAGAGATGACTCAGTGGTTAAGGAACATACTTCTTTTTCAGAGAACCCAAGTTTAGTTCAGTTCCACCAACCATCAGGTAGCTTTCAATTACTTGTACCTCCAACTCCTGGATGATCTGACAGTTCTGGCACCTGAGGGCACCTGCATTCATGTGCTTACCACCCCCACACATACACATACATATACACACACATACACATGCTGGGCATGGTGGCACATGCCTTTGATTCCAGCACTTGGGAGGCAGAGGCAGGAGGATCTCTGTGAGTTCAAGGCCAGCCTGGTCTACATAGTGAGTTCCAGGCCTGCTGGGGCTACAGGGAGACCCTGTCTCAAAAACACCAAAAAAAAAAAAAAAAAAAAAAAAAAAAAAAAAAAAACCAGGCATGCAAGGACTAGAGAGAGGTGGTTTAGCAGTTAAGAGCACTGGCTGCTCTTGCAGAGGACCCAGCCTTCAATTCCCAGCACCTACATGGTGGCTAACAAACATTCATAACTCCAGTTCCAGGGGATCCAACACCCTCTTCTGAACTCTGTGGGCATTGCATGACGAGGGTGAACTTACACACATGCAGGCAATATACTCATACACATAAAATAACATAATAAAATATTTTTTAAAAAGCCAAGCATGGGCCAGGTGTGTGGTGCACGCCTTTAATCCCAGCACCCAGGAGGCAGAGGCAGGCAGATCTCTGTGAGTTCAAGGCCAGCTGGGGCTACAAGGAGACCCTGTCTCAAAAAGACCAAAAAAAAAAAAAAAAAAAAAAAAAAAAAAAAAAGCCAGGCATGCATAGTGGTGCATGCTTTTAATTCCAGCACCAAGGAGGTAAATAAAGATAAGTACATCCCTGGGGCTCACTGGTCAGCTAGCCTAGCTTAATTGGAGAATTCTAGGTCAGTGAGAAACACTGTCTCAACAAACAAGGTAGAGGGGCTAGAGAGATGGCCCAGCAGTTAAGAGCACTGGTTGCTCTTGCTGAGGACTTGGGGTTTGGTTCCTAGCACCCACATGGTGACTGTAATTCTAGTTCCAGGGGCTCTGAAATCCTCTTCTGGCCTCCAGGGGCATTACATACACATGGTGCACTTATATACACACAGGTAAAACACTCAGACACATAAAAGAAGATGATAAGAGAGAACATCAATCTATGGTCCAACCCTAGTTTCAAGGACTGAAAACCACATCCATGACCAGCACAGCAAACGACACTGGTGCAGTAGCAGCATTTTAATCTTGGGGGTAATCAACAGCTGCCTAATTGGACTTAAAGCCCACTCAGTGGGAGGAAACTCATGTCTGGTACCGTAAACCTAGCCAAATATACATAGCTGGAGAAATCATAGATCTTAAGAGAAAACTCCAAGGCTCTCATATCTCTAGACAAATGTAATTTCTTACTATGTGCAAAATATGGATCCTTAAATTTACAGACAAGTAGCCCAGTCACCACCCACCAAAGTAGCTTCTTTTTCAACAGAGAGAGATTATTACAGAGTCACACCACTGGTCACACACAGAGATTCTCTGTGAATTCCCCAAACCTAAGTGGCTCATCTAGGATGCAACCTCTACACCTAAGACTCATGGAACATACAACAAGGGATAAAGAGAACACTAATCCATCTTTCAATTCTCATCAAAGAAGCTCCCTCATGTAACAGGGGGCCAGGAACACAAAAGGCCACAAATGGCCAAAACGCAGAGAATAAAAGTCGGTAGAGTGTGGGTCCTTGGACAGGTCTCCTCTATTGAGGTCCATCCACCCAGGGCTCAGGGCCATGGTGGAAGAGGGGGCAGAAAGATTGTAAGAGCCAGGGAGGAGGTGCATGATCACACATAAATAATCCTACAGGCACCTAGGACCCTTCTCATACAAACCAAACCTACAGCAATGGTGTCAGCATTCACAAGACCCATGCAAACTTAGGCAGACAAAAACCCAGCACAGAACTGCGGAAATGAACAGCGAGCTCCAATCTTAGTGGAAGAATTACTGGCAGCTGATTACTACTGGGTAAGAAAGAGCAGATCTTCTTGAAGAGAGAGACTCTACATAGACTGACTAAATCCCAGTGGACGAACTTGTACTGAGGGACATCTGGGGATACTAACTTTACATAATAGGCCTTAATACAAATGACAGAATGTATAACTGAGGGGGGACTATGAGAGGGTGTCAAAAGGGAAGGGGGAAAGGGGGTCTAAAGATGATTTCATGTATGAAATACACAAATATTCAATAAAAATTTATTTAAAAAATAAAATAAATTTAACAGAAAAGGGGTGGAGGGGACAGCAAAGTGGCTCAGTGTGCAAACACACCTGACTTGAGTTCATATGGTGGAAGGTGAGAACTGACTCTTGTCCTCTGACCTTCACATTCAAGCTATGGCATATACACACTAAAATAAATAAGGAAAGAAAGGAAGGAAGGAAGGAAGGAAGGAAGGAAGGAAGGAAGGAAGGAAGGAAGGAAGGAAGGAAGGAAGAAAAATATGTGCTGTATAGCTTTAGTGTCAACTTGACATATCTGGGTTCAGGAAGCCTCAATTGGGGAATTGCCTCCATTGGACTGGCCTGTGGCCATGTCTATGGGCATTATCTTGTTGAGAGTGGGAGGGCCCAGCCCACTGTGGGTGACACCACCCCTGGGCAGTTGGGCCTGTGTTACATAAGAAAGCAGGCTGAGCAGGGGCCAGAGGAGTAAGCCAGTAAGCAGAGTTCCTCCATGGCCTGTACTCCAGCTCCTGCCTCCAGGTTCCTGCCCTGAGTTCCTACCTTGGGCTCCCTGATGAACTGTGACCCAGGAGATGTAAGATAAATAAACCCTTTCCTCCCCAAGTTGGTATTGGTCAGAGTATTTTGTCACAGCAATGGAGAAACAAACTGGGACAAAATAAAAACATAAAATTTTTTTTCAATTTATGGTAGAGATTCTGTCTTAAAAAACAAGGTGCAGGGCTGGAGAGATAGCTCTGAGCTTAAAAGCACTAGCTGCTCTTATAGAGGACCCAGGTTCAGTTCCCAGCACCCACATGGCAGCCAACAGTCTTCCATGTAACCCCACTTCCAGGGAATCTGACACCCTCTTCTGACTTCTGAGGACATTGTATGACATGGATGCACTTACGTACATGCAGACACTTCACTCATACACATAAAATTAAAATAAAAAATTATTTTTTTGAAAAACCAAGGTTGTTCCTGGGTGTCATGGCACACACCTTTAATCCCAGCACTGGTGGCAGAGGCAGGCAGATCTCTGCAAGATCAGGGTAAGCCTGGTGAGTTCCAGCCCAGCTGGGGCTACAGGGAGACCTTGTCTCAAAAAGACAGAAGACAGGTGGTAGTAGATAGCTGGAGAGATGCTTAGCAGTTAGAGTACTTGCTGCTCTTGCAAAGAACCCAAGTTCAGTTCCCAGTACCCACATGATGACTCACAACCATCTGTAACTCCAGTTCAGGAGATCTGAAACCCTCTTTTGGTCTCTAGGGCACCAGACACACACACTGTACACATACATACAAGCACTCAATATGCATAAAATAAAAATAAATAAACCTCTGCTCTCCATACACATGCACACCAACACACACAAATGAAATGGTTATTTTTCATAAACATATATTACTCATGTTCATATATAAGGTTATTTTTCAATAAATTCATAAATAATTTAAATACTGTCGGTTTATATTACTTCTTAGTTTTGTTTTCTTTTTTAATTTTTTTTGAGACAGGGTCTCCCTTTAACCCCAGCTGGCCTGAAACTAGCTATGTAGACCAGGCTAGCCTCAAACTCACAGAGATCTGCCTGCCTCTGCCTCCCAAGTGCTGGGATTAAAGGCATGCACTACCATACCCAGCAGACTTTGATAATGTTTAAAAACATCAAGCCATCTTGAGACAAAAAGTATGAGAATTGTTGATGTGGAGCAAGGGCTGGCTAAATGGAGTGGGACCTGAATCCAGCTCTCCTCCAACCTTTGTAATAAAGGTTTTATTGGAACACAGTCATGCTCACTTATTTTGTTTAAATTTTAGTTATCATTATTGTGTGTATATAGGCACATGCTTGTGCCATAGCGCACACATGGAAGTCAGAGGACAGCTTTGTGGAGTCAGTTCTCTCCTTCCAATTTTACATGGGTTCCAGAGAATGAACTCAAGTCTTTGAGGTATAGCCACCTCCTTTGTCCCTTAGAGACAAATAGCACCCAGGGTTAAGAAACTTCCTTACTCAACTGACAAAAGGAATGCCTGTGCCTGCTCCCTCCCAGGATGCTGGGAGCAGGGCTTTGCCTCCATCTAGAACCCTGGGAACAGGATGGAGAGATAGTACAGCCATCAGACTTAGGCTAACAACTCTTGCTTTGTGCAAGTTGTTTCAATACATGTACCATGGCTTTGTTCTCCTGACTACAGTGATAAGGAAATTCCTGTTTTGTACTGCTTAAGCATCAATCATTTGTGAGCTTTGTATGAATTCTTTACACTGAGTTATCCTAATAAAAGGCTTTCAAGGTATTGTAATAGGCACTCCTGAGTAGCATAGGCTGGAGTCTCCTGGAGTCTTCTGGAGTCTCCTGGTCTCAACTTCAGTTCATCAGCAGCAACTGGTTACTTCTCAGTGACCACAGTCAGGCAGCAACCACTTTTACCTACTGAGCTAACTCGATGGCCCTCACTTGTTTATATGTGTGGTTACTTCTGTGCTTCAACTACCTACATGTATAGCAGAAAGACACACTGATTCCAAAAGACAGAAGTGGAAAAAGGACAAGCCTTGGGTGCTCTCAGCCTCAACTTTTACATGTGTAAGATGGGAGTAATAGGCAGTCTTGAGGAAGAAGTGAGAATACCACGAAGTGGCAGTGGTGAGGGAGTATGAGGGACCAAAGTTCTTAGTCCTGCAGTAGACAGCTGATTTAACTTAGTTCTCCATGGAAACTAGTGATGAGTTGCTTAGATAACAAAGCAAGGACTGGACCATCAGCCTCCCCCTCCCTCCTCTGCATCCCCTCCTCACCTCCACCAGTTTTACCACATTGGGGTGGTCCAGCTTCTTGAGGATGGCAATTTCCTGGTATACCTGTTCAATGGGGCCCCTGGGCTGGATGCAACCCCCTTGAGCTGGGCGGGTACCTCGGGGCGGGGGGCGACCTGTAGGAGACACAAAGACTTAAGGCAAAGAGACCTTGTTCTGCAGAGAATAGATTCTGGTGGGACAACCGAAGGGGCAAAAACTCAGCAGGGCTAGAGTGGCTGATGCCCTCAGGAGCTTTACCAGCCTTTTCTTTACCTATCTGTCCTGCTGCTGGAAATTGGAGGGGCTGGAACCCCCAGCCCTCTTTCTGTTAATCCCTTTTCCCCTCTACATGCCCAATTTGCACAGTGACAGAGACACAATGAAGATACTGACTTGACTCAGCTATCTCAACATCCCAGGAAAGGAGCTGGGATGTGACTCAGTTGGTAGAACTCTTTCCTAGAACGCACATGGCCTTGAGATGGCTCCCCAGCACTACATAAAACTGGGTGTGGTGGCGGTGTACCCCTGTAGTATCTGTACCCAGGAAGTAAAGACAGGAAGATCAGAATTCAAGGTCATCCTCAGCTACATAGTGAGTTTGAGACCAGATTGAAATATGTGAGATACTATTTACAAAGAAAATTAAAATCTGGGGCTGAAGAAATGGCTCAGTTTTCAAGAGCACTGGCTACTCTTGCATAAGACCTGGGTTTGAATCCTAGCACCCACATGGCAGCTAACAATCATCCATAACTCCAGTTCCAGGAGATCCAGTGCTTTCTTCTGTCCTCCGCAGGCACTACGTGACACAGATGCACTTACATATATGCAGGCATAACACCCATACACAGAAAATATAAATAAATCAAAAAATTTATTTTTGTTTTCTTTTTGTCTTCTTGAGTCAGGGTCTCCCTGTAGCCTCAGCTGGCCTAGAACTCCCTATGTAGACCAGAGATTCATCTGCCTCTGCCTCCCAAGTGCTGAGATTAAAGGCATGTACCACCATGCCCGGCAATAAATCAAAAAAAAATTGTTTCATTTTTTTTTTGGTCTTTTTGAGACAGGGTCTCCCTGTAGCCCCAGCCGTCCTGGATCGCACTATGAAGACCAGGCTGGCCTTGAACTCACAGAGACCCGCCTGCCTCCACCTCCCGAGTGCTGGGATTAGAGGTGTGCACCACCACACCCGGCTGGGTTTTAATTTTTTAAAAAAATTTTTGAGCTGGTCTACATAGTGAGTTCCAGGACAGCTGGGGCTACAGGGAGACCTTGCTTCAAAAAGACAAAAAAAAAATTTTTTTAAATTAAAATTAAAATTAAAATCCACAGCAAACCAATCACTTCTCTCTGGGGCTCCATTTTCCCATTTTATAAAATGGGCATAAACCTTATTCCTTACCTCAACTCATGAAAATGGCACAGGCGTACCAGGAGGTCAGGGAGAGGAAACAAAATAAGTCAATGAGAGAAAAATCAAGACTACTCCAGAACTCAATGAAAAAGTTCCATAGTCAAAACCCATGTCACACACAGATGCCTCTAGGAATAGGTAGCAGCTGTGGCCAGCCTTGGGCAAGGAAAACCAGACACAGCTGTCAGAAGGGGTATGCAAGGACAGAAGCAGACTCAAAGCCTCATTTAAAAAGGGACCCATAGGAGTCAGGCATAGTGTGTACACCTGTCATGGCAGCACTCAGTTGGCTGAGGCAGGAGGATTGAAAGTTTGAGATCAACCTGGGTTACCCTGAGAGACCTTGCTCAAAAACAAAATTTGAATAGCCAGGCATGGTAGTACACGCCTTTAATTCCAGTACTCTGAGCGGCAAAAAAAAAAAAAAAAAAAAAAAAAAATTGCATTGGGCATGGTGGTGCATGCCTTTAATCCCAGCAGTGGGGAGGCAGGGCAGGAACATCTATCTCTATGAGTCCAAGGCTAGCTTGGTCTACACAAGCTCTAGGCCAGCTAGGGCTACATAGTGAGTCCCTGTCTAAAAAGTTTTTGAGAAAGAACTGAAAAAGTGAGCAGAGTACACTGGGTACAGCAGATGGATCAAAATGAAGAAGCCAAACATTTTATTGCCTGGTTGGAGGAAGGGAGGAACTACAGTCTACAGTCTAGATTCTGTAGAAACCTAATTCCTAGTGGAGTAGTATCAGGAAGTGGGCATCTGGGAGATGATTAGGTCATGAGGGAGCCCTGTGGATGTGATTAATGCTGTTATGAAAGATTTTTTTTAAAAAAGACCTCAGGGGCTAGGGCAATGGCTCAGCAGTAACAGTACTTGCTCTGAGTTCCAATTCCCAGCACCCATGTAAAAAGCCAGTCATAGTTGCACATGACTGAAACCCCAGCACTGGGAGGCTGAGGCAAGTGGATCCTGAGAGCTAGCTGGACAGCCAGCCTAGCCAAAAAAAATAGAGCCTCCAGTTCAGTGAGAAATCCTGTTTCAAGGCAATAACATGGAGAGTGATACAGAAGACATTTGATGTCCTGCTGTGGCCTCCACGATCATGTGTATCAGCACAGAGAGAAAGAAGAGAGAGACCCCAGAAAGCTATAGGTCTCTCCATGGGGTCAGTATACAATGGGAAGGTACCACATGTGGCCCAGCTCCAGGAACTGTAACAAATGTGTGTGTTTAAGCCACCCAGTCTCTGAGCTGAGAATGTTGGAGTCAAGGTATGGTGTGAGCCAGGAAAACCTTCATTTCACTGGAAGTCAGCAGCAGGTGTCAATGGGGAATAAATCAATTAGTAGCCACAAGAGTTAGGACAAGCAAAATAAACCAGGGTCCTGACAGGGATTGATGTTTCTTTCTTTTTTTAATATATTTTTTTAATTTATTTTTATTTTATATGTATGAATGTGTTGCCTGTATGTATGTACATGCACCCGTGTTGTGCAATGCCCACTGAGATCGGAAGAGGGTGTCAGATCCCCTGGAACTGGATTTACAGATAGTTATTAGACGTCATGTGGGTTCTGGGAATTGAACCCAGGTCCTCTGCAAGAGCAGACAGTGCTGTTAACCTCTGAGCTATCTCTCCAAGCCCTATTGATGTTTTTTTCTTATCTATTCTCCTTTAGCCTAAGTTGACTCTTGGCCCAGCGCTGCTAACAGAAAGCATAGGCTGAACAGTCTGTCTCTGCCAGGTTCACTGCAAGTCTGTCATCTGACCATATGCAGGAATTACAGCAAATACAGTGCTAACTACAAGTTGGGTTAGAGCTGGGGCTGCGGATATATCTCAGTGCCCTGGGGTCAGTCACCAGAAACACACGCACACACACTAAGTAAATCAGGGCTAGAGAGGCCTCAATAGATAAAGTATTTGCCATACAAATGTAATGCTCTGAGTCTGGAGGCCCAGAACCCACATAAGGCTAGGCATGGTAGCACACAGCAGTCCCAGCACTACTACAGCAAGATGGGAGGTGGAAACATGTGGACCCTTGGAAGCTGGCTGGTCAGCTAGCTTGGTATACAGCTGGGGCTACAAAGGAGACCCTATTTCAAAAGACCGAAAAAAAAAAAAAAAGTTTATCCACTGGCTGCAGGAGGATCAGGAGTACAAGGCCAACCTCAGCTATTATGAGACCTTGTTGGAAAAAAATCCGCACACATGAAAAAAAGAATAGATTTAAAAAAATTTTAAAGCCATAAAAACATTTTCTTTTTCGTCTTTTTGAGACAGGGTCTCCCTGTAGCTCCAGCTGTCCTGGAACTCACCATGTAGACCAGGCTGGCCTCGAACTCACAGAGATCCACCTGCCTCTGCCTCCTGAGTGCTGGGATTAAAGGCGTGCGCCACCACACCCACCCATTAAAACATTTTAAATGTCAAATTAAAAATTACATATTGAGGTAGGTTTGGTGGCACATGACTCAGGCAACACATTCACACATCTAAAATAAAAATAAATAAAAAATTTAAAAATATTTGCCGGGCGTGGTGGTGCATGCCTTTAATCCCAGCACTTGGGAGGCAGAGGCAGGTGGATCTTTGTGAGTTTGAGGCCAGCCTGGTCTACATAGTGAGTTCTAGGACAGCTGGGGCTACAAGGAGACCCTGTCTCAAAAAGACAAAAAAAAAAAAAATTAAAATATTAAAAAAAAGAAAGAAAGAAAAAAGTCATACAATCCCTGTCAGGACCCTGGTTTATCTTGCTTGTCCTAACTCAGTCCCAGCACTGAGAGGCAGAGGCAGGTGGATCCCAGCACTCAGGAGGCAGAGGCAGGTGGATCTCTGTGAGTTCCAAGCCAGCCAGGGACACACAGTAAGACCTGTCTCAAAATAAATAGGTAAACATTGGGGCCTGGGAGATGGCTCAGTTGTCATGAAAGTGTGAGAGGACTGGAGTTCGGATCCCAGGAACCCACATAAAAATCAGGCTGGGTGGGGGTGGGGTGGCAACCGCCTGTAATCCCAGTACTCATGGATAGAGATGGGTTCCTGGGGAAGGCAGGCCACCAAGACTAGCTGAATTGGCTAGCTCTGGGTCAGTGAGAAACTTTGACTCAGTAAATAAAGTAGAAACCAATCAAGGAAGATACCTGAGGTCAGCTTCTAGCCTCCCCACACAGGAACATGCACACGTGCACATGCATACATGTCTGGCCACACACATACACATGCAAAAGAAAATTAAATACTATGAGCTATTTAAATTATATCTGTCCCCACCCACCTGCAAAAAGGCTAAATACTAAGCTGGATAGCTACACTTTTTCTTTTTTTTTTCCGATATGGTCTCTGTGTAGCCCTGCTTGACCTGAAATTTAGTATGTAGATCAGGCTGGCCTTGAACTCATAGAGATCTGTCTGCTTCTGCCTCCTGAGTGCTGGGATTAAAAGCGTGTGTCAACACACCCAGCATGGATAAACTTCTTAAATAAAAAATATAGAACTGTATCAAGAGGCCCAGCAGTTTTCATGGGAAGCCCTGAGTGGAATGGGATATATTCCCAGGGTGCTGTCTGCTGGGGAGCCCCTTCAGTGGGCTCTGCTCTGTGTTGCCCCAGCCCCTATACCTTAGAAGAAAGGCCCATGACACTCACGTGGAAAGCCAGCCTGTCGGATCAGCTTCTTTTTAGATAGTACTTTCATTGCCTGCAGAAGAACAGACCCTGAGTATGGTTAAAGAAGGGAGAAGGAGCCAGATGTGGTGGCATAGGCCTTTAATCCCAGCACTTGGGAGGCAGAGGCAGGCGGATCTCTGTGAGTTCAAGGCCAGCCTGGTCTACATAGTGAGTTCCAGGACAGCTGGGGCTACAGGGAGACCCTATCTCAAAAAGACCAAAAAAAAAAAAAGGGAGAAGGGAGAGAGATGGAGGGCTCTTTCCTCTCCAAACCCTGCATGGAGTTCCCATGCCCTTGGCAGCCTTGAGCAATGCAGTGAGAGCCTTCTGACCAGCATGAACCAGCTTATGACTCCTGCTACTCCTGTCAGACAAGTGAGCCAGAGCAACGGGCCAAGGAGGGGTATGATGGCTGCTTTACACACATGGCAACACCACTTGCTCAAAGTTGCAGAGTTGGTGTATGTTAGAACTGGGATTTGAACCTGTACTGGACTGACTGCAAAGCTAGAAGGGCAATTGGTCATGTACTGCCTTATTTTCAGTGCTATGGAGGACACAGGAAGGGCAGCTCAGAGCACCCCCTCCACTTCCCTATCACAGCTATTCAAGCCTTCCTCAAAGCTGAGTGCTAGGAAGGAGGCATTTCTCTGGACTGGGATGGGGTGGGGTTGGAGGAGAGTATGCATACTCACATAGTAGGTATTGTCATTTTCATTGTAGGCCAACTTGACCACACCATAGGAGCCCTGTATAAAGGGAGATGCCTATGACACACCATCCAGAAGCAATGCTCTGTGAAATGATGGTTCTAACACAGAGGCCACAGCCTGCATCCCACTGGGCAGATGTGCCCTGTAATTGGATTTTGTTGAACCCATAGTTTTTACAAAGTCTGAATTTACCAACATTTAAAGGGAAAGAGCTAATACAAAAACCCACTTTCCCAGGGATAGGGAGATGGCTCAGTGGGTAAAGTGCTACCTGTGCGAGCAAGAGGACCTGAGTTCAAGTCCCATAATACATATAAAAAAGTTGGGCTTGGGCTGGAGAGATGGCTCAGCAGTTGGTTCCCAGCACCCATATCTAGTGGTTCATGACCCCCTGTAATTCCAATTCCAGGGGATCCAACACGCCCTCTTCTGGCTTCCATATGCATGTGCGTGCACACACACGCACGCACTGCACACACACACACACATGCACACAATCTTTAAAAAAAATGTAGGGCATGGTGGTGCACGCCTATAAGCCTAAGGCTAGGAAGACAGAGACAGGAGGATCCCTGGAGTTTCAGGATCAGTGAGAGAGACAGTCTCAAAAATTAAGGTGAAAAGCAATCAAGGAAAGATATCTGACATCAGCCTCTAGCCTACATACACACACACGCACACACAACTAGATCATTAATGAAAATACCCTTCCAACCCACCAGCCTGGTCTCCAAAGGTCCCTTTCCTCTTCCCAGCTCTATTGGCTCTCTCCAAAGGGTCAGGGATAACCCTGGTCAAGATGGAAAGCCAGTCTGGCTCCTGGGACATTTACCTTTCCAATCTCATCCTTCAGTGTGTACTGATTTAGCTGCACACAGTCCTGGAAAGTAAAGAGGGACAAAGAAATTAATCTTGCATGAGCAAGTGATACATTTATCACAAAATAAATGCACACATATAACTAGGACTCAATTCCACAGAGTCCCAGCACTTGATAGGCTGAGCTAGAATCAAGAGTTCAAGGCCAGCACTGGTTACATTGTAAGCTCAAAGGTAACCTGGGCTACATGAGACCCTGCTTCAAAAACCAAAACAAGGGGCTGGAAAGATGGCTCAGCACTTAAGAGCACTGGCTGCTCTTAGAGAGGACCTTGGTTCAGTTTTCAGTACCCACATGGCAGCTAACAACTATCTTTAACTCCAGTTATCCTTAACTGGGATCTGATGCCTCTTCTGGCCTGAGGATACTGTACGCACATCTTATACTTACATACATGGGGGCAAAACACTCATAAACATCACATGGTGGTGCACGCCTTTAATCCCAGCACTCAGGAGGCAGAGGCAGGCAGATCTCTGTGAGTTCCAGGACAGCTGGGCTGCAGGGAGACTCTGTCTCAAAAACACCAAAAAATAAATAAATAAAAAATAAAAATAAATTTAAAAAATCAAAAAAGTGAACATAGGCCCTGGCAGGGTAGCTCACACCTTTTATCCTAGCACTTGGGAGACAGAGGCAGGAGGATGCCTGTGAGTTCAAGGCCAGCCTGGTCTACAGAGCAAGTTCCAAGTCAGTCAGAGCTACATAGTGACACTTTGCCTCAAACAAGCAAAAAGAAACAAAACAAAAGACAAGAAGGAGGGAGGGAGGGAGGGAGGGATTTTTTTAGAGAAAGAAAGAAAGAAAGAAAGAAAGAAAGAAAGAAAGAAAGAAAGAAAGAAAGAAAGAAAGAAAGAAAGAAAGAAAGAGAACACCCCCAGTTCCCCAGAGAGACCTCTCCAGGATGACCACTATCCTAACTTCTAACAGCAAAGATCGTGCTTGGTGGTGTACTTTTCCAAAATGTGCTATTGATAAATGTAGGCTGAAGGTATAGTTCAGTGGCAAGGTGTTTGCCTAGTATGCACAAGCTCCTGGGTTTGATTCTTAGTGCCCCCCCTAAAATAATAATGATGAACATTATTGTGTGTACATATATATATTCATGTGTGCACAGGTGCATATGTGTGCACATGTATGTGGTGATCAGAGATAAACCTCAGGTAGTGTTGCTCAGGAAAGGTCCATCATATTTTTTGTTGTTGATAGAGGATCTCACTATGTAGCCCTAGCTGGGCTGGAACTCACTTGGTAGGCCAAGCTGGCCTCTAACTCACAGATACTCACTTGCTTCTGTCTCCTGAGTGCTTGGAAAAAAGGTGTGCACTACCACATTCAGACCATTTTTGTTTTGGGGAAGAGGGTAGTGTCTCACTATGTAGCACTGGCTGGCCTAGAACTTGCTATATAGACCAGGCTGGCCTTGAACTCACAGAGATCTTTGCCAATACTCATTTTTTAAGGTTTTTGCCACTCTCAAAAATATATCTAGCCAGGTGTAGTGGCGCACGCCTTTAATTCCAGCACTCAGGAGGCAGAGACAGGAGGATCTCAGTGAGTTCGAGGCTAGCCTGCTCTACATAGTGAGTTCCAGGACAGCTGGGGCTACAGGGAGACCCTGTCTCAAAAAGACAAAAAACAAAAACAAAACAAAACAAAAATGAGTATTAAAAAAGTGCATATTGGGCTGGGGTGATGGCTCAATTGGTAACATGATTGTGCCACAAGTATGAAGACCCTGAGTTCGACTCTGAGATCCACATAAAATAGCCATGTACAGTCAGGCATGGTGGCACATGCCTTTAATCCCAGTACTCGGGAGGCAGAGGCAGGCAGATCTCTGTGAGTTCAAGGCTAGTCTGGTCTATATAGCAAGTTCCAGGCCAGCTAGGACTACAGGGAGAACCTGTCTCAAAAAGACTAAAAAAATAAATAAATAAAAATAAAAATAAATTGGGACCAGCAAGATGGGTTACTGGGTAAAGTGGGTTAGTGGGTTAGTGCCTGATGACCCGAGTTCAAGCCCTGGGATCCACAGGGTAGAAGCAGAGAACAGAGTCCCTCAAGTCATCCTCCACACACACTGTGACACTTGCACACTCCATACACAGAGTATGCACATGTGTATACACATAAAAAATAAATAAATGTCAAACTCAAAAAAATTCTTAAAATAATACATAAAAAATAGCCAGGCGTGGTGACATACACCTTTAGCTCGGCACTTAGGAAGCAGAGCAGGTGGATTTAGTTTAAGTCAGACTGATCCAAGTGATCCAAGTAGTGAGTTCCAGGGCAGCCGGGGCTCCATAATGAGACCCTGCATCAAAATAAAATATAAGCCAGGCGTGGTGGCTCACACCTTTAATCTCAGCACTTGGGAGGCAGTGGCAGGTGGATCTCTGTGAGTTCGAGGCCAGCCTGGTCTACATATCGAGTTCCAGGTCAGCTGGGCTACAGGGAGATCCTGTCTCAAAAAGATCCCCCCCCAAAAAAATTTAAAAAATAAAATATAAAATAAACTAAAATAAAAACTAACTTGCCTGCACTAGGGAGGTAGTGGCAGGAAAATCCAGAGTTGAAGGTTATCCTCAGCTACATAGTAAGTTTGAGGCTAGCCTGGGCTAAATGAGGCTGTCTACAAAAAAATTGTAGTAAACATTTCACAACACACATATATATATTAGGACTATGGAATGGTATCCACAGTACATAAAGAACACTTACAACTCAGCAAGAAGAAATCTAACAACCTAATTTAAAAATGGGGAAAGACCTAAACAGAAATTTCCTTAAAGAAGATGGATAAGTAGTCAATGAGGACATAAGATGCACATTCGTCATAAAGGAAACAGACATGAAATCCACACCAGGCCAACTAAAATCAGAATGTGTGACCAGACCATGTGCTGTGACCTTCCACACTGTTGGCAGAATGGAAAGTGGGCACACACCCTGGAAGAGTGTCTCTCTCTCATTTTTTCTTTTTCTTCTTTTTTTGGTCTTTTTTGAGACAGGGTCTCCTTGTAGCCCCAGCTGTCCTGGAACTCACTATGTAGACCAGGCTGGCCTCAAACTCACAAAGATTCGCCTGCCTCTGCCTCCCAAGTGCTGGGATTAAAGGCGTGCACCACCACGCCCAGCTGAGAGATGGCTTTTAAGAGCACTGGCTACTCTTCCAGAAGCCTCAGGTTCAAATCCCAGCACCCACATGGTGACTAACAACTGTCCATAACTCCAGTTCCAGGGGATTCAATGCCCTCTTCTGTCCCTCACAAGCACTTCATGACACAGATGTACATATATAAATGCAAGTAATACATTCATACACATAAAAAATAAAATATTTTTAAAAATAGAAGAGTTTGAACATAAGTCCCTTGCATGGGTGGACAATGTTTCCCCCATAAGACATGGGTTACTAAATGAAAATCTCAGGGCCAGGCACAGGATACCTCCCTACAAGGTATAGGTCAGGGAGGCTCCAGAGCCCCCCCCCCCAAACAACAGAGACTATTGCCATTGCCCCTGGTTGCTCACCATAGGTAGATGGCAAAACCCTATTGCTGAAGACACAAGACACTTTGGATGCAGGACACCAGAAATCAAGCTGGAACTGACCTGGAAACTTCTTCCCTGCTGGCAAGATTTGATAGTGCCAGAAGGTGCAATGCAGGCCACTGGGAGAGAAAGGCATCAATGGTATTACCCAGCAGTGAACTGTGTGCTACAGACCTGCCAGGCAAGATGTGTTCCCTTGTGCAACAGTGGCATAAAGGTTAGGAAGGTAACCAACTGCTTTCTGATTTGATCTGAGACCTGCTCCACAGGAGGGCATTCCTGCTTGGCACTGTAAACCAGGTCAAAAGCCCATGGCCCAAGGTCAGAGGCCCTAGGAATTAACTTACTACTGTTTTGCTAAATGACTTGTGGCCAAACTGTCTTCTAAATACTTATGTTTATACCTATAGATTAGTGCTACCTTCAACCTTGGCTAGAGTAGCTTCTCTCTGCAGCAGCCAGCAATTAATGCAGAGACTCACAACAGGTAAGTGACTATTAAGTGTTCAACCCTAAATGGGACATCTATATCACCCACACCACACCAAGACTCAGGGAACATTGCAGAAGGAGGAAGGAAAAAATGCATATATATATATATATGCATGCCAAAGGAGGTGAAAGAGGGTATCTTCTAGGCATGACATGGCCAGTGTGCGCATGAACTCATTGTAGCGATGGTAACCTACAGAAGACCAAGCTAACAAGCTCAGTCAACATTCCCACAGGCAGCATTTATTGGATTCATAGGGTTACAAAACAAAAAGAGAAAAAGAACATGAAAGGGGTTGGAGGATGCATTGGGGGTACCTAGGGAAGTGGGAGGGGAAATTCAAGGTGGATATACTCAAGATACATTGTTTATATTGTGAAATTATCAAAGAATAAATAAAATATTCTGTTAAAGGAAAACCTTGTGCTTAGTGGCACACACCTCTAATCCCAGCACTTAAGCAGAGATAGGCAGATCTCTGTGAGATCAAGGCCAGCCTGGGCTACATAGTGCATTCCAGGCCAGCCGGGGAGACCCTGTCTAATAACAACAACAATAATACAAAAATACCTTGCTATTTATCTGAAAATAACCTTGATCTACTGCCTTCATGTCCCAAGTGCTGGGATACAGGTATGCAGCACCATGTATGACTTATAAGGTACTAGGGACTGAACTCAGGGCTTCATACATGCTAAGCAAGCACTCTACCAACTAAGCCACAATCATATCATGTTCTAGAACCCCCTACAGATACTAAGCACACAAATGCTCAAGTCCTTTACAGAAAATGGCATAGCACTGCTACAGCACAATACATAACCTTGACATAGCCTCCCTCATACAAGTTTTGGCAGTGGGGAACTGAGACAGCTCTAGCTGGCCTGGAATTCACTGTGTAGACCAGGCTGGCCTTGAAGTATCCTCCTACCTCTGCCTCTGAGGTTATAGATGTGTACTATCACACCCAGCCCTCCTCCCTCACAACTTATTTAAGTGTGTTTGTGTGTGTGTGTGTGTGTGTGTAAGGGCGGGGGGAGGTGAGCTCAAGCCCATAGAGGCTAGAAGAAGGCATGAGATCCTAGAGCTGGAGTCAGAGGTGGTTGTGGACCACAAGACTTGAATGCTGGGAATCCAACTTGGGTCCACTGCAAGAGCAGCAAGCACTCTTAACCACTGAGACATCTCTTCAGCACCCTCTCCTCACATTCCCAGGTTACTTATATATATCTAATACAATGTCAGTGTTATGTAAGTCATTCTACTGAATTGCTTAGAGACAATAACTGTTTAAATTACCATTTAATGACTAGGGAGAATTAAGCCTGCGTTAGGCTCCTAAGGTTGCAATTTTTTCCTTCTGAATATTTTCTATCCTTGGTTGGCTGGAATCTGTAGCTACTGGGGCCAAGAGTGTATCCAACAGCATGGTTAGATCTCAAAATCATTAGGTGAGGAAGAAACTGAGCTAAAAAAGAGTGTCCAGGAAATGAACCAGCTTTCATAAAATTCTAGAACTTGCAAATGAATCTAAAATGATATAAAAAGCACTTCAGAAGGTGAGAGTGGTGGTGCATACCTATAATCCTGGTATTCAAGAAGCTGAGGAAGGAGGATCACCAACAGTTCAAGGCCAGCTTGGGCTACACAGTGAGATCCAGTCTCAAAAAAAGCAGTTCAGCAATTACCATGAAAGGAACATGGAGGAGGGACGGACTACTGAGGCACAGAAAATGCCAGAGGTCTTGAGTGGTAGAAAGAGCTAAATTAATTTGTGTACACTTGAAATGTGCAGGTTTTTGTTTTGTTTTTATGAGACAAGGTCTTATGCTATAGCCCAGGATGTCCATACACCCATCATCTTCTTGTCCCTACCCACCCCAATCCCAGTTCACCCAGCTCCCACACCTGCAAACCAGTAATAGAGACATGGTGTGACTCCACTGTGGGTCGTCGGGGCAGCCTTGGCGAGGACTGTGGGGAGCTGGCAGGTGAGTAGGGCAGGGACGGGCAGATGCAGCGTCCATTCATGTCCAGGCTGCTGCCAGATACTGGCCCACCCTGGGACTGCTCCTGCAGGGACAGTTTGCGACTAGAAAGCAGGGGCCGTGCCTCAGATTCTGAAGCATCGAGGGGGACTTCCTGGCCATCCACCTCCAGGGGTCGGTCCCGGGCCAGGCTGAGGTCCACAGCACAGCCTGGCTCACACTCAGTGACCACAATGAAGGATTCCATGCCCAAACGTATGCTCAAAGATGAAAGGCCCCTCAGGGCCTCACAGGGCTTCTGGCTTTCTCGGCTGCTGCCTGGGCTCCCCAGCTCATCCTGGGGGGCTGACCGGTCACTGCTGGGCTGGCTAGAGACACATGATGACATGGTGCGTAGACCAACTTCAACCGCCAGGCCAGGGAACTTCCATTGGCAGCAGAGCCGCCTGCAGAGAGAGAGAGAAAGAGAAATGCTTAGCCAGCAGGGATAGGGAAGGGATTCCCTCCTCTAGGCCAGGCTGGTGTCTAATTTTGGTTCTACATCTAACAGCCCAGTATGGTGGTATAGCACTTGGGAGGCCGAGGTAGGAGGAGCACTAGGAATTAGAGGCCAGCCTGGGCTACATAGTAAGCTACAGGCTAGCCTGAGCTACAGAATGAGACTATCTTAGAAAAAACAAAAAATACATTTAGCCAGGCAGGTATGGTAGCACACATCTATAATCTCAGTACTCAGGCGGCAGGAATAGGAATTCAAGGTCAGCCTAGGCTACATAACAAGAACCTGTCTTTGAAAGAAAATCTTGCAAATAGAGTCTGACATGATCTGAGTTATACAAATATATATATATTTTCTTTTTGGGGGGGTCTTTTTGAGACAGGGTCTCCCTGTAGCCCCAGTGGCCTGATACCCTCTATGTAGACCAGGTTAGCCTCCATCTCACAGAGATCTACCTGCCTGGGATTAAAGGTGTGTGCCACCACACCCCAAAGAAATATATTTGTTACATCCCTTTTCACACACCATGACAAGGAATCCAAATTCAATTCCTCTAAGAAAGCATAAGGGATCCCCCAAATAGCAAAGCTATCCCCAAGAAAACTGGCACTGCTGATCAGCGGGGATCTGGGTCTACTATTGTCTAGCTTCCCCCAACCCCTACTTTTCTTTCCCTCAAGAGACGATCTGCTGGGGGTGAACATGTAATTCAACTGGTAGAGGGCTTGCCTTGCATGTACAAAGCCCTGGTTCAATCTCTAGCACTGCGAAAACTGGGTGTGGTAGTACACCCCTGTAATCTCAGCCCTGGAGAGGTGGAGGCAAGAGGATCAGAAGTTCAAGGTCATTCTCTTGGCTACATAGTGAATTTGAGGTCAGCCTGGACCACAGGAGGCCCTGTCTCTAAAAGACAGAGTGAGAAAAACAAGCCATTAGGAGTTTGGGGGTCTTTTTTTTTTTTTTTTCCAAAATGTTACAAGTCTCATTGTCACTACTGCAATGCACTTACTGTGATGGACGCATAACCTGTCTCAGTTTAGCCACATTGACCAAGATATTGAGGTCTCTTAATTGTCTGTGTGTGTGTGTATGTGTGTGTGTGTGTGTGTGTGTGTGCACGCGCGTGCGCACGCAGATGGTCAACCTCAGTCATTATTCATCAGCAGTCAGCCACCTTGATATTTGAAGCAGGGTCTCTCACTAGGACCTGTGTCTCGCCAACTAGATCAGGCTGGATGGCCAGCGAGCCCCAGAGTCAGTCTGTACCCATCTTCTCAGCACTAGGATTATAAGCATGTGATAACACACCAAGCTTTCTTTTTTGAATTATGTGTGTATGTGTGGAATTGGGTTATGCACATAAGGGCCAGTGTCCTCAGAGGCCATTGGTGTCAGAGCCCCTGGACCTGGAATTACAAGTAGTTGTGAGCCATCCAATATGGCCGCTGGGAACTGAAGTCAGGTCCTCTGGAAGAACAATATTTCTATTAACTGATAAACCATCTCCCAGCCCCCACACCCAGCTTTTTATGTGAGTACTAGAAACAGAACTCAGGTCCTCATGCTTACACAGCAAGCACTTTGTCAACTAAGCTATCTATAAAGTCCTCTCCTTTTTTTAAAAAAAAAAATTTATTATTCTTATTTTATGTGTATGAGTGTATTGCCTGCATGTGTGTAAGTGCCACCTGTGTTGTGCAATGCCCACGGAGGTCAGAAGAAGGTGTCAGATTCTCCCAGAACTGGAGTTACAGATGGTTGTTAGCCATCATGTGGGTGTTGGAAATTGAACCTGGGTCCTCTGCAAGAACAGTCAGTGCTCTTAACCGCTGAGCCATCTCTCCAGACCCGATTGTTTTTTTAATAGCAATTATCTGAAGTCTTTTTAAATGCTGGACAGGTCAAATGAAACCCTTTTGTGAGATAAGGTCTGCGGGTACTCCCAGGTGGCCTGGAACTTGCTATGTAGACCAGGCTGGCCTGGATCTCATAGATCCATCTGCCTCTGCCAGGATTTAAGCTGTGTTCCACCATACCTGGCCTTCCAAATGAAACCCTTCTACCTATACCCTCCATGTTGTACACTGCAATGACTAAGAGAGCACTTTGTTGACGATATCATAAGCAGCAAGGGTGTTCTATCAGACCCCTGTTCTGAAGGGGGCAGGAATAGAATCCAGGTGAGTCTGGGCTACATAACAAGTTTCAGGCTATCCAGGGCTACATAGTAAGACCTTTTATCAAAAAACAAAAATAAAAATAAACGGGCTGGGGAGATGGCTCAGTGAATAAGACTGCTTGTTCTACAAGCATGAAGACGTGAGTTCAAATCTCAACCACCACATAAAAAGTCACGCATGGCCACGTGTGCCTATAACCCAGTACTAGGGAGCAGAAACAGGGAAATCCTGAGAGTCTGATAACCAGTCTGGTCTACCAAGTGAGACCTTATCTCAAAAATGAACAGGGGTTGAGAAGATAGCTCTCACTGAGTAAGATCACTTGCTCTGTAAACCTAAGAACCTAAGTTTGAATCCTCAACACCACATGAAAAGCCAGGTATGACTGCCTGTGCTTATAACCAGCATGTTGTCATAAGCAGCAGGAATGTGCTAGCAGACCCCTATAATGTAAGTTTGAGGCCCTTAGAGACCCTTAGAAAAAAAAAGTGACATCATAGCTAGGTAGTTCCTTGAAAAGTTAGAGAATTTCCATATGGCCCATTTCTAAGAGTATCCCCCAAAATCACTATTCATTATTGCCAAAAGAAAGAAGGCAGCAGATAAATGGGATAAATGGACTAACCAAATGTGGTCCATCCATCCATATGAAGCCATAAAAAGGCTTCAGAAGCTCTGGCAAGGGCTCAAACAGACATGAAACCTGAAAACATCATACTAAGTGAAAAGCCATCACAAGAGGCCTCATATTGCACAATTCTACTGAAATGAAATTTCCACACCAGACAAACCCATAGAGAAAAGATTAGTGGTTACCAAGGACTGAGGAGAGCTCTGGGGGAATTCAGAGTGACTGCTTAATGGGTACAGGGGTTCGTCTTGGGCAAATGAAAATGTTTTAGAACTTGATAGAGGAGGTGATTGCATAACCTCATGCATGTACTAAATGCCACTGAGCTGTTGACTAAATTTAAGAGGGCTAATTTTAGGACTGGGGGGTGCAGCTCCACGACAAAGCTCCTGACTGGCATTTGAGGCCCTGAGCACCACGCCTCCAAAAAAAATTAGTTTTAGGTCACAGGAACTCTTAACTCACTCAGTTTTGGAAAGAGACTGACACACTCCCTCAGGCTGTCAATTCCCACCATCTCTTGGACAGAATATTAACCTTTGGCTCATGTGTTTGACAAATTCTGCTAGACAAATGTCACAGGTGCTGCTGAAGTTGAGTATATCACTGATGCAGTGGCAACTCTGTGTTGATCACCCAACGTGGAAAAATTCTCTTTAGGGGCCAGGAAAACAATGTGTGCTAGTGGAGATTTTATGAGTGAATAAAATGACCTCCTGGGTCACACTGGTGGCAGCGGCGGGGGCGGGGGTGCTTGAGAGGAAGATGTAGAAAGCAGCACAAAGCCATGGCTCCCTAGAGAATCCAGTTGAGAGACAGAGAAGTGTCGTGTCATCGGGCCCTTATAGAACCATCCTTCCAGAACATCTAGTATGCCATGCAAGGCAGCTGGGAAAAGGCCAGTGAGAAAAGCACCAAGAGAATAACCACCCAACATGTGCCCACAAATGAACAACATTCATAGTTTAAATTAAAAAAAAACAAAAAAAACAAAGCGCCCTACACCGGGCTGGGGAGATCACTGTACAGGTAACAGCACTTGCTGTGCAAGTATGAGGACCTGAGATCAGACCCCAGCACCCATGTAAAAAGTTGGGCATGACCTGGCTATTTCCATTATAAATGTGTATGCCATGACATGTTTGTGGAAGGCAGAAGACAACTTGTGGGAATTAATTCTCTCTTTCCACTATGTAGGACCTAGGGATCAAACTCTGGTCATTAGGCTTAGCAGCAAGTGCCTTTACTCCCTGAGCATATCAGCCCAAAGACAGCATGTCTGGTAACACTATGGAGAAGAGGACACTTCCATATGCTTCTGCTAGGGAGTAAATTGGCACCTTCCTTATGAAAGGAATACATCAAAATTTAACAAATTTTTATTTTTTAAATCCCAAATGCAGGTGGCAATTCTGCACCTAAGTATTCTTTTCTAAAATATTTTATTTATTATTTTTATTTTTTTATGTATATGAGTGTATTGCCTGCATGTAGGTAAGTGCACCTGTGTTGTGCAATGCCCACGGAGGACAGAAGAGACTGTTGGATCCCCTGGAACTGGAGTTACAGACAGTTGTTAGCTGCCATGTGGGTGCTGGGATTCAAAACCGGGTCTTCTGCAAGAGCAGTCAGTGTTCTTAACTGCTGAGCCATCTCTCCAGCCCCACACCTAAGTATTCAAAGGACAACCACACACATGTAGAAAATGGTATAACAAGATACTGGGTGGTATGGTTTGAATGGCCAAGCAAGGGTTAAGTACATCCATCCCATGGGAATAGCAAGTATGCATTTGTTTTAAGACAGCCCAGCATACATTAGTGCCATAACACACTGCTACACTGAAAAACCAAAGCATTAGTTTACCACTGCTGTTACTAGGGGGAAAGTTCGTATGTGCACCCACATACGTAATGCATACCCACTGCATATTTCAAGGACACACAAGAAAATAGTAAAGTTGGCTGGGCGTGGTGGCGCATGCCTTTAATCCCAGCACTTGGGAGGCAGAGGCAGGTGGATCTCTGTGAGTTCAAGGCCAGCCTGTTCTACATAGTGAGTTCCAAGACAGCTGGGGCTACAGAAAGACCCTGTCTCCAAAAAAAAATTATTTTTATTTTATATATATATAAGTGCTTTGCCCACATGTATGTATGTAAGTGCACCTATATCATGTAATGCCCACAGAGGGCATCAGATCCTCCGAACTGGAGCTACAGATGGTTGTCAGTAACTATGTGGATGGTGGGAACCAAATCCAGGTACTTTGGAAGAGAAGCCAGTGTTGTTAACTGCTGAGCCATCTCTCTGGCCCCCAAATGTGAATTTTTAAAAGAAAATAACCAGCCACAAGATGTTAGGAATGCCACTCCTTACTCCATCTAAGAAAGACTCATTAACTGTGTCCTCCCTTGGCTTCTCAGACAATGGAATGATACCACCCAAGTTCATATGCTGCCCTGGCTGCTGTTACTTTACATATCCCTGTGTGGTCCTCACTCTCCGGAAGAGGAAAGCAGGGTCTTGATGTTCACAACTTGGGCTCATCCTTTTCCTGCCTTGCCTTAGCCTCTCTACCTCAGTTTCCGATCCCTTTTAAGTTGGGCACCTTTCTGACAGTCACAGGGAGCAGATGAGCCATGCACTCAGAATACACAGCTTAGAGGCTCAAAGGCTATTCTTTCAACACAAACCTGTTAAATGCCTACAGTGGGACTATGTTCCAGAATGTTCCTGTGACTGCTGTCATAGTGAAACAACCTACTCTTGTGTATATTCCATAATCCTGGCCCTGTGTCTCAGTCACCCCCAGAGCAGGAGGCCTGTCCTCCTCAGAGCCACCTCTGACAGGACTACAAGTGTTCCTGAAAAGAAAACCAGACTTGGCAGCTCCTGGAAGAGTCAATGGAGATTTTTTTTTTTCTTGCCAACAGAAAAACAATTGCTTATTGATCTCTACTTTAGGCCAAGGACACCAAGCCATTCACCCCTAGCAAAGCTGCTTTTAATCAAGTCTCTTTGGCTAGCCAGCATCTGGCCTGGGCCTCCCTCCCCACCGCCTCTGACGTATGGCCTTCAAGGTCTAAAGGAAGGAGGAAAACAGACACACTCAGACCCAGGCCAGGGAAAGTGCACAGGAGGGACAGACAGGTCCAGTCTTGTGAAGTGTGGGACACAGGCCAGGAGGGCTATATGGAGGGGTCCTGCCCCTGTCCCTACAGTCTAAGCCAGTTTTCTGAACTGTCTGCGGGGCCACAGAGCCTGCAAGAATCTGATAGAAGCACTCTCCCCAGCAAAAAAACTGGATATACAGATGATAATTTAGCATATAAATGGCACTGCGGTTTATCTGTCTGCCTGGAGTAATTTTGTGGAACAACCCCTCCGCATGGAGGGGCAGTAAGTAGGACATTGGATTTAAGAGTCCCTTCCTACAAGGCTGCTTGGGTTTGACAAAATGCCAGGAGTCTTGGCCTGACCTGGTCACTCCCCATGAATCACAAGCCCTGCCTAACCACCCTCTTCCAGAGCATCAAGCAGAGCCACCAGACCCTTCCTGGAGCAGATGGATCCAGACCCTGGCAGGATGAGGAAAATATTCCTTCCTCTGCCAGGAAGCCAAGTGGCACAGGCGTCCAGGAAATGCCCAGCTATTTCCATTTCCTGGAGGCCGTTTCTAACCGGCACCCTGCCACCTGCCAAATCTTGAGCTGAACAGAGCCACTATGGGGATTATGGTTCAACAAGACTGGTTAGGCCCCAAAATCAGAGGCATACCTTGCCCGGAGTCCCTCAGGACCCCCTAATCACTGGCATTCCAAGACAACAAAGAGGCTCAAAACAGCTCCAAGGATCCTGCCAAGGCCAGGGACAACATTAACCCTGGAATAAAGTATAAGCTCAGGCAGCCATATTGTCTCTCACCTAGGGAAACTGAGGCACAAGGTCCTAAAGGAATTCAGTCATTCATTTGTTCTTTTAACAAGTTATTAGGGATGTAGCTCAATTGGTAGTACTTGCCTAGTATGGAAGAGGCCCTGAGTTCAATCCTCAGCTCTGCATAAACCAGGTATGGTGGTCTACAACTGTAATCCCAGCACTGGGGAGGCAACAGCAGGAGGGTCTCTACAAGTACGATGCCAGCAAGGGCTGCATCTGAGACCATGTCTCAGAAAAGATACACACAGAAAATACACCCCAAGCAATTATGGAGGGTTACTGTGTGTTCTGCTCAAGGGACCAATAATCTTGTGAAACATTTGTGTCATAACACAAACTGGGGAGAAGGTGATATCCAGACTAATAAATTAAGGAACACCAGAGAGACAACTGTTGGTGGTAGGGTTTCCTTCTCCAGGGGTCAGAGAATCAAAGAATCCAAAAAAAAAAAAAGTTTTGTCTTTTTTTTTTTTTTTTCCTTTTGGTAGTTTTGAGACAGGGTCTCCCTATAGCCCCAGGTGGCCTGGAACCAGGCTAGCCTCAAACTCACAGAGAGCCACCTGCCTCTGCCTCCCAAGTACTCGGATTAAAGGGATGCAGGACCACACCCAGCTGTTTTGTCTTTTTGAGACAGGATCTCCCTGTAGCCCCAGCTGGCCTCGAACTTTCTATATAGAGAAGGCTGGCCTGAGATTTGCCTGCTTCTGCATTCCAGTGCTAGGATTAAAAGCACGTGACACCACGCCCAGTTTAAAAACAATGTTTTTGAGACAGTCTCACTACATGGCCCAGGCTAGCTTTTTGATTCTCCTGCCTCACCTCCTGAGTAGTGGGATTACAGGCAGATGCCATCACAGCTAACTTCTGTTTAATTTAGGGCATTAAAAGTGACTGGGTCCCCAAAGACTAAGGCAGTCCCTTAGTCTCAGACAGTAAGAAAGGCCTCTGGCTGCAGGGTCCACAGAACTATCCCCCTGTCCCAATCAGTCCCCAGAGCAAAAGAGTTGCAAAAAGGGAGGACATGGCTGCTGACATGTTTTGCTCGGCCTGTGCACTCACAACTATTTGAATAGCATACCAATAATTCAGAGCTGGGAGATTTCAGATGAAAATCAAATCTTCCAGAACCTCAGATTAGTGATGTGGCTTGGTGATAGACTACTTCTCTAGCATACACGAGGCCCTGGGTTTGAGCCTCAGCATTAAGAAAAAAAAAATTTTTTTTAAGGCCTGGAGTGATGACACATGCCTTTAATCCTAGCACCTGGGGGGCAGAGGCAGGTGGACCCCTGTGAGTTCAAGGCCAGCCTAGGCTACATAGTGAGACCCTGTCTAAAAAAATAAACGGGGTTTGGGAGATGGCTCAGTCAGTAATATGCTGGCTGCATAAGCATGAGGACCTGAGTTCAGATCCCTAGTACTCTTGTAAAGAAGTTGGGTGTCATGTCAATGGAAAGCTGGGTTCAGCAAGAGCTCTTGTCTCAAAAGATTAAGGTGAAGAAAAATCAAGGATGACACTAATGTTAACCTCTTGCCTCCACATCCACACATACTCATGTACATGGACACTTGCATGCACACACATACACACAAAAGTGGCATAACAAAACTCCCATCATCCTTCAAGAGCTTAGACACATGGTTAGCACTAAGCCTGGCAACAACTCACAGCAGGTGTGGGCAAGGGAAACAGTTGCCAGCACACAACTCTCCTTCCTCCAATTCCAAGGTCAGGTTATAGGCCATGTTTCACACCCTCCCTTTCCCCACATAAACTACCTCTCCCCTACAGGTGTTTGAAACTACAGCCCTGGCTTTGAGAGTCATGGAATGTTAGCAGTATAGGCTCATACCTCCATGGTCACCTGCCTTAAACATTCATTTCACCAATAGAAAAAAAAGGCTCAAAAGATTTACTGGAGTTGGGCGTGGTAGTACACACTTTAGTCCCAGCACTTGGGAGGCAGAGGCAGATGGATCTCTGAGATCAAAGGACACCTCGTCTATTTAGTAAGTTCGAGGACAGCGGGTCTACAGAAGGACCCTGTCTCAAAAACAACAACAAAAAGATTTACTGGAGCGGGTGAGATGGTTCAGTGGGTAAGGGCATTTGCTTCGAAGCCTGATGACCTGAGTCCAATCCCTGGAACCCACATAAATGGGAGGAAAGAACAGACTCCTGCAAATTGTCCTGACCTTCACACACATACACGCACACACTATGGCATGTTTTACACACAAATACACACACACACAAAAATAAATAAATAAATAAATAAATGTAAAAAACCAACAAAAAGAGATTTACTGATTTACCCAAAGTCACACAAGTAGAACTAGCAGAGCTAACATGGATCAATAGCAGAGCTAACATGGATCAGAGTTGTTTTGTTTTGCTCAGGTGCTGTTTTGCTCAAGGGCCTCTGTACTTGCTGGGCAAGTGCTTGACCACTGTTCTATAGCCAACAGTCCTAGTCTGAGTTTTCCAAGAAAAACCTAAAAGTTATGGGCACAGCCTTGCAAAAGCCAAAAATTGTGTCCTGAATAAAGTCCAGGCTGAAATCCCATAGCCCATGCCTCTGCCTTTCCAGGACCTCAACCCATATGAGGGGAGAGAAAAGGCAGTAGCCTCAAACTGCTCCCAGGATTTGGGCACAGAGATATGATTTGACTAACTAGAGAAAGGGTAGTTTTTAAATTTCCATTGAACTCCCAGATCTAGAACTTTCTAGAACAAAACTGACACTCAACAAATAGAGGCTGGCGGTTGCTGTATATTTCAACCATTCCAAGGCCACTTAGAAGGTCAGAAGCTGTCTTTAGCTGGCCTAGAGTCTGCATTCCGTTAGTCTGAGAATGGCAGCCCAATGGGAACTCATCCTTCAATGAGGCAGCCTCATGACACTGGCCCACACCAACTTCAGGGACTCACCCATGACTCAAGCCTGCCCAACTGGGCATCAAGTACTCTGCATGATTAAGTGATTGACTCATGAGAACAAAAGCAACCCAACCCAACTCAGTCCACTGGGTCTTACTCTGGTTTTTTTTTTTTTTTTTTTTTTTTTTTGGTGTTTTTGAGACAGGGTCTCCCTGTAGTCCCAGCTGGCCTGGAACTCATTATGTAGATAGACCAGGCTGGCCTTTGAAATCAGAGATCTGCCTGCCTCTGCCTCCTGAGTGCTAGGATTAAAGGCATGCACTATCATCCCCAGCCCTCTGGTATTTTTTTTAAAGAAGGGTTAAGAAGAAAGAATGCCCTTCTTTCTGTTGAACTTAGCACTCTGAGACGATCTATTACCAGAGTATAGGGAGAACCCTGCCTTAGAGTGCAGTCAGTCGAGAGAGAAGAAAGGCAATTGAGTGGAGAGCTGATTTGGCACCTAATCCATCCATGCCTGGAGCCCATGTACTCCATGTGTTTTTAACTACCTGAGTCAAAGCAGTTCCATCACTTACCAAAGTTTTGACTTATTAGTGACACAGAGTGGATTAACAGAAAGGCTTCTCCACTAAGCTCCCCCATGAATGTTTAATGTCTTATATCTGAAGGCTCTCATGGAGGCAAAACTGCAAGTTCCCTGATAACCCAGGAAGCCTTCACCTTGATGGCAAAGCAGAAAACAACACTTACAAAGTCATTGTTTTGTTCATTTTTTAAATCTTTTTTAATATTATTTTTATTTTATGTGGAAAAGTGTATGCCTGCACATAAGTGCACCCATGTTATGCAATGCCATAGAAGAGGGTGTCGGGTTCCCTTGAACTAGAGTTATGGATGGTTGTTGGCCACCATGTGAGTGCTGGGAACTGAACCCAGGTCCTCTGCAAGAACAGCCAGTGCTCTTAGCGGCTGAGCCATCTCTCCAGTCTCCTTTTTTTTTTTCAAATCTTGAAGAATCACAGAGAAGGAAGACTTGATGAGCAGGTTAACAGGAGGAAGGGAGCAACACTATCAATGTCAGAACCTCATTCTTGAAGCAGCAATCATAAAAGCTACAGCTGTAGCAGTTGTGGCTCACCTTCTTGGCTGCCTGGCATCATATTACACCTGCATCATCTCACAGCTTGTCATGCAAACCTTATCCCTCCTTCACTAGTGAGGAAACTGAGGCACAGAATCTGAATGACTTACCTATGAACACCCAGCTAGGGAACTGTAGTGAGGACACAAATGTGAACGCACACTAAATAGCAGCCAAAGACAGGCTTCAGCAGGTATTCAGAGTCCTTAACTAGCTTTAGTTTATGCTAAAAACAAATTTTTATCTCTAATCCCATCATGCTAAATTAACTCCTTCCATCTTCCCCAGTAGCTGTAGTCCACAGGCTTCACTTCTTAACAAAATTAAAAACAGAAAGCACATATAATTTCACACCCTTACTGACATGTTATAAGAGCTGACAAATGCCAACACCACTTCGGCGATAAATGCACCAGAGGCTACAGGTGGAGATGTTAAAACCCAGGGAGGCAAGACAAGGCAGGACAGCAGGCTGGTGGCTGGGCTGGACTAGAACCAGAGGCTCATGGCCTTGATCATAGACCAAGGAACTCCCCCATGACTGCTGGCCACCTTAAAGGGTCTGAAGAGCTCTTAGGCATCATATCATCATTAAAAGAGCAGGGCAATCCTGTGGTGAAGGCCTTGAAGACACAGGAAGCATGTACCTGAGTAAACAGGGTATGTTTAAGGAGAGGGAAACTTGAAGTATGAATAGAAGCCTTATTCCTTCCTTCACTTCTCCCACTGCCTCCCTCCCTCCCTGTCTTACTCCAACCAAAGGAAGAAACAAACAAATGGAATTTTAATTTACAATGGGAAGAAAAAAGGCTTCCACTCTAACAATCCAGAGCCTGGCAAATCAGAGACACAGGGGGCCAGTTTGTCACCTACAGGCATGAGCACCCATCTTGTCCACCCACACTCCTCTCCCTCCCTCTTCCCTCTAGAGACAATGCTAAATCCAACTCCTTCCCTCTCCAGCCTCTATCATAACCCAACACCCCCACCCCACATGCAGGGACAATCCCTGGGAACCAGATCTATGAGGTTACCCTGTCCCCAATACCTGGAACCAGAGGGGCAGGGAACAGAGGGGGACACATAAGTGTAATTTCTCACTGCCAGGCTGTCCTAGTTTGTTTTTCATTGCTGTGACAAAACACTCCTGACCACTACCAACTTGGGGAGGAAAGGGTTTATTTATCTTACATCTCCCAGGTCACAGTTCATCAGGGAGCCCAAGGTAGGAACTCAGGGCAGGAACCTGGAGGCAGGAGCTGGAGCACAGGCCATGGAGGAACACTGCTTACTGGCTTGCTCTCCTGACCCCTGCTCAGCCTGCTTTCTTATGCAACACAGGCCCACCTGCCCAGGGGTGGCACCATCCACAGTGGGCTGGGCCCTCCCACATCACTCATCAAGAAGATGCCCCTCAGACATGGCCACAGGCCAGTCCAATAGAGGCAATTCCCCAACTGAGGCTCCCTCAACACCAAAGCCATCCAGCATATAGGCTTTGAAGGAAGCACATCAAAATACTTGTAAAAATACAGTGGAGCTCAGGCATGTCAGCAAACACTTTGTAATACCAGCTCTTGGGAGGCAGAGGCAGGAGGATCTCAAGTGAAAAATCAGCATGGGCTACAAAGTGAGATTCTGCCTCAATACAAGACCAGCCATAAAGAATATGCTCCCCATCCTGCCCACCCCCACTAGTTCCCCATTTAAGCTTCTCTAACGGAAGCCCTCAGGCAACACACCAAGCCCTAGTGCCTCCTGCCTACCCCTGTCAGGGCAGGGCACAAGGCAAGAAGACACTGACCTCCCCTTCACACCCCAGACTTCAAGGTGACCATCTCATCCATCTCTCCTTTCCAGGTTGGAATTAGCATTTTTATCTCTGTAACTGCCATCTCTCAACTATTTACAGAAGCTGCCAGGATAAAAAGAGGCAACACAAAAATAGTCCCTCTGCAGCTCTCAGGATGGGGGTGGGGGCAGGACAGAATCTTCTCATTTTCTTTCTTCCCTTTTCCAAAAGGGAAACATATGCCAGAATAGTTCATCTTTTTCACAGGACTCCCCAGCAGTTCACAGACCTCTTACAGGAGAAAATCACAGCCTTCCTCGACTCCCCAGAGCAGAACCTGTGTTACCAAACCTGGAAACAGGGGGCCAAGGTCCCAGAACCAGGCTGAGTAAAAGGTGACACCCTGTCCTGTTCCTGTCACTTCCTGGGCCGGACTCCAGCCTTCCAAAACACAAGTCTGTCAGAAAAAAAAAAAAAAAAAAAAAAAAAAAAAAACACCTCTAGACATAATGATGCATGCAGGTGGGACAGAGACAGGAAGATCAAAAAAATCAATGCCAGGCTGGGGGCTAAATAGTAAGACACTGTCTCCCAGAAAAGGGAAAAAAGAGAAGCCCTTATACTGGAAACAACACTGATATCCATCAGTAGATGAATAAACCAAATGTGGTCCACTCAGACCATGGAATATTATTCAGCCATAGAAAGGAATGAAAAAGGAGCACAAAAGCCACACAGTGGGTGAATCCTGAAAACATGATGCTGATGGGAGAAGCCAAACAGATTCTATTAAAGAAGATACAATTCACAGGAAACATTCACAATATACAAACATTAGAGACAGTTGATGTGTGGGTACCTGGGATGGATAGTAGGAACAGAGTGACTGTTTAGTAGGTACAGGGTTTCCTTTTGGAGTGATAACGATGCTCTGAAGCTAGACTGAGGTGATAGGTGCATAACATGAATGTCCCAAATGCCTCTTAGAGGAACTTCACTTTGATTTTTTTTTTCAGGCTGGGGATGGAGCCCAGTGATCAAGGGCTTGCCTAGCATGTGTTAAGGCACTGGGCTCCATTCCCAACAAGCAAAAAATAAAATATGAATTCCTATTTAACAGTCTGAAAAGAAGTCTATTTATTTATTTAGAGACAGGGTCTCATGTAGCTCAGACTGGCCTCCAACTTGCATTGTAGCTCATCAAGATCTTGAACTTCTAGCCTCCACCTCTCAAGTGCTGGGATTATATAAGCATGCACCACCATGCCTAGTTTATGCAGTGCAAGGGATGGATCAAACCAAGGGCTTCATGCAAAAGCACTTTGCCAACTGCGCCACATCCCCAGCCTGAGAAGTCAATTTCAAAAAAAAAATTTGTGGGGCACGGTGACACACGCCTTTAATCTCAGCACTCAGGAGGCAGAGGCAGGCAGATCTCTGTGAGTTCAAGGCCAGCCTGGTCTACACAGTGAGTTCCAGGCCAGCTGGGGCTACAGGGAGACCCTGTCTCAAAAAGAAAAAAATTTTCTAGTTTCCTCAACTTCCAAGGAAGAGGTACAGGTGTGATCAGAGGGCACTGTAGTCAGGAAGCCACCTCCATGAAGCCACCTTGGGTGCTCCTGCCCTCCAGTCCAAGGGGAAAGAGAATAAGGAAGAAGACATCTGAGAAAAGCACCATGCAAGGTCTCTGACTAGAAGAGAAATCTGAAACAGCATCTGTCCAAATCCCTAAGAGTGTCATTAGGAAATAAAACCCACAAGCTTCCTGAAGCTACCAGAAGACGGCATGCCAGGGAGAAGAGGGGCTGCGTAGCTACTCAGTCTCTCTAAGCCCTTCTATAAAATAAATGGTTTCATGGCAAATCAAGGATGACCTGTGGCCCAGGTTAAATTGTGAGCAGAAATACTTTGAACAGAAGTTTGCCATCCCCAACTTCTGGCCTTCCCTAGAGAGAGGAGTCTAGGCTGCTGTCCACATGCAAGTGGCCAGGTCCTTTGATTGGGTCAGGTCCCATCCCATCCCCTTCTCCACCTACTTCTATCCAGTCTCCACTCTTTTTTTTTTTTTTTTTTTTTTTGGTCTTTTTGAGTCTCTCTGGCCTGGAGCTCACAATGTAGGCCAGGCTGGCCTCAGATCTGCCTGCCTCTGCCTCCCAAGTGCTGGGACTACAGGCGTGCACTACACCCAGCTTTTCTAGGCTCCACTTTTAAGCCCACCCACAAGGCTCAGCACAAATGATACCTCTCTCACTTCCAGAATTCACTTCAACCACAAGAGATTTCTCCAGAAGTCTCATTGTAGCTACTCTCTCCATTTCCCCAGCACTTCCCCTGCATATCTCAACATATCACTACTGGTGTTTAGTAGGGCAGGAGCATTCTTATAGGACTTTGGCATCCACTAGCTCCTACCCACCAAAAGCTAGGAGTGTGAGCCTCATTTTTTCAAAAGCCCCACACTTTTCTAAATGCTTGCTGGGGAGGGTGAGACCACACCCCAAGGGGAACTACTGCATAGTTATTAGTGAATATATTTGGTTACAAGTCCAATAACCTGGAAGTAAAGACAAGCCTAATCCCTACAGCAGGACCTACTGAGATGTGTGTCCTTATACTCTGTTTAGTAAATAAGTCTGGGCTCCCTCAAGAAGGTCTTCTTTAAGAATCTTCGAACCTGGGGCCGGAGAGATGGCTCAGCGGTTAAGAACACTGGCTGTTCTTGCAGAAGACCGGGGTTTGAATGTCCTCGGTGGGCATTGTACTACATGAGTGCACTTGCACACAAGCAGGCAATACACTCATACATATAAAAAATAATAATAAATGAAATAAAAGAATCTTGAACCTGAGGGGCGTGATGACACATACCTTTGATTCCAGCACTCAGGAGCAGAAGTAGGTAAGTCTGGTCTACATAGCAAGTTCCAGGCCAGTTGGGCTACAGGGAGACCCCATCTCCAAAAAAAAGGAAAGCCTTGCAAAAGGCCCATACTCTAGAAAAGTGGTAGAACACAAATGTGCCCATATTAGCTGTGTAGTCCTGACCAAGTTAATTAACCTCTCTGAGCCTTTCTATAAAACAGGACTAAGTCCTACCAAGACCAAATGATTGTTAGGAATCTCACTCTCCTATTCTTGACTATGATGACAAAAATCCCTGCCATATAGGATTTTGGTGGGCATGAAATGAGACAATAATTGCACATATAGCACAGTATCTGGCACAGAGCAAGAGCTCAATAAATATTAGAGTGGAAATGTGGCTTAATAGCAGAGGGTGTGCTTAGCATGCTAGAGGCACTAGGTTCTATCCCTAGCACTGAAAGAAAAAATTATTATCCAAGGTAAGAGCTCACCAAATGGTAGCTTCTGTTCCTTATTACAAGAATAGGCTGCAGTCTTGGTTACAAATGCTTGCTTTCTATACAGAATGCGTAAAGAGCAGCCCTAGGTATGGAAGGAGGATCTGGAACGCAACCTAAAGCTGCGTTTGCACACTATACAGTTATTCTGAAAAGGCACGGTCTTGTGGGATGCCTTGGGAACAGTTGCAGCCCCTGCCTTTTCCAAACAAAGGCGCTATGGGGACACGGAGCTATCCTCCTCTCACTCCTCTGGGGGCAGAGCTGGGAGGAGTAGTAAATGGCATTCCTGCCCTAGGGCACCTGAAGTTTCTCCTCTAGTACAAGAGGCAACCAAACAGGCTGAGGAAGGCAAAAGTTCCATCTAGGGTGATGGAAGCAGCATCCCACCGCCAGATCAGGAGGCTGCTTTCTAGCTCCTCATAGCACTGAGATGTCCCCCACCCCCAGCTCCATCCCTCTGCAAGGTGCCACCTCTTCAGTTCCAAGTGCGAGCAGCCCGGGAGGAGGTTGGCAGAGCTGTGAAAACACCCCAATTCCCAAATTGAGCAGCCACAGGGAGGGGAGAATCCAGGCAAAGCTGCAGGCTGAGTCGGGTGACCCCGGGGCACCAAACCCCAGGGCTGAGCCGCCTGGGTGGGCGTCCGGAGTGGGCAAAAGGGGTTCGGTTAGGCACTCCTCCGCAAGCACCGCGAGCAGCAGCCTTGAGGGTGAATTTAGGTCAAAAGGATCAAACCGGCCTGTGAGATCCAGGCTCAGAGAAAGGATGAGGTGGTCAGCCGACAGACCCAGGTGCCCACAACTACAGACTGAGGGTCCCGCCAACTGGTGTCCCAGCCCCTAGGACCAGTCTGCCCGGCGGGTGGGATGCTAGAGTCCGCTGGCCCCGCTCTCCGCTCCGGCGCGCTCCGGTTCCCCACCTGTCAAGAGCAAGTGCTGGCCTAGGCCGCCTCCAGGATCCCGGACAGGCGCCCGGGTGACCTCGGTACCGAACTCCAGGACACCCCTCCTGCCACCTGGGCCGACCGCGGCCCAGCCTCACCGAGGCCCAGCGCACCGCGGACGCGAGGGAAGAGGATCCCGGGGCGGGGGGTAGGGTGGGGGGGACGCAGCCCTCCACGTGGCGGGGCGTGGGGCAGCGCGGCGCACTTGGGGACCCCGCGGTGCAAGGAGCTCGGGACAGTTCAGGGCTTTGTCTCCCATCCCCGCGGTGGTCCCTGGCCCGGAGAGGGAGGGGCGGGTGCACCCGCGGCGGCGGCGGCCTCGTCCCCCCAGCCCAGGCCGGGCTCAGGCCCGCTCACCTGGGCTCGGCTACCGCCTCCCGCGCTCTGCGCCCCCGGCTCGGCTGGGTGGCTCGGCGCCGGTCGGC